>NC_141367.1:31757423-31794496 GCF_963921425.1 Dryas octopetala | reverse complement strand
AATATTAAAATTTTAAATTGAAAAAAAAATTAAAGCTGAATTTTCACCATACCTTTAGAGTAAATTGTCCGAATAATACACGTATGTATTTTTATTGTCTCGTATATTTAAAAAAAAGAAAGAAAAGGAAGTAGGAGGAGAAAGGCAAAGAGGTAAGCAAGGAGTTAATTTCGTTTTTTTTGGGGGATATGAAAATTTTGACACGAGTTCGTCACTTTTTTGTAATATTTTGCTGAAATTATCGAAATTTCACTCACATAAGTCTTCTCTTTTCTGGTGTGTGACTGGACCACCGAATCCAACCAGATTTGGGCGGCCCAAGAGAAGAAGAAGAGATCAGGGGAAGGAGAGGAGACAGAGGAAGGGATAATGGAAGAGGAGGACTGAGGAACTGAGGAAGAGAAGGAGGAACTTTGGAAGAGATCAGGGGGGGGGGGAGGGGGAGGGAAGAGAGAGAGACGGAGAGAAAATTTCTTGGCTATAAAAGCCAATGTATTTTTCTTTGTAGGAAGAGATAGTCACGGGATATAAAAGGCTAAAAGCAAAGGTATTATTCTCTGCCAGGAACTAAGAAATGAAAGGGATGAAGAGATAGTCACGAAAGGAAAATGAAGGAAAGAAAAAAAAAAAAAAAAAAAAGTTTGGGGACCTTTGGGCAATTAGAAAGAAAAAAAAAGATTTCGGATTTTTGTTTAATTGTTTTTAAAATTTTAAATCCTAATACATTTTATATGAAAAATATCCTAAAGGGTCTAAACCCTAATATTTTATACCATAACTTAAAGAATATAGAATATAGATTATAGAGTATATAGAGTTTAGTGTATAGATTATAGAGTATAAAAATATTAGAGTATATAGAGTATATAGTATTTAGTATTAGGATTTAGTGTATAGATTATAGAATATAAAGAATATACCAATTTTATTTATTCATTATATTAATTTTTATTTGACAGTATTTGTCACCAGCGCTAATTATATTTATCTTATATCACATGAAACTTACTATATAATTTAATTTTTTAATATTATTTATAATGTAATAGATAATATGTTAAATAAATTTATGATAAAAATTTTATTCAAAATTTTTATATTTGATAATAATTTTTATCAAATTTAAAATTCATCCAAATTTCCATTGAAATTTGGTCGTTGGGGGTGCATGTCAAAATAATTGAAAGAACAGTGAATATATTCAAGTTATTTGAAACAGCATCTAGAAAAAGCTGTTTTGGACGAAATTAAAAATTTTGATTTTATTTTCGTCAATTCAGGAGACTGGAGACCACAAGCTCCTAATGCCTTACGACACGCATACACAGAAGAAACAAAACAAACGAAAATAAGCAGCGCCAGCAGCGACAGGCCACTCCGATTACCACCAGGTGCCTCTCCTCTGTTCCTCCGTCTCTTTATCATTATTTATGTTTTTTTTTTTTTTCATCTTCATTTTTCAAGCTATTTTGTCTTCTTCTTTAATACCCAGATATCATTTTAGTATTTTACCCAAAATAACTCAAAAGGGAAATAAAAATCAGATCTTGTTTTTTTAGTATTGGGTTCCAACGGCTATGAAAGTTTCTTGAAAATCAAATCCCACCTCACAAACTCATAAATCTGTTCGATTTTAAGGGTTTCCAAATTTTCATTCGTCGATTATCTGCTTGTAAATGCCGGTTCCACGGTCGAGGGATGTGGGGGTTTGGGTCGTAGAGTCAGGCCGGCACACTCTTGTGTTGGATTTTACAACTTGGGGTCGAAATTTTTTTGAGAAAAGAGATTTAAGGGTTTTGCTTTGTTTTGGTAGTTCAGAAAATGCGGGAAAAGGAATGAAAATTTTTAACTTTCTGAATTTTGGATTTTCCCCTTATTGTTCAGGATACTAAGAGACAAAATGCCGCCACTCGTTGAGCCTAATACGAGGTAACTCCTTCATTTCATTTTTTAACAAAATAAATGTCAACTTCATTTTTTTTATAATTTTTTAGAACTTATCTGTTTGCTTTACTAAGCAACGAATGGGGCAAACAGGAAGATGACCTTTTGATTTTTGATTTTTTTGTTTAGGATGGGCATTTTTTTTTTTGCCATGCGTCTTCTCAGGCTTGGTGGGTGCTTGTTTCTGATGCATGTTTGTAGGTTTTAGGAGGCTGAAAATGGCCGATTCAAACTCGGTTGATGTGATTCTAGACTTTCTGCAGAAAAATAGGTTTTCAAGAGCTGAGACAGCTCTTCGCAGTGAGCTCAATAACCGTCCTGATTTTGAACGGCTTTCTACAGAAGCTTACTCTTGAAGAGAACAACTCAAGTAATTCGTTGGAAGCTGAAAATGGGGACAAACTGGTTGTGGAAAATCAAGGGTTGGGATCTCGGAATGGTGGTGAAGTTTCTAAGGAACGTATAGTGAAAGAGATAGAGTGTGGAACTGGTAGAAATGGGTCTGAGAGCAAAGGGAAAAATTCTGCTTCTATTGGGGATCGGAATCAATCTTTTGAGGTGGCTGGGACAAATCACAAGAGCTTCACATTCTCTAAAGGTTTATAGGAAACCGTGAATTGATTTATATTCATGGAAGTTCAACCCAGCGATGGTCCTGCAGAACCTTATCCAAATGATAGTGGTGGTAGTATTTCCACCAACTATCTGATGCTTCAGATATCCCAACAATCAAGGAATCATGCAGCTGAGGTTCCTGATTCTGGTAAAGCCATTTTGAAATCTGGAGAAGAGATTAGCTTTTCTGGTGAAAAGAAAACTTCATGGGCTGGAAGTACTAGCAAAGCCAATGCAGAAACAGAACCCAAACAAGTGAACCTAAGGAACTTGACCAACAACTAGTACCACGTACTTCAAAGAGAAATTTTCAGATAATCCATGGTCAAGGGTCGAAGAACAAACAAATTCATCTTCAGAGATGTGGAAAGATTGTTCCGTCAAGACTGTATTTATGTTCTCAAAGGGGGATGTGTCAACAAGTTATGGTAGTGCTTCAGGTTCCGATAAAAAAGAAGGAAAGAGAAAGATGAGTTGACTGATGTTAGGGCAACAATAAAGGAGCAGGTGGATGAGGCAGGAAGAGCATTGCACTTAAGCAAGTCACAAGGGAGTTCAGAGCAAAATACCATAGTAGCTTAGTTTTTCCTATTGTGTCTGAGAACCAGAAGGAAGAGTTCCCGAGGTTGCCACCCGTCAAACTCAAGTCAGATCACAAACCATTGGATGTTAATTGGGAGGAAAAGTTTGAGCAAGATGGACCTGGCGCAAAACTCAGTGCTGCTGATAATGCTAATCTTATTGGGGCATATTGATGTCCCTATTGGACAGGAAATCAACTCTTCAGGTTAGTTTTGATAAATTTTATATTGTATTTATGGTTACCTAATATTTTTTATTCTAAGTAGCAATTGTAGTGGTCGGTTTACTTTCTGGGTCTTCAAGACTTGTACTCATTGAAGAAACTTTTATCTTTAATGGACTTGTTGGTTATTTTTCTTAATGATCATTTTGTTCATTTCTTTGACTTATGTGATGTAACTATGTGTAAATATAATCTGTTGCAAGCATGCTTGATTTTGTCTGCTCTAATTTGCAGTGTTTATCTAGAACAGGCCTCAGCCTTTTGGATTTCTGAAGTTCTTCAGTGTCAAACTCAGTTGTCACTTCACCTTGTTTCTTTTGATATTGTCTAATCTCTGATTTATTGTGTTAAAATTATGGTTCAGGTGGAAAAAGGACTGTAGGAGGAGGAGGCAGTTGGCTGTCTGTAAGTCAGGGAATTGCAGAGGATACATCTGATCTGGTTTCTGGTTTTGCTACTGTCGGTGATGGATTGAGTGAATCTATTGACTACCCAAATGAGTATCGGGACTCTGATGAATATTGTGATGATGATGTGGGGTACATGAGACAACCTTTTGAAGATGAGGCCTGGTTTCTTGCTCATGAAATTGATTATCCAAGTGACAATGAAAGGGGAACAGGAAATGGGAGTGTTCCAGATCCACAGGAAAGAGGTCCAAGCAAAGATGAGGATGATGATCAATGTTTTTCTGAGGAGGATTCTTACTTCTCTGGTGAGCGGTACTTTTAAGCGAAGAATGTTGAACCAATTATAACTTCAGATGATCCTATTGGGCTATCAGTGACGGAATTGTATGGGAAGACTGAGGAGAATTATTTAATAGCTCCATATTATGAACAGTGGATGAATTTGATGCATGCAGAGCCTATCTGGCAGGGTTTTGTCACTCAAACTAATGAACTCAGCATGTTAGAGGATGGGAAAGTCCTGAATGAGTGTGGAAGGCCACATCTAGATGATGTTTGTGTGGACGATGATCAGCTTGGCTCAGTAAGATCAATAGGTGTGGGAATCAACAGTGATGCTGGTGATATTGGCAGTGAAGTTCGGGAGAGTTATGTTGGAGGCAGCAGTAAAGGGGATCTAGAATACCTTCGAGACCATGATGTAGGAATTGGTGGGTCCCGGAAGTAATTTCTTGTAGGGAAGAAAAATGAACTCACAGTTTATAAAAAGGGCCCACCTCTTTTTCTCTTCTTTTTTTGTCTGAAGCCCACCTCAATTTTTAGAAGGCCCACATTAAAATTCTAAGAACTCAGAGCCGGCACTGTCCAAGCGTGTGAGTGTGAGTGAGCAGCTCAACTAAAGAACTTAACTAACTAATTGCTGACCTGGCATTCATTCTGGTTTTTTTAAGATATGGCGTTCATTCTGTTAGGCTCTTGCTTTTTCACTCTCCTTTCCCGCCTAGTTATAAATTGGTGACACTGAAATTTCATAATCTCTCTCAGAACTGCTTTTGATTTTTTCTTCTCTACAACAACTTAAACGAACGACGATTGACGAAGGTCAATTTTCTTCACCTGCTTGTTTTGTTTCTACTTTGGATTTTAAGTATAATTTTATTTTGATGTTGGATTGAGTTCGATTAATTTCTTCTTAGATCTATTTATGATTTCCGATTCTTCAAAGTTGATTTGAATTTGAGTTTCATTCGGTTATTAGTATAGTTATGTGTTGATTTTCAGAATTTTTGATTTGCGTTGTTTGATAATCGTTCAATTGTGAGTTCGATTCATTTCTTGTTAAATCTTTTGATTATTTCGGATTCTTCTTAGAGTGTTGGAGTTCAATTCTGAGTTTGAAATGTTTATTCTTCTAGTTTATTTTGAATTGGAGTTTGAGTTTGATTCGATTTGCTTATTAGGCTTGGCTGATAATCTCTAATGAGTTTCATGAGTGAGTAAGATCAATGATGAGTATAGTTTCTTGATTTCCTTTCAATTCAATTTTAGCTTGTTTGATAATTTTAGGTGTTCTAATGAGTATCATGTGAGTTTGATTGATGATGAGTATAGTGTGAGATGTTGAATTTCAATGAAAGTGTATTAGCTTTTAGTTTATTGAAATCTCAGGTAATCGTGACTAAGGGAAAGGGAAAAGGCACATATTTGGTCCAAAATGAAGAAAAAAGAAGAGAATACCAGAAGAGAGAACAGCTCAGAGATGTTTTGAAGAAAAAACAAAATGCTGCTGCTGTTCAGAAGGCTAGTTTGGAGAAGGAAAATGAGCAGATTTTGATTGAAGAGACAAAAATGAAGAAAGCTAGTGAGAGCTTCAGGACATCCAATGATGATACTGCCGATGACGATTGGGGAGACTTTGACTTCACTGATGAGGAATACAAGGAAGCTGAAGCAGCTCAATCCCGTAATGGTATACAAGCTCACCTGTTTTTTTTTTTTTTTTTTTTTTTTTGTCATAGCTTCTGTTTTGTTCTTCTATAATTTAACCTCTTTTTTTTGTTTGTTGCCATTATAAAGGTGAGAGCTCTGGGTGGACCAATGAGGTGGCCGTGGGGGAGGGCTCACTATCACTGAAGGAAGTTGAAGCAGCTAAATCTCGTGGTGGTATACAAGGTCACTCCCAATCAAAAGCAGCTATACTCTTTTTACTGAATTGAACCTTTGTTTTTTTTTGTTGTTTGCAGAGACTAGTCAGAGTCAGGGCCTGAGGAATTTTGACCCCACCAGTGATGGTGATGAGGCTCCAAATTTGGCTTCATTTTGTTTAATTATTTATTTAAAAGAAAACAAGCTCACTCATAGCTCATGTTCTTCTATAATTTAATCTATTTTTCATTAGTTGCTTGCATTCTAAAGGGCTTAGGATACTTACAGACAGCCAGCCAACTGCCTCCTCCTCCTACAGTCCTTTTTCCACCTGAACCATAATTTTAAGACAATAAATCAGAGATTAGACAATATCAAAACAAACAAGGTGAAGTGACAACTGAGTTTGACACCGAAGAACTTCAAAAATCCAAAAGGCTGAGGCCTGTTCTAGATCAACACTGCAAATTAGAGCCGTATAGAATGCAAACAACAAATGAAAAAGAGATTAAATTATAGAAGAACAGGAGCTATGAGTGAGCTTGTTTTCCTTTAAATAAATAATTAAACAAAATCAAGCCAAATTTAGAGCCTCATGATCACCATCACTGGTGGGGTCAGAATTCCTCGAACTCCTCAAGCCCTGACTCTGACTAGTCTCTGCAAACAACAAAAAAAAAAAAACTGAGGTTCAATTCAGTAAAAACAGTATAGCTGCTTTTGATTGGGAGTGTGCTTGTATACCACCACGAGATTTAGCTGCTTCAACTTCCTTCAGTGATAGTGAGCCCTCTCCCACGGCCACCTCATTGGTCCTCCCAGAGCTCTCACCTTTATAATGGCAACAAACATAAAAAAAAGGTTAAATTATAGAAGAACAAAACAGGAGCTATGACAATAACAAAAAAAAAACAGATGTGATTGTATACCATCACGAGATTGAGCTGCTTCAGCTTCCTTGTATTCCTCATTAGTGAAGTCAAAGTCTCCCCAATCGTCATCGGCAGTATCATCATTGGATGTCCTGAAGCTCTCACTAGCTTTCTTCATTTTTGTCTCTTAAATCAAAATCTGCCCATTTTCCTTCTCCAAACTAGCCTTCTGAACAGCAGCAGCATCTTGTTTTTTCTTCAAAACATCTCTGAGTTGTTCTCTCTTCTTTTTTCTTCATTTTGGACC
This sequence comes from Dryas octopetala, assembly GCF_963921425.1. NCBI lineage: Eukaryota > Viridiplantae > Streptophyta > Magnoliopsida > Rosales > Rosaceae > Dryas > Dryas octopetala. Next base: position 31,787,398 of record NC_141367.1, on the reverse strand, counting down.
AAATAAGTGTCTTTTCCCTTTCCCTTAGTCATGATTACCTTAGATTTCAATAAACTAAAAGCTAATACACTTTCATTGAAATTCAACATCTCACACTATACTCATCATCGATCAAACTCACATGATACTCATTAGAACACCTAAAATTATCAAACAAGCTAAAAATTGAATTGAAAGAAAATCAAGAAACTATACTCATCATCGATCTTACTCACTCATGAAACTCATTAGAGATTATCAGCCATGCCTAATAAGCAAATCGAATCAAACTCAAATTCAAAATAAACTAGAAGAATCAAAACATTTCAAACTCAGAATTGAACTCCAACGCTCTAAGAAGAATCCGAAATAATCAAAAGATTTAACAAGAAATGAATCGAACTCACAATTGAACGATTATCAAACAATGCAAATCAAAAATTCTGAAAATCAACACATAACTATACTAATAACCGAATGAAACTCAAATTCAAATCAACTTTGAAGAATCGGAAATCATAAATAGATCTAAGAAGAAATTAATCGAACTCAATCCAACATCAAAATAAAATTATACTTAAAATCCAAAGTAGAAACAAAACAAGCAGGTGAAGAAAATTGACCTTCATCGTTTGTCGAAGTTGTTGTAGAGAAGAAAAAATCAAAAGCAGTTCTGAGAGAGATTATGAAATTTCAGTGTCGCCAATTTATAACTAGGCGGGAAAGGAGAGTGAAAAAGCGAGAGCCTAACAGAATGAACGCCATATCTTAAAAAAACCAGAATGAATGCCAGGTCAGCAATTAGTTAGTTAAGTTCTTTAGTTGAGCTGCTCACTCACACTCACACGCTTGGACAGTGCCGGCTCTGAGTTCTTAGAATTTTAATGTGGGCCTTCTAAAAATTGAGGTGGGCTTCAGACAAAAAAAGAAAAGAAAAAGAGGTGGGCCCTTTTTATAAACTGTGAGTTCATTTTTACTTCCCTACAACATTAAATAATTCATTTTTACAAGAAAAATTTACTTTTTTAACGCCCTCCTTACAAAATTAACATTTCTAACTCTTTTTTTTTTTTTTTTTTACCAAAACACCCTTTAAGTTGATAAAGTGGTCCGTATTTAATATTGACCGAAAATTCAACTAAAAAATCAAAGTGGCAAAAAAAATCCTATAGGAAATCAAAATTCAACTAAAAAATCGAAGGTTTATTCACACCATTGCCTCTTATGAGATACACTTTTTTCACTTTGCCCCTTAAAACTTAAATTTTTTCAAATTATCACTTGAATTTTACACAGTTGTTGCAAAAGACCTTATAGCGTCAACTCTGTCAATTTTTTCGTTAAAATAGCTGACGTGGCACCTATATGGCATGAGTAAGACCCTTTTTTGGTTATGTAAAATCCATGTGAACAAAAAAAAAAATAATAAACCATTTTTAAACTAAAAAATAATAGATCGATGTCAATTTTTTTTGTCTATATGAATTTTACATAACTAGAAAATGATCTCACCCATGTCATATAGGTGCTAACTCAGCTTTTTTAACGAAAAAATTGACAGAGTTGATGTCATAGAGTCTTTTGCAACAACTGTGTGAAGTTCAGGTGCTAAACTGAGAGGATATAAATTTCATGGAGCAAAGTGAAAAAAAGTGTATCTTATAGGGGGCAATAGTGTGAATAAGTCAAAATCAAACTAAGGAGATCCAACTCCTCCCGATATGAGTCTTGTCAAAATGGATAACTGCTGGGAGACGGAGGTAACGGTGAGTAAGTTACCGTCAGTTTTCAGAAAATATAAAAATAAATAAAAAATGTTATACTTAATTGATGTGGCGAAAGTTAAGCCATTGGATGAGTCAGATGGTTTGGATTTTGCAAAACGCAGAGAACATCACACATTTTAACAGCAGAGGAGCCGGATCCAAGATGGAGAAAATAGATTGGATAATATGGATAGCATTTCTCACCCGCATAAACTTTCTTCAAACCCAGTGTTTTACACATTTATTTACTTGCTTTAATTTCTACTAACATAGAAATGAGCATGCCATAAAAACACATTTACGAAAAAAAGAAAGCCCCATTTTTATGGTGGGAAACAAATTAATCAACAATGAAATTGAAGTAAATTGTTAGATTATATCAAAAACTTATGTAAGCCTGAAAGGTTACTCATGTGTTCCTTGTAAAAATGCATGCAACTAACTATCAAAAACAAGAAATATGAATAAAAATCACAAAACCTTTACACCAGTGCGCTCTACAATGCGTAATACACAATCAAGAATCATACTCCAATTCCAAAAGAATCAGATCAATACAGAAAAATTTAAAGCCGCCAATGAAGTTATAAATTATTAACTGATGGATCAAATGCTCAAGTGTTCTTCCCTGGGCAAGCTCTGAACAGTATCTGACCATCTCCCTGGTGAGTGATCACTACTGTTGGAAGACACTTGACCCTCTGCCCTTGCATCTCTTATCATCCTCAGAACCTCTCTCATTGTGGGTCGGTTCTCTGGTGCAACTGAAACACAAGCCATTGCAATGTTAAGAAGCGCCTGAAGTTTCTCCTCTGATGCGTCATTGCCTGAGGCAGGGTCATCCCCTGACTCAGTCTCTTCTTCGCGCACTGAATGCACCCATCTAGGAATATCCGAGCCATGTTCCTGAACAAGGTCTTGGAAGGGAGTCTTCCCAGTTAGGAGCTCCAAGAGGAGGACGCCGAAGCTGTATACATCAGCTTGTTGGGTGGATGGTTTTCTGAGGTCACGGCATTCGGGGGCTCTATAGAAGAGAGTAGTTGCACTTGGTTCTTCATGTGAATCAGGATCTCGGAATAAAGTGAGACCATAATCCGTCAAGCAGGACTCAAAATCAGAACCTAGCAAGACATTTGAGGATTTTAAGTTTCCATGAGTTAAGCCAGGGTTCTGGTGGATGTAAAGCACACCACTTGCTAAGTCCTCAGCTATTTTAAGACATGATGTCCAGTGAAGAGGCTTCCCACCTCCTGAAGTTCTTGAACCTGTAGAGTCATGAGTGGGAGTATATATGTTAATGCATGAAAGGACACACTACTTGATGCAAAACATAGACTTGAGCGAGTCATAATTACACATGAAATTACAAATTTTTAAGACACCTTTAAATCATGCAAAGATTACATTTTAGGAAAACTATTGGCAAAGTTTAATCAATCTCAATTAGACCAGCAGGTGCACACTGATTGAATTTGCAAGAGTGAAGAAAAACATTTTTTGAAAAGACGTAATGGAACTTTATCTGAATCTTCCTCCCCACAAGTGAATAATGCATTTCAGATTATGACAGACTTGATACAAGTATAGGGGAATTGAAAAGAGGCATATAACAAAACTGGTGTTTTGTTAACATTCTTTACTCTTTGAATATATTATTAAAAAGTGGGGGTCAAGAATCGGGTCTAAAGTTTGTCTTATAAGCTACATGGCTTTACTTTTTGTAAGCTCCGTGAGTAACACGTACCTCAGTCAGAAAGGGGATACTTTTGCGTTTTGACCAACTACTGTTGGAATTTTGATTTATAGATTTACAAAGGAATTTATTCTTAAAAACTGATAGAGACAAACCAAAAGATCTTTTGAATGTTATGAAGAGGCTATAAAATGACCAGAGAAACTTATTCAAACCAAGCATAGCAGATCACTGGCTCCTATATTCCTAATAATTAACTGAGAAAGACGTGACTTTGAAGCAGCTAGCTATAGAATCAACTACAAGCCAAGTATAAAATGGTATGAGAAGGCACAAGCATAGTGTTATATATATGTGGGGAGGGCGGGACAACCAAGCCAAGCATATATGGTGAAATGTGCAACATGCAGACACAGAACATAGAGACTTTCACCGAGTGCTATTGTGGGACAGCACTAACATGCAGAGTGAGGCCAGACTAAAGAAAGTGTTGTTAATAAAAAAAACTCCTTTTCAAAGAGTGAGATTGATTGATTACATATCTTGTCGTTGTTTACCTAAATCTCTTGGAGAATGATGTACTGACGTTGAAAGATACAGCATGCATTTATATGATATGACAATGACACATGCCCCATGAATTCAACTTTTCAGAATATTTTTTTTATGTAATGTGTTCCAAATCAAAATTCCACAAGTCCCTTGACTTGTGGCCTTTGAAGTGACAAGTCCTTCATGGTTCTGGTTCGAGAGCAAGAGGACCATTGATTTTACAGGGGTCCACAAAAAAGTACAGAATCAACGGTGTAAACAATTTTTAAGCCTTTGCTGAAGAGTGTATATAGAAAAATATGTAGAATTTTACATGGAATTCAATCATTTACATGAAGGAGGATCTTACTAGTAGGGGTGGCCCGGTGGGCAAAGATATCGAACAATCGAGTTTGGAATCGATTTATGTCGTGGGTCTCCCAATTGAAGGTTTACCCATACTAGGGTTGGTTTGAATTTAAAAACCCATCCTCTAAACATGGTCTGCTATAGTGCTATAACATTGTTCCCAGGAACCTACAATTAATGGTGGACCTACAGATGCACAGGTGAGGTGAACAAAATTCACTGCTCCCATTTTCCATTGGGTGTCCCCCACACCACTGATGAGAAAAATAATGTCATTATCATACTTTTCACTAGATCAAAGATGACCCACCAATAAATCATTAATCTTTTTTTTTTGGCTATGAATAAATAGACCTAAATCATTAAAGATGACCCACCAATAAATCATTAATCAATAGACCTAAATCATACTAAAAGTGATTCGTTAAAAAGTTTCTAATATTCCTCACCTTGATTAATGAGTAATAGCAAATCTCAGTAATTAACCCCAAATTCTAGTTTGTTGAACTATATAGTCTATATAATAAATGATTTCGTACGTACAAGTGTACAACTGTAGAAAGCACAACACAAGCATAAAAAGAAGTAAATAAATAAATAAGCAGCAGGTTAAGTAGATGAGAATCATGAGATGAGTAGATGAGTAGATGACCCACATACCATGAATAAGCGAAAAAAGACTGCCATTGGGGAAGTAATCGTATACGAGCAGGCGTTCCTCCTTAGCCTGGAAATAGGCCCTGAGTGGGACCAAATGAGGGTGCCTCAGCTTCCCAAGCAAGTCCACGTGTCTCCTAAACTCCTCAAGCCTAGGGTACCTTGCGTCCTTGAGCCTCTTGACGGTGACTATAAACCCGGACTCCATCACAGCCTTGTAGGTGCTTCCCAGGGTACCCCTCCCCAGTGTCTCAGCGGATGCCCTTAGCAAATCCTCCAGGCTGTAACTCATCTGCTGATCCCCTGGTCCGCAGAACACCAGACTCCCTAGACCCTCACTTTCCCACGAAAACCCCCCTTGTTTTCCACCGTTATTACCTCCTCTGCCACCGCCTGGTCCTGAGCCCCCTCCCTCCCCTCCTCCACCTCCTCCACCTCCTCTCTCTGTTGCCTCAACAGAAGCAACAACGCCAGCTTTGTTTGCACTCGAAGCCTCTCTCTGATCACTACGACTCCTGCAAACCATCCATAGCAGAAGTAAGCAGATTACGACCACTACAAACCCACCTACACTTCCTGCTATTATTTTTATCAGCTTCGAACGCTTTGATTTTGACTGCCCACCATCTGTTTGATAAATTGGACTCATTGATGGAGGAAACCCAATGCTGTCCCCACAGTCTTTGTCAATCTGCACGCCGCAGATTTTAACATTACCCGAAAGCGACGACGCATTGAACTGAATAAGAGCTGGGGTCATCGGAATTTGCCCGGAGAGTTGGTTGTTGGAGACGTTGAAGAATCGGAGCGAGGTTTGGTTGAGCGGGGGTATGGTGCCTGTGAACTGGTTGTCTTGCAGATACAGAACGTACAGTCGGCGGAGTTTCAGCAGCGACATGGGGATGTCACCAGAGATTTTGTTTCCGGCGAGTACGACGACTTTCAAGCGGTGGAGGTCTGAAATGGAAGCTGGAAAAACGCCGGAGAAGTTGTTGTCGTTTAAGAAGAGGGATTTGAGATTGACGAGGCCCGAGAGGTCTGGGATTTGACCCGAAAGAGAATTGCCCTTGAAGCTCAGAACTCGGAGTTGGTCGAGTTGGTTCAAGATCTTGTGGTCCAGAATACCGGTCAAGTTCAAGTACTCCAAGACGAGCTTTGTGACCCTTCCTCTCATGCAGTCTTTGACGCCTTCCCACTCGCACACGTTGCTTCCTTGCTGCCATGGCAGCGAGTTTCTCGGGTCGATTGTTGATTTCAGGCTTAGCAGAGCTTCAGCATCCCCTGCTCGAACCACGGGCAGAGGAAGAGAACCCAAAAACAAGAACAACAAGAACAACAAGAAATATTGACTGTGAGAGCAGTACCTTGATGATGAACGTGGAACCATTTGATCAAAATCTGAGGATTAGAGATCGATGGGTTGGTTAGTCAGACCAAGATGTTATTAAAAATGCAATCTTTGAACTTGGATTTGCTGATTTGGTTTCCCATAAAGAGCGGCATCAGAAAGAGAAAGCCCCCAACTCAAAGTTTCAAACTTTAGAATCCTAATATGGAATCTTCAATGTCGAAACAAAAAGGGCCAGTTCTCCTTTTTGAGTAGCCCCCACTTCACTTTCCTTTTTGTGTCTCTTACTGTTTTGGTACATTTACAGTAGACTTGACCCAATCACCTTCTACACCCAATTCTTCAATATCTACCATCAACTCGCCGATTTGACTCATTTTCAGAGCAAGCTTCATTCTTTGACTGGAACACTAGAATCTACTCACATGGGCAGAGCGGAATGCTACCCACTGATCACTCCCAGATGCTTATAGTAGTTGCAGAATGCAGAGTGTAGAGCATTTAAGGTGCAAGAGCTTCATTGGTGAGCGCCTCTGCCTCTGGGTACTGAATTGCTTACTAGTGATCAAATGGAGGAGGAGACACCAAAACAGTGGGGTTTGGCATCGTTTCTCGGACTGGTTGGTTGTTTGCAATTTGATAAACTCACGGACATTACAGCGTAAGCTTCACGTGAACGAAGCTCAGAACTTGCAGACGAGAAATAAAGTTTCTTTTCTCCTCTCCATGATTTTTATATTCTTAAAACTGCAGGCATTATTGAACCCAATAAAATAAAAAAATCCCTTTTTCATTTTTCTCTTTGTTTTTCCTCTCTTGGGCTGCTCAAACCCTTTTCAGCAGCTCTGAAACCTCCCAAACTCAAAGGCATGGGATATTGGGATCCAATACTCCAAAACTTACTCACCCCCCAAGTTACAAGTACTGCTTCGTATTCATCAACTTTCAACAGCTAGTTTGCATCTGAATGATTCAATGAAACTGTGAAATGCAAACTCAAAACAAAACAAAAGCCTTTTTTTTTTTTCTTTCTCTTCAGCAGAGTGATGAGTGACCCAGATGCTGAAACTTGAAGGAAATCTCAAATCTCCCAGAAAAATCACTTGAACATTATCAATCTAGAAGAATGATACATCCATGCCAGAGATCGATCAGATTAAAGATCAAAACCTCCTTCAATGAACTAAACGGTGCACAAAAAAGATTTTATAAAATAAAATAAATGAAAAGCAATTTAAGCAGCTAGTAGCTAGTAGTAGCTAGCCAAAATACCAAAATACCAAATCCAGCTACATAAAATGCATTAATTCAAAGATCAAACAGTGCATGTTGTTTTTGGCACATAATGCATTATATGCATCTATGATCTGTACTCTGCATGCATATAGAGTCTGATCTCTGATGAAATAATAATGCAGGAGAGAGATAAGTGTTGAGTGAGAACAAAAACAGAAGAGGGGTGTGTTTTTAACTCGGAGAATGGGTGAATGAATTGAAGGCAAAAGGGAGTGCCCCCATTAATTATTAAATTAAATGGGCCACAGAGCAGAGGCCATGACACAGGCCACAGTGGGTTGAAGTTATTATTGTGAATTTGTAACACACACCTTCCTCTCATCTCATACAAATTCAAAACAGAAGATTGATGCACACGTGGCAAAAAGATGCACCATCAGTAGACTCTAGGTGTAGTTGAGGAGGTCACGTTATTCCAATGTGTATGGGTATGTATGTTGTCAACAACTCATCATGAGTCATGCCAGTTGGCGTTGCTTGCCGGTGGTCTTCCTTCTTCGTCTGACGAGACGACTCACCCGACTATGCTGCCGGAGATCTAGGACTCCACATACATAATCTGATTCACCCAAGTATCTAGTGAGTGCTAACCACCTTCTTTTTAGGATGATTTATATAATTTTGCTTGATTGATTCAGTAAACCAACAATGATTACATTATTAGATGAGTAATTAATTTTCTATAGTGGTATGGTATGTTATCAAATTTTGGATCATAATTGTTGGTAATTAGGTGAAAAGTCATATGAATGAATGAGTGATCTAATTCAAATTTTGAAAATTTTATTATTATAATAGACAGAGTTAATTGAATGAGAAATAAATTTTGAGCAATATAAGAGAGAGACATTGTCTTATTCATTGTATTAAATTCAATTGTCAAGTGCAATAAGTGCTCATCTGTGTTGTTCCTTAAAAACTTACATTATAGATATATAGTAAAACATTAGACAAATAACTAATCGCTAGATATCACATTATTTGTTAAGTAATCATTAACTATACTTTTGAATTTTGATTTGATATGTAATATGTTGTATATTTCCAGGTTATAAAGTGTTAATTGAGTATGATAATGACTAGCCAACCCCGTGCAAAAGGACAGCATGTTGTGACTTGTAACTTTATTTTTGAATTTTCAAATAATATTGATGTAGAAAGTAATAATGCATCATGTACATAGAATGATTGAATAGAAAAAGGGTTGTTGCACTTGTACACACAAAAGGAAAGTACAATAATAGAAAAAAATTGTTACTCAAAATATTTATGGTAAACTTCTAACTTCTAAGTAGGAGCATCAAATTTGGTGTCCATGATGTAGTAGCAACATTAACGATTAATTTTTATGAATGATAGGATTGTAGTTGTACAATTCTTGACGAGATGGTGTCTCCTTCATATTGTATTACTGGCTATAGTCTTAAATTTCGCACGGGCATTCATTCATTATTATATAGAGAGTCAACAACCTCGTGATCTCCTTATTTTTAGCAAGTGTAAATTTAAATATTTTAAACTTTTCTTTACCATAAAAAATGTACAGCCTTTCTTTAATGTTGAGAATATAAAATTCTTAATAAAATACTAAATAGCTTCAAAATTGTCTGTGTTACTTTTAACATTTTATTCACTGAAGAATTTTTTTATAAATATAGATAAATAAATCATACTTTAGATTCTAGAATAATTACCAGTTTTAGCATACAAAAATTAATTTCATCCAGCAGATACTATTTCATTTTAAAGTAGCTGGCTTTTGCTGTGCGTAAATAGCCAGCTAATTAACTTAATAATAGTGTGAAATAAAATTTCAATGGGTATTCCCTTAACTATTTGAATACCATAATCCTCTCAATTAATCTTCGAGTGATTGTGCTCGCAGGGCCACGAAGCTTTTTGGATGCTATTTAATGGGTTTTTTTTTGGCCAGAAGATGTTCTCATTAGAAAAAGCCCAACAGAATTAACAAAGGAAAACTACAACATAACTTTAAATAAAACGACACTACATCTCAGGAAAATCAAGCCGCCTGCAATTGGCGGCGAGCTGCAGCTTTCTCAAGTGCCTTCAATCTGTTAGCTTCCATTCGTGCTTTCTGTTCATCTGTCATCTGGTTTTCACTGGTTTCAATAACTTCATTACTTGGCGCTTGAGAGGTAAATTCTTTCTGAAAACTACCTGCTGTAGGTATACTAGCACTAGCAGCAACCATATCACAATTCAAGGTCTCAGAAGGTTCCTACAATTAGCAAAGCAAAGGAGCACCATCAAACTTTGCAAAATTCATTTCACCCCGCAGATTCTATTTTCATTTTAAACAGTTGGCTAATGACTTAATAATGTGAGATAAGGTAACCCAACGGGTAATATTCTTTTAAGCATTTCAAGACCATAATTCTCTCAATTAAATCTTCAACTGATGGTTCCTTAAGCACTAAGGTTCTTGTATACAATTCTACAGTTGGGTGTGCCAGTGCAGAATGTACATGGACATACAAGAAATGAAAAGAAAACAAAGTAAAAACACCACCAAATTTCAACTAGGGACAGCATAAGCAACAATATTGTTCAGTGAAATGCCAACTTTACTGGTTTTTCTATCATTATTCTTTAGTGAAATGTCTTTTATATTTCTTATTTCAAAAGAATTTGGTGATGGTTATCTTCAGTAAATGCTCAAGACAAGTGAATACTTACTGACAAATGGAACTTTTATCGGAACTGCAAGAAAACTTGAATAAACTAAATTGAATGAAATAACACTTACTTCAGTGGCTTTCTCGTAAATTTCATTAAGCATATCTTCCTGTATATCATGTATATCATCAACATCATGGTTCCCTGAAGGCGGATCTCTTTGGTGATGAAATGGTCCCTCATGGTTCAAGGTTTCTGCAGGAAAAAAACCAGAACAGAATTCAACAGGGGAACAGAAAAAACAATAGTTGTGCCAAAAAAATATCAAATGATATCCAAAAACTTATAATTAAATTATTTCAAATGATATCTCAACTTATTTCTAATCAGTCGATTATTCCAATCAACTTGTAGGGCTTTCAAAGCAGGACTTTGAAGGATAAATGAAGCTCAAACGAGGTCAGTTTGTCCGTTACAGATGGCGGAAATTTCTAGGAAATTAGAAAGAGAAGAGAAAAAGACAAATTCATAGGCATGGCACCTACGGTCAGTATTTTCCCTTAATGGTTCTTCATTGATTAAAAGGGACAGATTAATTTTATGTGTTACCTGAATCCATTAATCAATTACAAATAGGAGTCTAAATGTAGAGAACTTTTACATGAAAATTCAAACTGAAATTTGAGTAAATAAAAGCTTTGACATGAACCACCACTACAGCAAATATCATAAGGAAAATATCTCTAATCCTTTGTTATACTTTCAAGGAACAAAAAAAATACTTTTCTTTCATTTTTTTTAAGAGGGGATGGATTCAAGCAACAAAAACAATTGAAATGCATTAAGCGGCAGCATCTAAACTGTGCAAAGAAACCTGCAGCATACCCTGTTGATCATTTGGAATGCCTTGTTCAACAGGCGGTTCACGCAACTTTGATGGATCTCCTCCACTGGCAACTCTTTCTCTCAATTCTCTAAGAGACAACTACTCAAAAATGTGCAGAAAGGAAAAAAAAAAAAAAAGAAGAATGAAAAACCGAATCAAAATCCCAATGGCATCTGAAATCAAGACTGAAGAGTAGAGTTAGATACCTTTACTCGTTTAGTCGCAGCAACCTGTTCGACCTTATGTACAAACTGTTGAAATGAGTAATACGGGAGTAAACGAGAGTGCCATTCAGAGTACAACCCAATTAGGTTCCCCAAGTCTTTAACCTGCAAATAAATGCAAATAATTTTCAATTGATTTAATGAATTTGATTTAACAAAAAAAAAGGGGAAGAGGAATAGAAATATCAGAGAGATCGACCTCGTGTCCGCGACCACGGTACTTGAAGGCGCGAGGGAAGTGGCGGAGGACGTAGCCGAGGCCATCATCTGAGAGAAGGAGCTCCGGGGTCAGCTTGGGCTTAGTCTTCGGAGCCGAAACCTTCTTCGCCTTTGAATCGCCGCCTCCGCTACCAATACTACCCCTCTTGAAATTGGTAGACTTAGGGTTAGGGTTTGGGTTTGGATCAGAATCAGGGTTAGAATTGGGGGTAGGGGCGGAGGAAGGGCAGTCACGTGACCAGTGGCCTGGTCGTCCACACTTGTAGCATCCGGTTGCCGGTGCCTTCTCCATTTTCTTCTGATTTTGCTTCTTCTACTCGTCTGCTGCTTTTTAAATATATAACTCATCATTTTATTTTATTTTTTTTGCGCCTTTTCAGGTTTCTTGGCGGGAACAAGAGGAGGGAATCAGATTATTAGACTGGGCCATTTCGATATTTGACGTGGGATCTGATAAGCAAACCAAGGCCCAGCTTAAGATTTTTCTCTCTTGAATTTTGGATTTTGGGCCTTCACTATCTTAAAACTTGAGCAGGTCTAGTATGGGAGGGTCTGTCTGGGTTTTTTTTTTTTTTTTTTTACACAATTGAGGACAGAAATAGAATATGGGGGGGGCTATTCAGACCACCCCATTTTGCTGAGTTGACCACCCCCCTAATTTTTTGCCCTTTTTTGCCCATTTTGCCCTCCTCTCCTCCTCCCCCACCCAGCCACCACTCCCCCACCGATCCCCTCCCCTCCCCAGCCCGCCCCCAGCCAGCCCACCCCTACCCAGCCAGCCCGCACCCCCTCACCTCAAGCCCCGCCGCCATCGCACCCATCCCCAGCCCGCCCGCACCCCCTCACCCAAGCCCAGCCCCCGTCGCACCCATCCCCAGCCCGCCCGCACCCCCTCACCTCAAGCCCCGCCGCCGTCGCACCCATCCCCAGCCCGCCCGCACACCCATCCCCAAGCCCAGCCCCCGTCGCACCCATCCCCAGCCCGCCCGCAGAGAGAGGGAAGAGAGAGAGAGAAGGGAGATCGGGCGGCAGGGAGGGCTGGGTGGGTCGCGCCGGCGATGGGGAGGGGCGGGGTCGACCGGCGAAGGGGAGGAGTGGGTCGCGCCGGCGGCGGGGAGAGCTGGGTGGGTCGCGCAGGCGGCGGGGAGGGTGGCCGGCCAAAATTGGAGGGTGAGGTTTTTTTTTTTATGTAGGGGCAAAATGGGCAAAAAAGGGTAAAAAATTAATGGGGTGGTGAACTCAGCATTTTTGGCTGGTGGGAATAGCCCCCCCCATAGAATATTTAGAGGCAAAAATTTGAGGGGTGTAGGGAAAGAAGATTGGAGGTTACATTTACAAGCCCACTAGAACAAATGCTTTCTGCTGGACCCAAAACTAGCCTTGCATTGCTGTCCAAAGGCCGCAAAGCTGAATACATAGCAATAACTTACAAGGCATATAGTTACACACTTTTTATCACAAAAAACTGAATACAACACATAAAGTGTTGCTGGATCCCAATTACATTGCTTCTCTCTTTTGAACGATCAGCTCAATATTCCATAACACTCCCCGTCCCCCCCTTTTTTCTCTTTGCAACAAAGGTTCACAAAACATTTAAATCAATAATTCCTCTATTTCTCTTTCCAAAATTGAGGTATTATATACAATATATCTGCCTTGCCAATCAATGCAAGTTAACATTTCAGATAAGTTTCAGTTTAAACAATGGCACCATATGGGGTTGTCAAGAGTTCATGGACCAGTCATAGTTCTGGTATGCGATGCTTATAGGTCCTCCATCACCCAAAAGATGTGTCAAAAGACCTGCTCTGGTTGCATCCAAGTAATTGAGGATCCACCTTACAATTTCTTTTTCTTGTCCAAAATCACCATTGAACCTGCACAAGTTTTTTTTTATACAAAGTAAAGCTTGTTAGTATTATAGGTTCTGCATCATGACATATGATCATGTGGATAATATATGAAGAAAATAACACATACACAGCAGCATTGTCTAACCATTATAATTGCTTACAAAGGTTAACGACCTGGATCACTACTCACCATTTCATAATTTGGGTGAGATACACAGTCCTCTTCTCCAAGTCCACCTCCATTCCGCCACTTTGAAAGAACTCTCTTGCTGCACATCTTAGTTCAGCTTCGACTCCTTCAGGTGAAAAGAACCTTACCGTTGGGCTTGACCTTGCCCCGTTGCAGAGTCCAAAGTGAATTAATGGATTCACTTTAGCGCAAGCAAGCTGGATTTTATTGGATGAGAATGGAACTTATTAGTGCTCTTGTCCATGCTCCATATACAATATGTATGCAAACAAAAAAATGCAACACGTTTTCTTGCAGGGATATGGCTGTTGGAAGTTTCAAACTATCTTGTCCTCCAACCACCAACAAGAACTTTCAAAACTCTCGATTAAGAAATAGAATGTGATCAAACTCTTTGATGATGCAAGTGCAAGCAAATTTATTCTTGTACTGTTATATTGTCCAAGGCCTGGGGGATAAGAAAGAAGAATCAATCAATTAAGTTGTTTACCTCTGTACGTTTGTCTCCATTGCCAAAGGGCTTGACCAAGGAATAAGGAGGTCTCCGGTTGTTTCTAAGGATCCCATTTTGGATGGTACTAAGGGAATAAGGATGGCCTCCAACTAAATACTGAAAGTCAGAAAAGAAGGACCTCCTATCGATTACACCTTGTGGACACCCTACCCTGATAACTGCATGGATGACCATGGCATTGTAGAGGTTCAAGAAGAAGGCTAGCTTCTCATCCTGCGACAGTTGAAGAAGGTTTACTCGGTGAAGTTCTTGAACCAAAATTATGTACCTGCATTTAGGAAAAGGAAGGAATCAACTTAAAACAGAAGCTCCCATGATTGAGACTGCAGATGAAACACATAATAAGTAAGAATATTTTATCAATAGTCTAGGCTCTCAAAATTTTCATTATGGCAACTGACACCAACCCAACTATTTCCTTCAAAGAGGAAACTACTTCATCATATTTCGATTAGTAGAGATATGCAATGTGAAACAAAATTGGGGGAACTGTCCTTGCATATAGCTTACTAGTTACTAGTGAATAGCTTATCTATCTAATTGAATCAGAATAGTAAACTGTTTATAGCATAGTCAGTGAAATTAAATTAGACATACACATGAAAGTCAAGAACAAAGTAAATCCAAGAAAAATACTAACTGATCTTACCTTCGAAATTCCTCACTATTGCTTATGCCAATGTAATCAAGATGGCGCCTGTCATCTGAGGCATAGGACTCGAGTATGGCAGACATGATCTTGGTGAGCCTTTGACCAACTTTAGCTGCAGTCTTGGGCTCACCATTATTTATAGATCCTCGGAAATTAAAGCACTTGGGAATAAAGGGTTCGTGCTCAAGGAAACGATAAAAATGGTTTCCATCTTCAAAATCATTTTCCCTACACAAATACAAAAGGAGCAAACGGGGATTAATTGATGAAATCATATCTTAATGTCTTTAGTTTCAGTTGGTGCAAGAGATCATTATCTCACCCAAAGACATGATGAATGAAGTGCTTCCTGGCCAACTGCCTTCCAATCTCAACTGCCTGCATGTTTAGTAAATTGTAATATACAATTCATTAGCATCCACGCTGGACAGAAAACTTTTAGTTGTAGATAGAGCTTTTGTTTTTAAGAGAAATTAATGATTCACATGACAGCAGTCAAAACACAGATATAGACCACAAGGTCCACAATACTACTACACAAAGATGTAGCAGTAAAAAGAACGAACAAGATGCTTCTAAGATTGTAGGACTTAAACCCTTCAAATTCTTGATGGTTAAAATGAACATAATTAATGATTATAGTTTGATACTTCGTCAATATCCAATTTTCTGAGGTCACATCACTTTTTCATTCTTCACTAAAGAGAAAAAGTGCAATAACTGTGTTATGCCTCATATGTATCTAAACATGGACTGAAAAGATTCAACGACTCGTTCAAAATTTTGGCTATCCAACTTGGATAAGATGGAATTATTCCCAACTTAGTGAAGAAGTCAACAACCAAATTAAAATTTATAAATTTCCAATTCCAAATATAATTTATTGTTTTCTTTTAAGAAAAAAAAGTGATTATCTGTCATAATTAATATAGTAGTAGTTTTGAAAGCGTGTTTAAATTTCTAGCAATTAATGTGAAATATGTTGATATATTCAACACGGATCCTGATCCGGATCCTCTCCTAAGCTAGTTAATCTCCTAACCTATCTAAGCTTTTAATTATAAAGTGTCATGTGCCCATTATAAGATCCAACGATTTACAATAATTTTGAGATTTTCTTTTTTTCTTAATTTTTTGATGGCAAATGTCATCTCCTTCCTTATTGCCACTGTCCACTCATCTCCTTTTCCATCTTGTCATCTGCAATACCTCTCTCTTAAACCTAAATATTGTTCATCTGAGATTTAAACAATGAAAAACGAAAGAATGATTTAATCTAAAATCTCTCTCCATTTAGACTTTTGATGAATGGAGAATAAAATCTCTTTTAGTTTTTTTCTTCATCTAATTAACCCATGTTGAAGTGGGTGTGCTAACATTAAAAATTGAAAAATCATAACCTGATAAAGAACTCAATTTTGAAAGGTTAAAGTTTTTTCCCAATTCTTTTTCAATATCTCTTGCAGTGCTTCAGCCACCTCCTCAATTCCTTAGCTTTTTTATTTATTTATTTTTTCTTTTGGGGTTACAAACTTACAACTCTCTATTTCCAGCAGTTTCATCAACAACATTCCATTAAATTAATTTAGGCTTGTACTAATGAGTGACAGTCCTGCACCATTCATTGTCTCTCATGTTCCTCCCTTTCTTGCTTGACAAATCATATATTGAAAGACTAAATGTTAGAATTTATAGAATTGGGAGAGGTCAAAGGACTTTGCATAGGATCAAAGGAGAGAGAACTGAAGAGGAGAGAGTCAAGAGAGAAAAAGTGAGTTAACTATGGCAGCCAAGGCTCTATGCAGGGCCGAAATTATGAGAAAAAAAGGAAGTCTCAGAGCCATTATACTCTTGTTTTTTATTTTTTATGAAGTTATACAAATTAAATGAGAGATAAATGCTTAATTTTATTTTGAACCATAGGATTTTAGAATGTACATATGACACTTTATAATTAAAAGCTTAGATGAATTAGGAGATTAACTAGGAGAGGATTCATTCAACACTGGAAATTCCTATATGCAAATCTGGGAAAGGATCAAATTTGGGGCCCGAAGAGCCCCAGAAATTGCGATGTCAAACACATTACGCGTTTACTTTGTCGCGAGATCGGTGGGAAGGAGCCAAACAACAGACTCAGCGTGTGTGACTGTGTTCTACATCATAATCAATGGGACCCCACCAAGGTTCAAACATCCATTGATGGCGTCCCGACCTTTCTTGCTTTCTAAGCAATCGTTTCAACACGTTGGATACAAAACCAGCCGTTTTAAGCAATCATTTCAACACGTTGGTTACAAAACCAGCAGTTCTAAGCAATCATTTCAACACGTTGGCTACAAAACCAGTAGTTCTAAGCAATCATTTCAACCACTTGTCTTCATACACTTAATAACTAATTATCCTCTACTTTATTCAACATGTGATGTGAGCTTAAATAAAATTAGACTAAATTACTAAAGTCAATGAAACAAATATACAAGTATAGGCAAGTAGGTTTGGATTGGTAACCAATATTATGCAATTAGATAAAATGTTAATTAATTAGTTTATTGATTATATGGTATTTGTATTAAATATTAATTAATTATATCGCCTGCATGCCTATCATCATTGATGTTGGCTACTTGGCTATGGTCTTCTATTTTATTCCAGACGCCAAGTAAGTGCCTAGGTTTATCCGAAAAGACAATAAGGCATTAAGGCCCAGTGGCCCACTATCGCTGAATTCTTTATGAGTTGCTTCCTACTGATATTTTTTATTGTTTCGTAAGCAGTAGGCTACCGCTGGTCAGCGACTTGATAGTCGATACGCAGCAACTAATTCAAGTAACACGCAGCACACTGTAACCAAATGGTCCCGCGGACTGCACGATACGATTCATTTGATTTTTATAAAAAACTAGAGGACATGAAGCCGCGAGTCCAGTTCTTATAGTGGACCGCCACACAGACAATAACGAACAAAAAAGATTTGGTCGAGTGAGGTCCGTACCTTTTTACGTCCACAGTCCAAGTTCTGAATGAGGACCTCTACCATCTCACTCCCGGCGAAGCAATTTTTGACGATCTTCATCTTCATCAGACGGTCCTGAATGGGCAATCTCAGCCTCAAAACGCGAACAATCCCGATCATCTGGTCCGTCGATTCCTGCTCCTCCTCAAGATCATCGAAGCCGTACACGGGCGGCGCAGGCGCGTCGTCGGGACACTTGGGCCCGAGCATCTCCTTCAACCTCTGGTCAAATCCGCCACTGTTCCTCAACGAGTTGAGCGCCACCAAACCCCCAAACAGCTTCTCGTTGAAGAACATCTGAGGCACGGACTTCGTCCCTGTCCTCTCTACGAGCTCTCTCTCTCGCTCCGGGTACACGTCGACGTTGATCTCCACGAATCTCAGTCCCTTCTCTCTGAAAAACCTTCGCACTGCCGTGCAGTCCCTGCAATTCGACCGAGAGTAGAAGCTTATTCGACCTTTGAATGGTTGCTGTAAATGTTCCTCGAGCTCGCTCTTGAGCTTCACGGTCACTTTGAGACCGGAGAGATTGAACTCGGTCACGTCCGCCTTCGATTTCGGATACTCTTCGGCGTCGTTGTTGTTCTCCTTCAGCGACGATAGTCTCTTCACGAACGCCGCGGATAAATTGATGCTTCTCTCTCGGATGAACTTCCCAATCTCCGGCATAGCGACTGCGAATTTCTGGTTAGTCGAAACGTTGTCGTCTGGCGATGACGGCGGAGGAGCGGTATATAGGCCAGGCGGTGCCTCTGGCTTTGGGAGCTTTTCATGAGGTCGGAGGATCCCAACGTCTCCCATTGCATCGGGCGAAACGGGTGATTTGACGTGCTCGGGGTTTTCGGGCGAAACGGTTAGAAACTCGTCCGACTTTTCGGTCATCGAGGAGGGCGAAACGTCGTCGTGGCGGTCTTCGATGTGAGCATCTCCATTAACCGCAATATAAATCTCCGAAAATCCTCCCTCCCTCTCCTCCTCATTTTTCAGTTTTGGTTCAGCGCAGTCGTCGGAGGCTGAATTTGAATTTGAATTCTTTTCGTCAACAAAATTTCCGTCTATTTTCTCGCACTTTCTGGGGCTTTCTGAGAAAACCCAATTTTCCGGCGCCTCATTTGTTTTCCCGGCGGCTACATTATTTTCGAGTCCTTTGTTGGAGGAATCCATAGGCTTGTTTTGTTGCCTTAGGAAATAGTAATTGTTTTCTGTTTTTTGTTTTAGAAGAAGAGAAGAAGAAAAACAGAAAACCCTAAGGCGACGGAGCCATAAAAGTGGGGAGAGGGAGAGGGAGAGGGGACAAAAGAGAAGCGAAGAAAGCAAAGGGAATGGGATGGGGTTTGAGAGGGGACGATGGAATCGGAGAGAGGTTTTATGGAGGAAATGGCAGAGGTTTATGGAATAATAATAAATTAATATTTTGCAAGACAAGAAGAGGTCAAATACGTCCAGAGATTTGGAGTCTTTTGGTTCAGATACTGGGTCGCCGGCCCAATCTAATAAATATCTTGGGTCCCACTTAAACCGTAATATATGAGTTTGAAAATTTTGGAATTTTGGATTGGTGTTTGGGGGTAACTACCATAATGCCCCCACTCTGGCTCCTAAGTCTGAAAGTCAGATCTGCTGCTGCTGGTAGCCTTGTTTGTACATTTGTATGTGAATCATAGGGGTTGGCAGGCAGGCCATTTATGTAAATGCAGCAGGGGATCGTTATTCGTTAGGATTGCCGTTAATCTAGGTTCATAATCGTGATTAGAAAGCATCGAGGTGTGTCCGAGACTGGTTCAGTTGACACGTCAAGAGTCCAAGCGGCACCCTAGAACAGGTCCACATAATAACTTCCTGACCTTAAATCCTTGGTTTTGGTTTTGACTTTTCAATTTGACTTTGGACTTTCTTATGATACATTTTGGCTGATTCAGCATTCAATTTCAAGATAATAACTTAATAAGTTTTGTGGCCTGCTGAGCTAATAAATCTGCAAATGGTTTGGATATTTGTCAAATGTTCAATGAACTAATATTAACTAATTTTAGAAAGGTTTCAAATTTGAATTTCAAAAAACAGAAATGTAATCTATTGAAGCATTAATCAATTAATCCAAATTCAAGTTATTATGTACATCAATGGGAAGCGTTATTTGCACGTACAATAAAGCATGACTATGCACTTACTATAATAACATCATTATGGCAATTTTATTTGCACTCATGCGAATAGCACTGCCTTATATGGATTTTTTATTTTTTTTATTTTATAGAGAAAGTAAATTATGCTTGTTACCTAATACATGAAAACATTATTAGGCATGATGGAGAAATAATTTATTGATATAAAACCTTTTGAAAAGCTACTGTTGTTGGAATTGTTCTGGCCCAAAAAGAAGAGTGGTTTTAAGTTCCAATTGTTCTGGATGATATTGGGCCAAATCCAAGTCCAATTTTTACACAAGATTTGGATTTGGGCTCTCCAAATTCAAATCCACTCAGCTCAAATCACTCAATCCAAAGGGGCAATGACCATATATAGCCCAGATGGATATTAGATATGATCTTAAGTCCCAATAACCTGATGGTTTTTTTTATTTTCAAGTTTTGGTGGACCTGGGCTAACCAGGAGCTACCATACGATCTAAACTGTAAACAAGAAGAGCCAAGTAGTTTCAAGCCCAGGTAATTTGCCAAAAAAAAAAAAAAGTTTCAAGCCCAGGTCCAATATCCCATTGCATACATAAACAAGTATGGGTCGATTCTCTATATATAACTCTATATATGATTGGTGAGAAGATGAGGAAACTTTCTTACAGATTACCCTTCTCCATGAACATGGTAGATAATATAGATTATTTAGTTTGGAAATCATCGATCATTTAACGATTTGCCACATGGCATTCCACAATGCCACGTCGTTTAAATCCGGTCGGCCAACTGGAAGGTAACTTGTAGTGGGTGATCAACTTTTAATCTTCACTGTAAATTAAATAAAGAGATAATATTATATATATACATATTATGAGTTGGTTGTAGTAATTAATTGATTAGTGCTCCATGCATCATGAGGGATTGAGAATTGAGGAGGGCAGAAGGCCACGTAGCTAGGAATGTAGGATTTACATGCATTATCGATCTCCATCCCATCTAGCTTGGATCGATAATGGGATATAATCCTATATAATTGGGATGTGGATGTTGCCATTTGTTTCCCACAACATAACCCACTAGGCACTAGCTAGTCTTGGATCGAAGTTTATTTAAGTAGTCAAACATGTATATTGGTAGGTACACTTATGACATGTTACCTGTGCTGTCCTCAGGAGCGGGTCTACAGTGGGGGTCAATGGGGTCACTGACCCCATGAACCTAGAAATGCTTGGTTTGATAAAAATTCTTGACCTCATGAATAAACCAAGACTCTTGGTGGTAGCCATGGCTGACAGGGGCAAAAATAGGAAGAACCAGAACAGTCTGAACATAGGAAGGGAAAGGCTGAATTTGCAACACGTGAGATGCATCATACATATGGGCTTTTAAAAAAAAAATTCTAAATTTGCCAAAACGACGTCGTTTTGGCAAATTAATTAAACAAACTAGTGAAATTTGAACCTCTGCCCCTGCGCACAGACCTGAACCCCTGCTGCCCTGCTGGCTCTCCATTACCAGTCTCCACCATTGTTAATCTTTGACATCTTAATCTTGCCCCCATAATAGTTAATTTCTGGATCCGCCACTGGCTATCCTTATCAGTGGGGAAGAACATCCATGAATTTGTTTCTTTTTTTTTGGTCTAAAACATTCATGAATTTTAAGGGGTCGGGTAATGCATGGCTGTTAATTTGCCTAATATTTCTTCTTCGGATGATAGCTAGCTACCTAGATAGGCATCCACGTCGAGTCTTATATACTTAACATGGACCATTCTCATCTATATCATGACACCATCGATTTTATGATTCACATTTCAGCAGAATCAACTATAGGAAATGAAAAATGCAAGACTTTTAAGTAAGATTAATATGAATTAATTAATATTTTGGTGGACAAACTAGTGCTGCAGACCCTAATTAAACTACATGCAGGCATTGGTATATATGTATTTTTTTAAGGATATTATTATTTTCGTCTTTTTATCAAGAGAGTTTAAAGAGTGGAATTTGAATTCATGATATATCTTGAGTACTATAGGAGTTACAAACCCCAACTATGAATATAATTAAAAAGTAATTAGTTAGTGGCAAAAAGAAGGGAAGGATATTAATTTGAAAGAGCGCCAGGCATATGGAATCATGCAAGTAGTTCAAGATTATCACAAGACAAAAATGAACTGATTTGATTAGAGGGCAATTAATAGTAAAGAAGGATACATGTGTCCTAGCCCTTTAATTAAGTATGATATGAGACATGTGAGTTGTTGCCAAGAGAAATCATACATGTGATTATCTTCAAAATAGGATACATGTGTTCAGGGATCCATGGAGACAAATTCAATTTTTGTAGTTGATAAAAAAAATAAGAGGAAATTATCAATTTGGTCCACTAATTGTTTACTTTGTCTCGATTTGGTCCACACTTTTTTTTTGTCATTTTGATCCATGAACTATCTGATGATTGTTATTTTGGTCCATTATGTTAAAATGTCATAAACATACGTTAAATAGAGGGGCAAAATGATATATTTTGTCCTATGTTTTCCAATTTTTCTACTTAATTTTGATCAAACTTTTAACCTATCAAATCTCAACCAAATTCAACAATCTTATACTAATTTTGAAGTTATAAATATCCTCTTTACAACCATATAAAAAACATTCAGAACAGAGCTATAAAACTCGAGATAAATGATCATAAAGTAGACTACCCGAAACTTCTTCCAACTTCAATTTCCTTTGAGTTTAACACCTCAAATCAATTTTTTAGGCTACTAAAAACATGTTTAAAGTCTTTCAATCTATCACCCAACCTCAAACCAACTTAGAAATCAAAATCTCAATTAAGAACATAAAACTGAAAAACTGAAAAACTGAAAAATTAATAAGTACACCCTAACCCGAATTCTTCTCCGATTCTCATTCATTTTCTAAGTTATTTGAGTCGCAATGCATGCATGGTTTCACACTACTGCGGCGTGACCGCGTGAGCCGACTGTGATATAAATTTTAGGTTTATTATATATGTCAACAAAATACGACAAAGTTACGTACGAATGTATGATCACTTAATCTGGAACTTCAATGGTTAATGTAGAGTCAACTGTTGCCTCCTTCTGTGGGCCACCACAAGATCCTCCATAGCTGGGACCCCTGTGTTTGAACTACGAACCCAAATGTTATATATATGTGACTATGTCCCTATCTGCTGCTTATATTTGACTATATATTAATTCTCTTGTTGTCAGTTTGTATCATTGTACGTATGTTTGTCTATTGAAAATTCGAGAATGAGAGATTTGAGACATACATATTTGACTATTCCCATTAAAACACGAGTCTCAAATTTTCGCTAGCTCATGACTTCACCATTATTTTTATTGAGAATAACTTTCACGTAACACGTACACTTCCTGTTACATAAGAATTATTATTCTTATCATATTTATTTAATTATCAGAATTACTAATAAGTACTGATTATCAGATTAATTAATGCATTCTGTTTATTGCCAAGCAATAAATAAGAATGGTTAATCGTATGCTGTATCATGGAATATTGGGTTGTTTTCTTCTCTTTTCAAAGCCGCGTTTCCAGCCGAAAGCTCGTGGTGTTGATTTTGGTTCATTAAAAAAACCCTAAAAAAGAAAGAAGACGTTTGATTAGCATATAAAACGGTGGAATATTATACAAGGCAACCAAATTACAGGGATTGGGGTTGTTGTTCTCAATTCCATTGATTGATTTGAGGTGAGCCACCGTAATTGATGTACATATATACAAAGAAAATAAAGAATATATTTATATATGAAAATTAGTTCAAAATTCATATGGATTTACGTTTACCAGCAAAAGAGGAAAAGAATTGAAACTAAGTTAAATGGATTATAAAATTATAAATGACTTCCAACTTTATGACTGTTACCATATCAAAGTTTGCTTTCCAATCCTGGTTGTTTGACGTATCCAATTTGTCCAAAGTATACACATTCTTATAACCATTGTTGCATATATATATATATACAGGCTCCTTCTGTTGAGGTATACCACAACTTATTTATGTTGAGGTATACCTTGTTGGGGCCCACACGAGTCCTTTTGTGTCGATCTGAACCGTTCAATTTTTACATCTCCATAGATAGATCATCCTTGCAAAAAATTAGCCAAATCGGAAATCATTTGCCTATCTAACTTTGATCAAATAAATGGACGAACCAAATATTTTCGATAAAACCGTCCATTTGTTTTATCAAAGTTAGATAGGCAAATGATTTCCGATTTGGCTAATTTTTTGCAAGGATGATCTATCAATGAAGATGATCCTTGCGAACGGTTCGGATCGACACAAAAGGACTCGTGTGGGCCCCAACAAGGTCATACCTCAACATAAATAAGTTGAGGTATACCTCAACAGAAGGAGCCTGTATATATATATATATATATACAGACTCCTTCTGTTGAGGTATACCTCAACTTATTTATGTTGAGGTATACCCTATTGAGGCCCACACGAGTCGTTTTGTGTCAATCCGAACCATTCATTTTTTACATCTCTATTGATAGATCATCCTTGCAAAAAATTAGCCAAATCGGAAATCATTTGCCTATCTAACTTTGATCAAATAAATGGACGAACAAAATATTTTCGATGAAACCGTTCATTTGTTTTATCAAAGTTAGATAGACAAATGATTTCAGATTTGACTAATATTTTGCAAGGATGATCTATCAATGAAGATGATCCTTGCGAACGGTTCGGATCGTCACAAAACGACTCGTGTGGGCCCCAACAAAGTCATACCTCAACATAAATAAGTTGAGGTATACCTCAATAGAAGGAGCCTGTATACAGACTCCTTCTATTGAGGTATACCTCAACTTATTTATGTTGAGGTATACCCTATTGAGGCCCACACAAGTCGTTTTGTGTCAATCTGAACCATTCATTTTTTACATCTCTATTGATAGATCATCCTTGCAAAAAATTAGCCAAATCGGAAATCATTTGCCTATCTAACTTTGATCAAATAAATGGACGAACAAAATATTTTCGATGAAACCGTTCATTTATAGGGTGTCCCTTCACCTTGTTTTTTATTTATTTTTACTTGTTTTTTGTCGAAAAAATAAATTACCTCATTCTCTATTTTTAGATTGCATTATTTAAAATGTAAACTAGATCACACATTTTTCTCTTTTTAATTAGTTATATTTACAAAAAATGTTGGATCACTGTTGTTGTATTATATATCTTTCTAACCTTGTTGTTGTGATTGAATATTACTTATTATTATTGTTACTATATAGGAGAATCGTTAATTAGTAGCTAGAGCCCAGTCTCCGGCTATATATATCACTGTTGGTCTATAATTTCAACTGTACGTGGTTTGTACACGGCAGGCGAATTGATAGCCACTATTTTTCAACTATTGTCCGATTTCTTTAAAACTGCATGTGGACATGGATTTGGACAATGGGTCATCGTCCAATCGTCCATAGTGATTTATAGTACGTTGACATTGGAGTTCTCTAGCTAGCTAGTTCAAATTTGAATTAATTCTTCACCTAACCTAAAGAAGAAATGAAAGTGTATATATATATATATATATATATATATATATATTCAAGACATTTCAGTTCATATTCACGAAAAAACTTGTTAATTTAATGTAGTCAAACCGAATAGCACAAACTTTATTGAGTGTGGAATATAGTATACTTAATTGGTTGAGCTTTGAGAATTGAAGGTAAATCTCATTCAACTATGAACTATAAAGTTATATACTCAGTGTCTCCATCTTTGATTATGTCATGGATGATTTCTACTTTCTCTCTCTCTCTTTTTGTGTGTTTTCTCTTACAACAAGATTTGAAAATGGTTTTATCATTTGAGCTTCGTCTTAAATCTAGATGTACATAAAATTGTGACAAAGTAAATTGATCTAGTAATATTTTTCGGTTCAAAGTTTGAATAGTTTCTCTAAAAAAAATTATATAAATGAAGATGGAGTGTAATTTAATTTGTTGCCATTTTCCAAGTCTAAAAAAATAGAAATGGAGTGCCAAGGATATAATTAAAAAAAAAAGCTATATGTTAGGCAACCTCAAGTGCCCAACTGTGAAATTTGATAAAGGCGGACCACGCTCAGGCTGAAACCAGCATAGCTTATAAGACCGAATGCACGTGTCACAACCTACTTGTTGACTTCTCTCCCACTCTTGCTGTCCAAATATAACGGGGTTGTATTCAATTGGGATTCTAATAGATTTTAAAAGAATTTAAAAATTCATAAAAATATAAGTGTATTCAATTCAGAATTTTAAAAATTTCATAAAAATTCAGGTGTATTCAATTTAGAATTTTAAGAATTTCATAGAAATTTAGATGTATTCAATCTCTCATGGATTTTAAAGGATTTCATTAAGTGGTGGATTTTGAACATAAAACAAAGGCCATGAGAATTTCAACATTTTTCTCTTAGATTTTGATAGATTTTATGGAATTCCATAAGAATCCATATAATTTATGAAATCTGCAGGAGTCTATAACTCTTTTAAAATCCATTAAAATTAGGAGTTGGTTTGAAAACCGACCGAACCAACTCGAACCAAACCAAAAAAATTGGTTGGTGACCAAAAATCGAACCGAACTGACCATCCCTTATGGTCGGTTCGGTTTTGAACTTCAGAAAACCAAACTAACAGAATCGAACTGAAGGCTAATTGAAAATGACGTCGTTTTGCTATTTTTCTATTTATTTCCCTTAACTCCCCTGCGTTTCACTCTCTCACCCAGTCACCCTCAGACCCTCTCATTCTCTCAAGTGTCACCGAGACCGACTCTCCCTTTCTTATCCCCTGTGAGTGCGACTGTGCGAGCCCGAGCTGCCGCTTGTCGATTGTCTCCTTCACTCACTCACACACACACACACTCTCTCTCTCTCTCTCTCTCTCTCTCTCCCTCCCTCCCTCTCCCTTTCCTTCTCTCATTCTCCATTTCTCTCTCAAATCGAAATCAGTGAAACCTACCCCCCCAAATTGTTTGTCTCACTCATTCCCTCTCTCCCTTATATGAGAACTGGGTTTTCGCAGAGAGCGAGGTAAAGGTCCTTCTTAGATTTGGGAGAGAAAAGCGCAGTTGCAGTTGCAAATATGATGGTGTGGATCTCAAGCAGAAGGCATCCATCCCAAACTGTGTACGATTTAGAGGCTGATCGAAAACTCGTGGAAACTGCGGAGAGCATGCACGCATCTCGATTCTCGAGGAGTCATCAAGGAGATGATGTTGGCTATGCATCCTTCCGGAAAGGCCTGCAGATCCATCACCGTCCCACACTCGCAAGTGATTCCTCCTCCTCCTTCTTTATCTCCACCACCGACAACTTGTCTCCTTGCCTGCCCTTTTTAGCTCCTCTTAACCGAGTAAATCGATCGAACCGAACTGTTGAGATTAGGTTTTGTTTGATTTGGTTGTGAATAATTTTAGTGGTAGAACCAAATCAAATCGAACCAATTCCTTGTAATCGGTTCAGTTCACAGTTTAGCTCTAAAACCGAGCCAAATCGAACCCACCCCCGATTAAAATCTCAATTGAATACACTCTTACACCACTTTCTTTCTTTGGAACCTAACCGGCTTCTTCCGGTCACCACCTACAGTCGGTTACCACTTTACCAGAGTTCACATAAAAAAACTGACCACAATACAATAGCCTCGCAGCCCAAATTGAACAGAAAATCGCTAACAACTGCAAAAGAGAAACGCATACAGCTTTCATTCATTCTTTGATTGATTCATACCAGAAAGAGTATTTGAAGTGAAAGACTCAAAGCCAACCTCTCTCTCTCTCTCTCTCTCTCTCTCTTCCATTCTTCTATCTGACAGGTCTGTCCTTTTCTTTTTCCTTCTCATTTGTTCTTCCTTTGTTTTTATGCTTCACATACAAGTATACAACAAAACCCATTATTTGTTTTTGCTTAATTTGATTTTGATTTTTTGTTTACCCCCTTGTATGTGCTTCAGTTCTGATGTTTGATACAAGAAGACCCAGTTCAGAAATCGTGCTTCTTGACAAGGGTTTTGCTGCTACTTGATTGTACATTCCTTATCTCTTCCATTTATTTCTCTCTGTTCCCCAACTGTGGGTGTGTTTCTCTGATATGGGTGTTCAAGATTTCTGGGTGGTCATCATTGTTATTGGATTTTGCTTCCAAGCTCGGGTTTTGAGCTCTCAGAACCTGACATGCAATCCAAATGATTTGAAAGCATTGGGGGATTTCAAGAAAGGTCTGGAAACTGTGATTGATAGGTGGGGAGACAATTTCTCGTCTGATTGCTGTAAATGGGCAGGCATCACTTGCAAGTCTTCATCCTCTCTTGGATTGAACCATTCTATTGATACCTATAGAGTGGTTAAGTTGGAGCTTCCAAATAAAAGATTGGTGGGCAATGTCTCTGAATCTTTAGGCACTTTGTACCAGCTTAGAGCCCTCAACCTCTCTCATAATTTCCTCAAAGGCTCGCTTCCAGTTTCGCTGTTCCATTTGCCAAATTTAGAGCTCTTAGACTTGAGCTCTAATGACTTTTCTGGCCCCATTCCAGTTGATATTGATTTACCTTTAATCCAGTCCCTTGACATGTCTCAAAACTTTTTGAATGGTTCCCTTCCACCTAGCATATGTGACAATTCTACTCAGCTTCGGGTACTGAAATTGGCTGTGAACTACTTCTCTGGTAATATCCCACCAGGTCTCGGCAATTGTAGTTTCTTGGAGGACCTCTGTCTGGGCATGAATTATCTCACAGGTGGTGTACCTGAAGGTATATTTCAGCTGCAAAAACTAACCCGATTGAACCTTCAAGATAACAAGCTTTCTGGGCCGCTGAGCAAAGAAGTTGGTAACCTCAACCTTGTTCGTTTGGATATCTCGTCTAATTTGTTTTCAGGATTTATCCCAGATGTTTTCCACAGCCTTGAAAGATTAAAGTATTTTGTTGCTCATTCAAATAATTTTAGTGGTCTGATACCCCCTTCCTTGTCAAGTTCCCCAACTCTTTCTTTGCTTAATGTGAGAAACAATTCATTGGAGGGTTCAATTGATCTTAATTGTTCAGCAATGACTAGTTTGGCCTCTCTTGATCTAGGTTCTAACCGGCTTGATGGGCCCATTCCTTCCAATCTTCCCTCTTGTCGACATTTGAATAATATAAATCTTGCCCGGAACAACTTAAGAGGCCAAATACCAGAAAGCTTCAAGAATTTTCATAGTCTCTCTTACCTCTCACTCTCAAATTCCAGCATTTATAATCTTTCATCTGCCCTTAAAATTTTACAAAATTGTCAGAACCTAACTACTTTGGTTCTCACCTGGAACTTCTATGGCGAAGATTTGCCTGCTGATCCAACCCTTCATTTTGAAAAGTTGAAGGTTCTCATTCTTGCAAATTGTAGGCTCACAGGTTCAATACCCCATTGGTTGAGTAAGAGCAGCAATTTGCAGTTGTTGGATTTATCGTGGAACTGCTTGGAAGGAAGAATTCCAGTCTGGTTTGGTGATTTTGGGAATCTCTTTTACTTGGACATATCAAACAATTCTTTTACTGGGGAGATACCGAGAAGTATAACTGGACTACAGGGCCTCATTAATCGCAAAATCTCAATTGAGGAGCCTTCCCCTGATTTCCCTTTTTTCCAGAAAAGGAATACCAATCTGGCCAGAGTTTGGGAACCTGAAATTGCTTCATGTTTTGGATCTGAAATGCAACAATCTATCAGGACCAATTCCGAGTAATTTATCTCGGATGACTAGCTTAGAGACCCTGGATTTGTCTCATAACAAGCTTTCAGGGATAATACCGCCTTCGTTGGTTAATCTCAGCTTTCTGTCCAAGTTTAATGTTGCAGACAATCAATTATATGGGTTGATCCCTACAGGAGGTCAGTTTTGGACCTTCCCAAATTCAAGCTTTGAAGGGAATAATCTTTGCGGCGACCATGCT
>NC_141367.1:31670813-31757223 GCF_963921425.1 Dryas octopetala | reverse complement strand
CTCTCAGAGTTGGTTCTGTTGTAAATATTTATCACAGAATTGGCCCTCATACATGTATAGAATAAACTTTCTGAATCTTCTGTGTTGTGTTTGGTTCATATTTGTTAGAAATTGATTTATCATTATTTCCCTTTATCTGTGATAATTTTGTCTATATACAGTGTACATACTATTTTGATTAAAATGGAGTGGAAATAGTAGAGTCCCTTGCATGTAGGAAATTGGTATGAGTGTCTTAGTTGATATGCTTGGCCAATGTCCGATCAATTTTGCCTATCAAATAGGACTCTAAATGGAGATGGTGACTCAATTGCCTAGAATGGCTAGATTGGTTGAATAACTCATCTTCACCATGTTTCCTTGGAAAGCACATTTAACAATAAATGTGTTATCTGACCTTCTGTCGTTGTTATGCGGCACAGCACTTGCAGATTCTACATCAGCAAGTAGCAACAGTTCTATATTTGATTATGCTGAGTCCTATTACTTTGATTGCCTGTTATGATTTCCGATTTAATGCTTCTATATCGGTACATTTCAAAGTGTTTTTTCAGTATAGTTTTTTTTATTGTTCTATGTCTTCAATGGTTGGGTCAAAGGAGAGGTTCATGAATTTGTTAGAGATGCATTAATTCTTTCTTTTTATATTCTGTCATGTTTGCTTCAGAGTTCAACCATCTTGAAAGCTACCGTTGAAATTTGTTGGATCTAGATTCTAGAACAGGGCATATAAAATACTTGATTTCATAATACCACAATACTACTTGCTAATTTCCATGCATTAGGTTTTCGATTTTTTTATTATTTTTTTGTATTTTTTATATATGGTGTGCAAATTTCGAGCAGAAGGGATTGGTTGGGAGCTATGGCATCTAATTTGCCTGTTCTAGTCCACATTTTCCCACCACAGAACAGAACTTGTTAGATTAAAAGAAAATAATATTTTCAATATCATGGTAAAATTTGTCAAACTGGCCGTATATATGTATACAACTATACAAGGGTTTTGGGCGAAGCTGATGTCAGTGTACTGCTGGCTTAATAGGGACTTGTTTGGTGGAGATATAAATGCATGCAACCAAATGGAAAATGAAGTCGAAGATGAGAAATTGCAACTCTGGCTGGTGTTGACTTTGCAATTTGCATTTGAAAGAAGTCCAATTCCCCAGTCCAACTACTAGTACTGAATAGAATACTGGTTTATAGCCACATGATTCAATATGTGAAAAAAGTCTACAAAACAACACCAATGGCTAGTCTATTTATTTGTTTGACATTAAACTGTGGGTCAAAAAGGACGGTAGACTAGCTACTAGCTAGTGTGGACATGGACCATCTTCATTCTTCATCTTGTGTGCATTTCTTTCTCTTTTTAGTTTGAATTTATTTTATATTTTATGTTTAAATTAGACTAGCGTGTCTCAATTCTCACTTATTCAATTTTAATTTCAAAGCAACTTGAGTAGGTCTCATTGACCAAAAACAACAATGCAAGTGTCTCTTGATGCAATGGTATGATTAGTTCTTGTTGTTGGAACAATATTATAATTTAAGTGTCATGTAGTAGTGTTACAGTCACAAAGGAATATCTAAATTGTAATTTTCTTGTTCGGTAAAAATATAAGATAGCAATTCCACACGCCGTGATCCCAACAGAAAAGAAATCTCACGCGTCATGTGTATGGAGCAGAGGGCTTCATACGATACAAAGCATGGGATTAAGTGACAGCCCACAACCCAATTTACTCAAATCAGCGTGATACAGTGACGGGGACGAAAATTGCAAAGCATGAAAATCAACCTTTAATCGACTTTGCCACCCAACCCTCTCTCTTTGGGGACGAAAACCAGAACAACATACGCCACCACTTCTTATAACTTTGCAATAATGCTCAAACCATCAACCATAATAGGACCAAGTATAAATGGCTGAAATGCTTCTCATTCAATATGCATCTCAACCATCTATGTTCATGTGTAATGGTACCCTGTCATTGAAAAACACTTCTCACATACACTCATTGCGTCTATCTTTCTCTATGTGATGAAAGAGATATCACGTAGAGAGATACACAGAGTGCATGCAACCGCTAAACAGAAGTTTTGCTCTTGTCAATGACCGGACATCATCCTTTTTTCTTACCCAAAAAAACAAGGAAAAAAGAAACATCATCCTATTCCTTGGTATCGCCAAATTTATTGGGATGTAAAACTGGATGAGTTCAAAGGGTTTTTCTGACCACATTTATTCACTATATAGCGGTAGGTGTCTGTTATGGTGCTATATTTATATGTACATGAAATGCCAGCTATTAATCAGAGAGAAAAGGACATCATAGAATGAGCACAAGGCCAGTGCACAGCACATCTAAATCTAATTTCTTGTTTGTTTAAAAAGAAATATTTGCCACTTCAATTAATAATATCTGCTTTGACTTTCTATTCAGCATCCACAAACTAGAAATCTTGCAAACAATGGGCATACATATCATAAGGATGATAACTTCGTTGAACAAAAATGGCACACTATCTGAAGATATCATTAGATATCAGGCATTGGATTCCATGTCATCTTCCATCTCACGCACAGCTTGAAGTGGACCACTTCCAGACATAAAGCCACTCTCTGAAAAATTATTCAAAGGACTGTTTCCAAATAAGCATACCTGTGGTTCAATGTGGTTCAAGCGGTTCCACTCATCATCTGACAGAGACCAACTGAAAATGTCTATGTTTTTTCTGATCCTATCAGGCTTCAGGCTACAAGGTAGGACGCTGGTTCCTCTTTGCAGCCCCCAACGCAAAACAACCTGAAACAGATCAAGCATACCAACATATTACTAAAATCACAAGCAGTTACTTTATTTTTAATCTTCATTGACAACAGAATCATCTGCAGACCTAATTGACTTCTAGTTCAAAGGACCCTGCGCCCAGTTGTATTATTTTCTTCTTTTGGCAACCAAAACCCAGTGATAGTTTTGATAACACAATAGTCCCACCCTGATTGCTTTTTATAAGAAGTTACTCATTGCATGAAGGGGCAGTTATTGTTTTATGGCCACAAAAAATAAAGACAAATCTGCTCCTCACTAGTATATAACTTGGCATGGCAACTGGTATGATTGGGATCCTAAGCATATGTATGGGCAAGCCAACATTGCAACTTCAGAACATCCACAGATTTGAATTCCTGCAATTGCTATGTGCTAATCGTACAAGGTGAAGAAGGTAGTTGTTTCAAAATTTCTAAATGCCTTGTTTTGTACAAAGTGAAGAAGGCATAGGTTTGCATTTCTAACATAACCATGCTTCCAGAATTTAAAGAGGAAAAGTAAAATACAAAAGATCCAGAGACAGAAAAGGGGTGCAAAAGGTTGAAAAACATTAATGACAAAAATTTTCCAAAAATAAAGCTAGTAAGTAGAGGCCCCCCTCAAAATCATTACTCAGGAAAGCTTTTCTGTTTTTTTCCCCTGATACTAAATGCTCAACCATTATGTAATTCTGCAAAGACCTTACAACTTTAATTACTACTCTTAAAGAAAGCAATTCACTTACATGCACTTACACAGGAGCTTAGACGGTAAGGAGGCTTGGGTTTGGATGGTGATCCTTCTTTTATTCATAACATTCTCAAGATCATATGTGCAGAAAGTAAAACTGAACTAATGATACTTACATTTACCTAAACTATAATCTTGAAGAT
This sequence comes from Dryas octopetala, assembly GCF_963921425.1. Lineage (NCBI taxonomy): Eukaryota > Viridiplantae > Streptophyta > Magnoliopsida > Rosales > Rosaceae > Dryas > Dryas octopetala. The sequence goes on along the minus strand of NC_141367.1, from coordinate 31,753,514 downwards.
CCATGCATCATATCTTAGCATTACCACTCAGCAATTACAAATTATTGACAAAGTATAACCAATTGAAATGCCTCTTATCATAATAATAGTAAGCACTTAGTCTAAGTCGTATTTGATTAATTTTCCCCACCCAACCTTTCTCCTGAATTTTTCATCAAATTGTGAAAAATATGGATTAGCAACTTTTTTTGCAAGCCGTGGAAGCATAAACAAAAACTCTTATTTTTCTGACAACTTTATAAATAACTATGAAGTTTTAGAAAGGGTAAAATTTCCATTTGGAATAAAATAAACTTCTAAGGTTTTGAGATGATATCCTTCTAGTTTTGATGTAATTTTAAAAACTTTAAATTAATCGTTAATGAGTTATATAATGACAATCATTGACTATGTAATTGGAGACTGAAAAGCTCATGAAAGCTTCCTGAGGAAGAAACTTGACTAAAAATGTAGCACAAATTAGGTTCTTCAAGGTAGAAGTTGCTGCAGCTCTACTGAGGCTGTCACTTCTTTTGGGTTTGTAAGTGACAAGCACCACTTCAATCAAATTAACCATGAATTATAATATGTATACAGATTAGAATTTTAAAACATAAAAGCTCACAGTGTAGACTCAGAAAAAACCTTTACTGCAATCAAATGCAGCCAAGTCTTTTTACATTAACCATGACCCTGAAATTGTAGTCCTGAAGTCAACAATTCTCCATCTGAATTAGGATCAGAGCAATCTGTCATGCATCACTTCAAAGTTTTGCAGGCCAAGCAAGTTTAGCAATTTTCAGATTGCACTAATTTCTAACTTCTCGAATTCTAAGTTGCAGTCACATCTTCACTTGTCCCATTGATTATGAACACTTGTTTGTATTGCTGCATCTTACATTCATGCCACATGGAGCATCAACTCCCTAAAATTATGACACAGTTTTTATACTGCTGCTCGCTTGCTTTTGATTATGTTTGATGAAAACTAGCTGATTAGAATACTCATGGGCATTGGGTTGTCCATGCCACTTAGATGAGGATCACTCACAGAACAAACCTCACTGTTGTCAAGATAAGTTAACTCTAACCATTATGGGGCGTTCTTATATGGGGAATTTTTTAAATGGGGGAGTTGAAATGCTAGTGGCTTACCTTGGTTACAGAATAAAGATAGTGGGGGGGAAAGATATAGCTATGGGCTCAGATCTGAATTTTATTTTTTGTATGTTCATTTGGGTATAATCACATGTGTATAGTGTTTTGAACCCTGCATTGAGCTTCGTGTTGCAATCACAAGGATATGCATATTATAAGTTCAACATATGAATGATACTTCCATTTCTGGTATCATAGCTTGAATGGGATTATACTACTCAATAGTATAAAGCAAAAGATCAAACATAAAAATGCTATGTTTAACTGCAATGGAAATAGATAATAAGTAGTATAAAAGGAAAAAAGAAAAGAAAAATACTGCTGAATCTAAAGTACCTGCTCAGGTGTTTTTCTGTGCCTGTCTGCTATCTCTTCAACTGTTGACAGTTTCAGCATGGGCCCATGCACAGACCTTGACCTCCTGAATGATATGCGAGGAGTCCCAGGTTCATCTTCCCCACCTGAACTGCTATCAGATGGACCAGGAGTTGAAGTTGGGACTCCTAAGGGTGTGTGAGCAGATACATGGATACCTTTCAATTGACAGAACTTTACAAGTTCATCTTGCCTCCAAAAAGGGTGCAACTCCACCTAAAAAATTCAATCATAAATCAATTAAGGACCCTGAATTTATGGCGTACAGTGACCAACAAGGATGAATTTCGGTCTTAAGTCTTAATGAAGGAAAATAGTAGAAAGGAAAATAACAGCCACTACATACTTTGTCCTAAGAGATTAAGCAACTTCAACACTAGATCCTAACTAACGTCCATCATACAGGGAAAGAGGTGGGTAAGAAATTTATTCTAGTTTTGCTTCATAATTTGCTTCTGATGTCAACATTGAGTCAGAAAGAAAGTCATGAGAGGTATTAGTCCTACCCAATCAGTCTCTATGGATAAATTAGACTAAGCTAGTTTGGGAGAATAATTGTAGCATCAGTGCAAAGACATATGAACTTATCAAAGAATGTTCAATGATATATGAAGGTGCAAAATTAAATCTTTCATTTCAGAATCATGTAGGAACTGTGATGTGGCAGGCTGTTTTTAGAGCCAGAACTATGCTGGAAGACCCATTCTTAAATGAGCGTACCAACTCAATGATTGTCAGATTCATCTGATCCAAGTCATGATTTTCTACATTTCACATTACATATGTATACTGGTGACTACTCAAGCAGGATATAGATGGGCTCTTCTAAACCTGGTACCATTATTGCACTAATGCAGGTTCCTTCATATTGCATTGAATCCCACTGTCCAAATGTTTACAGATTACTAGGTCAGACAAATAAACGAGAAATTTCAGGAGATAATTTTTTGAGGTGAGGTAGATTGTAGATAAAATTGTTGCTGAAAAACCATCTTAGCAATGAGACGTTACTAGATCAAGTCACTTATCTACTCTAACATATATACCCCTTGTGATACATGTAATTAAGCAAGAAAAAAAAACGACATAGAAAATTAGAAATCCATAACTAGCAAGAATGATTTACCAAAAGCCAACCTGATTGACTGCAGGTACAATTTTTGCAAATTTAAGCAATTGTTTGATCTGCTCAACACTGAAATTGCTGACGCCAATAGCTCTAACCAGACCCAACTCAACCAGACCTTCCATAGCTTTCCATGCTTTCTTCAATCGATTCAAGAATTGCCTATACTCACTCCCAGACTTCGAAGGAGGATCAGTAGCATCACCAAACGCTGAGCTGTCAGGCCAATGCATTAAATATAGATCTAAATATGAAACTCCAAGGTTCTTAAGAGAAACTGTAACATAATTCTCGATTTTATTGAGAGAATTCATCGTACAGTAGAGCTTAGAAGTCAAAAAAACATCTTCCCTCTTCAGTGAACCCTTAAATGCTTCAGCTAATGCTTCCCCAACTTCGATCTCATTACCATAAAGATGTGCACAATCTATGTGACGGTAACCAACTGATAATGCCGTCTTTACAGCTTGAACACAAAGGTCTCCACCGCTCTGCCATGTGCCAAGTCCAATGGCTGGAATTTTATCTCCTGTGTTTAACACAAAGTAACTTCCTGGTGCTCCGACCTTTCCTTTCATTCCCTCAAGCTTAGAACAAGAGATAGATTCTAAATAACCCAGCAACCCAAAATCTCCAAGGTGCAAAGACAAATTCGAAATTCCAACAATTCAGCTATATTAACAGGTGGTATATGAGCTCCAACCAAACTATATAAACCCAAAATCTCAGAAACAGGGACAAGGTATGAAAAGCAAACAAAAACCCAATTAATCAAATACCAAAAACTGAGAAACCCAATTCGTAGAAAATCAAAAGAACACTTCCAGTCCAAACAACTACAACTTTGACTACTAAATTGCCCAACTTGTGTTCGTGAATATGTCTGAAAGAGCGCTCACCATGACAATAAATGGAAAAAAGCCAATGCTGAAGCAAACAATCAAACCTTTTTTTCAGGAAGCCGATAGAATCGTATCAAGTATCAAGCCTCTGTGTGTTTAAGTATACGAGCATATTGGTCAACAACGGCAACAGCAGAGAAAGTAAGAAAAAAGGAAGCTCCAAAAACACAAAACAAAGCGCTTAGCTGTAATATCAATCTCTTTCTCTAAGAAGAATGCAAAGGACAAATCGTGCTCAGTGTCTATCATGTATTAATATATAATTGTCATTTTCTATCTATTTAAACATAGAGAAAAGTTTAGAGAAGAGGTAGACAAAGATGGGTTTTATTATTAGGGATATAAAATTCAAGGTTATACCACCTAACTTGGAGGGATCGTCTAAACCCACCCACCACCCCACCCAACTTACAACGACATTCATTGACGATTCATACAAATATTATTGTATAAGAGAAAATGGACTTATAAACTACAAGTCTACAACTACTATGTATTTATATTTTTATCTCTTTGATTCGACGTGACAATACTTTACTACTCATTTTCTAAAGTTGTGACAAATAGGGAGGCTTTGCCAATTGCCATAACGGTAAAACAAAATAAATTAATCATTTCAGTTTTGGGTTCAGATGTTGCCTTCCTGTAGTCCAACTCTGACCCCTACTCCCACGTAGACATTCATTCATTAAAGTAGTGACAAATAGACAGGTTATGAAGGTACACTTTTCATTTCCAAAGAAAAAACAAAAAATCAAGGAACACTTTAATTTGGACCAAGGCAGTTGTAAGCTACGGGTAGCTCAATGATTAAGCAGTCATCATTCGGGTTTGTAGTTTTAGTGGTTAAGAAAATTTACTCTACACTCAAAGGTTATAACTCATAGTTATATTGAATATTTATCGTTAATTTGAGCTTTAGTGGTTAAGAAAATTTACTCCTACACTCAAAGGTTATAACTCATAATTATATTGGATGTTTATCGTTAATTTGAGCTTTAGTGGTTAACAAAATTTACTCCTACACTCAAAGGTTATAAACTTATAACTCATAGTTAAATTGGACGTTTATTGTTAATTTGATGGGGGTCTCGATCATTAGATTAGATACAAACATATACAAAAATGGAGAAGACTTGAATCTGAACTGTTGGTAACATCATAACACATACCTTATACTTTTGTTAATTTTTATCTGCATCAGGACACCTATGATTTAAAGTCTTAAACGTACGCAAGAATTTATGTATAAAGTAGCTAGTTTAACCTTAAGAGCATAGAACAGGTCTATGAAAAAAGCAAAGGCAATGAAATAACTTCAGAGGTATTACCCTACTTATATACAAAATCAGAGGAAAGGTAAAAGCACCTCCCCATAGACAAAAGAAACATAAAGGGAAAAGCCAAAAGAACAAAGAAAAAAAAAAAAAAAAAGCACTGAAGGTCCTAAATCCTGCTCCTTTATTCAGCTGCTACCATGATTTCTTTACGGATCCAACTTTAGAGCTCCCAATTTCACCATCTCAGCTTTGCAGGAAAGTACTGAAACAGAATATGTATAATCAAAATTAAGAATAACAGTGGGGAAAAAGAAAACAATGTGATACTGAAGCTCTATCTTGTGCATCCACTTAAATTTCATGAACTTGAAAATTTTCCTTCCATCTAGCTACCATGTCTTAATCAGAGCTTTGACAAGAACAACTGATCTTTACCTTCTCAATTAGAGAGAGATAGTATGGCTTGACTTTCTCAACATCAATGCGAACTTTGCTCTTACTGTAAAGGTCATACTTGCTGCATACAGAAAAGCCACGTTAGTTTTATGCTCTTCTCAATTTTGAATAGAGTATAAATATATAATTCCTATTTTCGGTTAAAGTACAGGCTTAACATATTACTGGGTTCTCAAATGGAAAAGTGAATAGTCTTACTTGAATACTTTCAGCCACTTCAGATTCTCAATGTCCTCTTCATTCATCAACTGCTTATATGCTCCTGCCTTGTGTAAAGCTGCAACATAATTGTGATCGATCCATAAGTATGACTTGAAATCAGTGTATATATATTTTTTAACAAGTGGCACAATTGAAGGGTAGCTGCTAATTTCACAATGTACCATAAAATGAATGGTATCTGACAACAAAAAGACCAGCTGAAGGGAGAGTAGTTTTGTTCTCCTTGGCCACCTGAAGACAGGACAAGGAAATAAGATTACCATTGTAAGATTATGAAATTATATATATTTATGTTGAATTTAGATGGTAAATTATGATTGACAATGCTACTTCCTCCCACTTCTAAGTACATGGATGGCAGTGTATGCACAATTAATGTAGAAGTTGGAATAGGTTTGGCCAATATGTGCATACCAAGTACATGTAGTCATCATGCCCCCATGACATCAGTACATTGTCGAGTCCACAGCCTTCAGAGTAAATTCCATATTTAGTGTTATAAGCAAGATTGTAGTAGTCAGGATTTTCCTTGAAATGCTGCAAGGAACAAAACCACATAATGTAAGAGACTATTGACAGGAAAATTAATTCAGAAATTAATTTAAGTTGGGAAAGTGATTCATGTTATATCTTAAAGATGAGTCTTGGTACAAAATTTGTGAGAGAAATTAGACCTTGTGATGAACAATTCCCTCGTCGAAGGCACACCCAACAGGGAATGTGTCACCTGCAATTAATTAATGATCTCGGTTAGTTTCATAATAATAAAGCAGATAACAGATTTGATGACTGAAGGTTCAACTTTTCAGTGCAGTGATATGATCCACACCTACAACAGCCCATTGAGGAAGCTCCCCAAAAGCAGGAAGATGAAGAACCTTTCCAAGATCTAAATTTCATGGAAAACAAAGGCCGGTTAATCACATAATTAAGGAGTCAAAATGTGAAATAAGAAATATGCTATTAATTAATGTACCATGGATAAGGGCAGTCAAGTGCAGCCAGCCTTCATTAGGATAGTCCTTTCTGATGGCTTCAGCAGTCTGCAAGAGATGCTCAATCTGAGGCTCATCCAAGTCAGGATCACTCTCATCCACAACTTCATTCAGAAGTTCACAGCATTCCCATATGCTCATTTCAACCTTGTTAAGTTTTCTATACTCTTCCCTCATCCGCTTCACCTGCAATTTAATTCATTGAACCAAATTCATTCCATATTCATTATAATATTACAAACTTACAATAGTACATAAATCATACTTAGCATGTAATATGCTTAAGGAAATTCATTAATCAATTAATGAAAACATTCACAGTTTAATTGCTTACAAAGTCAACACTTTGGTTAATGTGGTTGATTCTGTAGAATTCCTCAACCCCATCTCTCCGGTCACTGTTAACATCATAGTCCCTGTACATATTTTGAATAAATGTTAGATAATTAAGTTCAATGGAGATAAATGAATGGTCTGCAATGAAATAATTCATGATCATAAAGAAGGGAATCAGGGAACGCTATTGCAAACAGATTATGGTATAAGCCTTTTTCTTTTGGTGACACCGAATAGATGTGTTAATCATAGAACCTTTTTTTTGTTTTTTGAGAATTTTTGCTGAAAATTGAAATGAAAAATGTAGATCTATTGGAAAAGAATTATATGATAATATGTGGATGGATGCATCCATATATTAATTGATTCTATATAATGTAGCCCACAAAATGGTAATTGAGAAGAGGACCTAAAAGTGTGGCCAAATGCGTTTGTGGAAGGCACCACAAATCCACCATCCAACACCAATTCATTAATCTCTTCAGCAGAGACCTTCTTCTCATCCACCTCAATTGCTGCTAAAATTAATATTTCAAGAAAATTATCAGCACCCAGAAGCACATACATATTCATATAAAAAAAAATTCTAAAAAACAAGCATTATAGCACTAAATTTCATGAGCAAAATCAATGAAAAAAGTAGAGGAATTTAAAAAACAAAAAATTACCAAAGTCAGGCTGCTCAATGAGGAGAGTCATCCTGCTGAATCGAAAATAAACCTAACAATCTGAAATGGGAGAAGAAATGTGGAAGAAACCTGAGGTAGTGATTGCATGATGGGGTTTGGAAGTATTTATAATTGGCCGGAGAGTCCTTCCCTGAGAATTCCCAGTGTCAGAGTCCTCGACTGAAAATCCGAGAAGCCGAGTCCTCGACTGAAAATCTCAAGTCTGTATGAGAGATTGAGAGATAGACAAACAACATATAATAGTATAATACAAGCAACAGACCTAGCCATGCAAATTGCTAGGCGCCTTCACAGCAATTAATCACTTGTTAGTTGTTACACAACTCTTTTTTTTTTTTTTCTGAACCTTCTCTATTTTTAGAAAGAAAAAAAAAAATGAGATATTTTCTCTGCGGGGTCCTTTTGGATTTTATCTCTGCGTAGATGCTGAGTCAGCTATCAGTGACGTGGCGGTTTATAAGCAAGGAAGGTAGAGGAGTGGGGCCCACATGACGTGGCATCTGGTAGACGACGAAGACTTTCCTCATTTTATTAGGGCCTGTTACGCCTGTACGCCATTACTTCCCAGTCGGTACATGCGGTGGATTTGGAGTACTCTCGGTATCGGGAAAGCTGATTTTTTATTTTTTATTTTTTCTCAGGAAGCAGATATTTTCTTGGCCTCATTTATCAGTTGTTTAAAAAAAAACACAACTAATGCAATCTATAGCTATTGTTAAGTTATAAATCAAATTTGTTTTTATGAAAAAAAAAAGTATCAAACAAAACAAATGGATTAAAAGAAACACAGTTAGCAATTTAGCATAAAGCCATAAAGGTTATGTGAGTGTCTTCAAAATTATAGAAAATTAAGTTTAAAGAAAATAGAAATGAAAATAGCAGTATCCAAGATTTTACTATACTTTTAAAGAAAATAATTCCGAATATTAATAATTAAATATTACTAATACACGTATATATTATTATGCCTATTAAATATTACTAATTATTAGTATTCGCCCGGCATAATTTGTAGCCTATTAAATATTAAGGGAGTTAATATATACGATAATGTATTAAATAAAAAATCTAGAAATATAAAACATTTGATTGAAGATTGTTATCCTATAATTGACATGTGATCTAATCAAATTTTACTTACCAAAAAACCATGTGGTCTAATTCGAGGTTACTAATTCCTAAAGAAAAGTTGCGTGTGATATGCTGATATCTATGTATCATTGATGTTGGGATTGCAGTGGATAATAATCCCCCACAAATCATGCAATTGAGAATAATCCTCAAAATGGTCATGATTATCTTTCTCTTTTCTTTATGTTTTGTACCATTTTACAGTCCAAGACGAATATTCTAGTTGCTTAAATAATTAAATTAGCCTACAAGCTAATAAAACTTCATCAATTTAGTAATCTCTGAGATTCTGTGGAGATTTGGATAAAACTAAATATATGGATTAAGGATTAGGAATGGGCATGAGCAAATTCCACATGTTAACAGGAAACCAAATCGAGTTCTTGACAGATAGGTTTTGTTTGTTTGACTGAGATCTAATCTATTTCTTACCTATCTAGGAATGTAATGGTTTTATTATTTCTATTCTAACGTTTGAAACACATAAGAAATCGAGACAATGGTGTACTATTACCATTCTAGTGTTTGGTAAAGATTGGAATAGATTAAAAACAATTAACACTTTTCTTAAAATACCCTTTTTTTCATTTTGAGAAACCAATCAATACAATCTGTTTGGATGGGTTGTTGAAAAACCATTTAATGGAAAAAGAACAATTAATTAGAGAAAGGCAAGCCTTAATTTAGCCACTTGCCTGAGCGTGAGGCTTTCTGGGTTCTTTGTGATAAAGACATAGACGAGTGGCAATAGGTGCATGAAGCTTTGTTGATAAGTCGATAAACCAATACAAATGGGTTCTCAAATCAAGACCAGTTATAAAATCTCAAAACCCTTTCAATAAGGTCAATACTCATGCCCAACAAAAGGTCATTGAAAATTTGAAAATACGAGGCCGGCCCTTTAGCCTTATTTTAAGAAATAGTTTCTTAAAATAAAAAATGAAAATTGATCTGTTTTAGTAGTTCTGGAGAAAACAAAGAAAATTTCTGTTTTAGTAGTTTTCTGGAATAACAAAGATAGTTTCATTAAAAAAAGAAAAAGAAATTCCATATGAAACAAACCACAAGTAACTAAATTCTCAAGTAATCCGAGTTTTAGAACCCGCGAGTTTTAAGTATAACTGTATAAGCACCTTTTATAAGGTCTGTAAACTGATAACCTCTCTTTTCTTACGAGGGACATAACCTACCATTCAAAACTGACCTGAAAAAAGAGAAGTAAAACCTACCATTCAATATACCCAGCGTGGTTGACACAGACCAGTAGAGGGTGAAAGTTTGGTTTTAATTTGATCATATGGTCAACCATCTTAACCAGCCACTCGAATCCACTTTTATAACACCTTCATTTCCCTTCTTGTTCAACCAGATGATAAACCCATTTGTCATCATAGAGAGAGAGAGAGAGAGAGAGAGAGAGAGAGAGAGAGAGTTTCAGGTGCAAACCCGGAAATTATAGCATTAAACATAACCAGCAAGTTTCAGCCATGAAAAGAAGCATGCAGTCTCAGAAGTCAGAACAGGTATGCTTCCTCTGGCCAAAAGATCATATTCTTTTCAACAACCTACATCCTTGATTCCTTATTGTTGCTATCAATCATATACACTCCAACACCACAAAACACAAGATACTAGTTTTTCTTTTCAGCTAGATAAGTACAGATGGCTGAAATCATATGTAAACACCAAGATGTTGTGAAAGCACTTGCTTTAATAGAGATGCGATAGATTAACACAACTGTCAAAACACTTTAATCCCAATCATACAGAAAACAGTTCATTTGCTCCCCTTTTCCTATTCATGGAATGGCCACTTAAGTTTTTGACACTGTTAAAACAACAAAGCACCAATCGTATGATTCAAGACATTCAAAATAAAAGACCATGATACTACAACATATTTGACAATCCTTTAAAGGTCATTTCTTTTCATCAAATCTACCACCCCCTGCTGAGAACGAACACTCAAAAAGCTGCTGTTCCTCAAAGCACAGAGTGGTCCACTTTTTATCTTCCTTCCAAGATTTCATTCTCCCCAGAGGGTAGATAGGCATCTCAAAAATCACATATTCGTAAGTCCCTCACTTTTGGTTTGCTTTGATCAAATGTTTTCCATCCTCTTAGCGAATAGGGTGATATTGTGTGATCCCACGCTTTGGAGGCAACTTCCTCAAAATGAAAAGGACCAAAGAAGAAGGCAATATCTCCACCAACTATAAAGAAAGGGGAAGAAAAATTTCAATGGTGAAATTTGAAACTCCAATGAAATTTAATGGACCAAAAGAGTTACATTAGCCAAACAAAAATATAAAACAAAACACTTACCAGGTAATATATGAAGTTTAGAATTGGGTGATTCAAGACATCAAGGTCTGCAGCTTTATCAAATGCATTGAAGCACATCTGTAGCACAAGATTACAAATCATAGAAGCTCAAGTGAGGAATTAATAAATCAAGGTGCAATGATTTAGCTGTGGCTTTAATTACCATTGTTTGATCAAAATGAACAGCCTGAAGTAAATTGGAGGAACATAATATCCAATGCAAATTGTTTGGTCATATACTCGTACAGACACATGATATATGCACAAAATAAAACTGACCGTCTATGTGGTTTTGATGTTTAAAACTTTGACCTACTTAAAGACATCAAGCTTCCTCAAGTTCAAGGAGTAGTAGGTGAACTCCAAAAAAATTCAAGCAGACTCACCATTACGCATCTCACAAGGAAACATGTAAAACATATGGTTGTCACGTAGCCAACCTATCAAAGCCAAAAAACACAAAACAAATGTAATAAGTACAACTAGAGAATTATGAAAACTTATGGGTTCTTAAAAAAATACTTTTGAAGAAAGTAGTTACCTCCTGCAGCTTCTTACGCCGTCCTTTTGATTCTACAGGAAATCTCTGCAACATCAAGAAGAGTCTGGCAGAAACAACAGCAGATACTACATTAGAAGATTGCCCAGAATGTAAGTTTTATGTCAAAATACATTTATATATGTCAAGCCTGTGAAAAGCAGTATTCTGTATTATCTGGCAGGAGTCAAAAAAGAATACCAATATTTTACCACCCCCCCCCTCTTTTAAATAACATGCACACCAAATAATCAGTGACCCCCCTCTTTTAATAACATGCACACCAAATAACCAGTGAAAATGTGTTACATCCTCAAAGTTTCTCCCACAGAAGCACAACAACACAACCCCATGCTATTTATATTTTATGCCTGACCTTCACTAACTGTAGCATGCACACTATACATAACTTCTAAAAACTTGACGTTCTATCACAGAAAGGGAGATGATGTAACAGAGACGTTTCAGCCCTTTCAACCTATCTTGCAGGTGCCCATAAAAAATAAACATTCATCACTCATAAGCATCATGAGACACATACCTATGTGAACACTATTTGAGAAGAAATCTCCTCCATAAAGTCCCAAATATTTAAATGCTCCACAATTCTTTAAGAATGTGATTATAGAATCACCATGGACTGGACTAAAAGACGAAGCAATTTGTATACCGAGAGAGAGAGAGAGAGAGAGAGAGTAGAATAGTTTGTTCAACTACCACCTAAAATTCAGTGGCTATAGAACAAAAGTTATTCTGGACAATGAAGTGCTAATCTAAAGCCAGTTGTATGTGGAGACACAGCTGATGAAGAGGTAGACCGGGATTAATATAAAAAGAGGCAAAATGACAAAATTTCTAAGGATCCACTAAATATGATGCATCAGTGAAATTGAATTTTTGAAGAAGCCTCTTTATTGTGTTTATTTTCTTGAATGATTTGCTCTTTTGGGTTACAAAACGTGGGCAAGAGCATCATACCCACTCAACACTCTGTTAGTCCACAATCTCCTTTGTGTCTTAGAGGTGCTAATGTCTAATTAAGTCAATTCCAATGTGTGCTTTTGTTACAATTTTTTTTCTTTTTATTTCAGAAATACACAGCACACTGCAATTTTGCAAGTGTACATGTTTCATATGTTGGAAGTGCAGCAGAGAGAACACAGCGCAATTACCTTCCACCATATAGAAGAAACCCAAGGGCGGCAAATAAGGACACACCTGCAGGAATATATGTATTAGAATAACAGATCACCAATTTCCACTGCAAAGCTTCACAAATTATATGTGTTTAGTAAAGAAATACCTGCAAAGAACATCTTAGACAAGATTGCCACAACATGGACAGGCTTCCACCATAATACCAACCACAAAGAAATCTGTAACAATAAAACAAAAAGATTTTTCAATGATATTATTAATATTCCCAACAAGTAAACAATTAACCCCACAAATACTACACAGTGTTAAATTAGAAACATACATACAACTATGCAGAGTGTACAATATCAACAACAAAACAGAAAATAATGACCCTACATCATTTCCTCAACAGTCAACGCCCAGACAGAGGCTGTAAAACATAATAAACAATGCCTAATTGTTTGACTAATTCCACACTAACAGAATTTGATAAGCAATAGAACTGACCAGCAGTTTAGCACCTGATTAGTTTGTACAGTGATAATAGGCACAATTTGAGAACTACAACCTAACATTTAGACACACAAATTCAAACATGTAATAAAATCATATTTGCATCTAAAAGTTGTTTTCTGTTCCTAAGTGACAGAGTTTTTCAATTCCAATGAGCAAATATACTAGAGATTTTTCATGAAACATATGAACAAATATACTTGTTTGACCAAAAAAGGGAGCGAAAATAGTTGTATTATAATCAGTATAATCAAGACCATATCAACTATAATGGAAAATTGTGTATGCCATTATTCCATAAAATATGCAAGTATAGAAAAAAAGAAGGAATGGAAATAGCCTGTTCCTTATTTTTATTTCCTACTATGGAAAATAAAAACACCATGATTGAGAAAAAATTTCAATCTTCCAAAAAAAATTTAAGGTTGAGTCAAACAAAATCATAAAGTTAGGACACTTATTTAATGAGTTAATTAGAAAGAACCTTGAGAATGGGCCAATTCCAAATAACCACATGTGCATACAGAAGCAGTCTTTTTTGGCAATTATAGTATTATAGCAAGCGTCAAATGACAAGTAGACTGATAAATAGAAACAACCCAATGCATGTTTTCCCTTTTCTTGTTTCTATCACGTATTTTTCCCGTACACTTGCATGATGAAAAGGGAAGACACCTGATTGATACTATATTTAAATCATCCCATTATTAAGTCCATCAATGCAATAAAGGGAATAACATGATAGACATGGGCCTAATCATAAACCTATTTATCAGGTACAAATGAATTACATCGTAGTATTCCCATCCAGAATGACACCTAACAAATCATCAATCCATTACCTTTCATCTACTTCCTCACATTTTTTGATATCTAATAAACAACCTCGCTAAACCCCTTGGGTGCTTCCAGTCAACTGTAGGTCAAAGCATTAACAAACTGTGGACACCTAACAAAATCATGAGAAATATTGAAAACTAACCCAAATTTGAGTTAATTAAAGACTTCTAACCCTTTTTTATTAGATTTAGAAATTTGACCCTCAAAAGCGCTCGAGATCCGCTTGCGAAGTGCTCGAACACCCCTCAAGCACTACTTGATAGGGTTTGAGCACTTCTTGAGGGAAGCTGGAGCATTACTCATGGTCAAATTTCTAAATCTTTAAAAAAATGGTTAAAAGTCTTTAATGAAAACAAAAAAGGATTGGTTTTCAAAATTTCTCCAAATCATCAACCCATTACCCTTTATCTTCTTCCTCGCATTTTATAATATCTAATAAACAAACTCGCTAAACCCCTTGGGTGCATCCAGTCAACTGTAGGTCAAAGCATAAAAACACTCTAAAACCTTAACCTACCACTCCAGTTCAAAAACTTTTCTCTTCCCAAACACAGTATCTTTGTGCTAATTAATTCATCATTTTCTAAGCCCATTGACCCTTGACCCTTGACCCCATCGAATAGACTACCAACAATTGGATATATATACACCAACAAAATTGTCTTCACTACTTACTCAATTCACATCTGGTTACATCTATATTGCATTAATATACACCAAAAAAAGGTTCTTAAGAACCCTATTCATGAAAGGGATGATATGGTTACATATGGAAGGTTCCTTCAGAAACCCCTTAATTGCACCGGTTACAAGGCCACTAATTCACTAAATAACTTTATTTCACAATCATTGCTACTTGATACACCTGCTAAATTATCTCTAATATTTTTCAAAAATTGCTGACATATGATCAACAACTTCTACATTTACAAGAAATTAACGGAAACAATTAAGAAATATGATGGAAAGAAAAATAAAGTGGAAACAAGATAATTGTAATGCGCTTTTCAGAAAACATGACTTGCTTCCATGTAGAAGAATCCAACTCCAAAAGCTCCCTTTTTCCATGACTTAAAGTGAAACAGTGAAGCAGAAATTTCACCTGAATTACATAAACCACAGCATTAATTGTAAAGAAGCTTGGCCTCAGTCCATCTGTAGAAACAGCACGTGCCTGTTCAATGTACACATTAGGGTCATAATTAAACCATCGTATTCCTAACCCTTTCCCCTCCCCCCCCCCCCCCCCCCTACCAAAAAATATATATATATATATGTTAGTATTTGAATGAAATATAACCTGATAGTAAATTTCTGCCCAGAACAGAACCAGAAGTGCGTAAGTTGTGAAGAAAGCAAGACTTGGCATATCAAGCAAAATATGTTGGAGAATCTAACAAGAAAACCCAAACAAGCTAATTAGCAGTTACTAAACAATTAAACCAAACAGTATGACACCAATGATCAAATCCAACCTCTGGATGCAGCTTCTGCACCTGCCGGCGAAAAATAAACACTGCTGATCGAACTACAAAATTAAACAGGAGAAAAGTAAACACTCACACCCAACAAAAATCATGAACACTATTAGAATCCCGAAAACGAACGACGAGAAGATGAAATTAAAAACAAAATGTTAAACAATACAAACCTGTATTGACAACAAAATTAAGAAAGTGGAAGACCTTCTGTGTGGTCCAACCGTACTCCGGCACTCTTAATTGTATCCGAACCAATTGAATCTAATATTAAATAAAAATATATAAATATTTATCAAATTTCTACATTATCCTGAAATTAATAACATCTACGCATAGATTTGAAACGTAACAAACACAACTCAAAAATGTTGTTTCTTTTTCCTTCGTTTTAGCAACAACCAAACCTAAGCTAAAAATCCTAGCATTCGAGATTTAGAATTGAGGTAAACAAAATGAAATTCGCACATACGACATATACATACATATATAGAAAACATAGATAAAAAGATATATATATATATATAGAGAGAGAGAGAGAGAGATGAAGACATATATAAATTACCAGGGCAACGAAGGCGACGAGACCGTAGAGAAGGGCGAGGGCGTGAAAGATACGATCTTGCCAAAGAGGTGAGTCGTTGATGTTTTGCCACCAATTCGATGCGTCTCTCAGATTGTATGCTATCACCGCCGCCTGAACCACGCCGCCGCTGCCACCGCTACGCCCCATGCTCATCCCAATCCACAATTTTTTGTTTTTATTTATTTATTTATTTATTTTATTATTATTATAATTATGAAATTATACAGCAATTATCACTCAGTTTCTGAACCCCAGAACCCAGAGCCAGATGTTGATTGAAATTTGAGATATGAAAATTGCCCCGCGATAAAACGAAGAAGAAGAAGAAACAATTAATTGCTTTCTTTCCCTTTTTTCTGTCTGTTTTTCTTTTTCTTCTCTTTTTTTCCGCGAAGTTGGAAATCCCAAAACGGCCGGCCAAAATAGGAGAGCCCGAAGCGGAGATGTGATTGTGGGTACAGGCGTTGTTGTTGTTGGGCTTTATTTCCTTTATGGGCTCTGTTTCTTCTCGAACTTTGATGTTTCAGACGGCCCTTATCTAGTTACCTGTCTCTTCTCTTGTGTTACACGCGTGACACGTCTGCTCATCCTGCCAACAAAGCAAATTGTAGAAACGCTTAAACATGCCATCGATATACTATCAAACGACAACATGCCATTTAATATCTTATTATTTTTGTCCATTTAATATCTCTACGCTTCGTCTTTCTGAAGAACGGCATGGCACCAAGAATGGGCTGCTATGGTATTTCCCAAATGTCCTATTATAATAGCTCTATAATAGCTCACCAATCTATTTACCACTGTTAGTTTGCTGATATTTCTTTTCATTATATTGAAGATATCTAAATTCGAATCTATTCTTTTTAAATGAAAAATCAAAATTACTAAGTAAGTGTAAAGTCTTCTAGTAAATCTTAGATATGTCTAACCATCCAAAAATTATTTGTTATCTGACAAATCTAATTCTTTTGTGAGAATTTCACTTTAGGGTATCTATTCTCTCAATATTTATAGTTTATTTGTTTTTAATCGTTAATATTTAAGAAATTGTAATTCTTTTTTATTTAAGAAAGATGTGGATATTCGAATTTGTGATTCTTTGATTCTACCTTTTTTTTTTTGGGTTTATTGATTCTACTTTCTAGCAACTTATTTTGAAACATTTTCCAAGGTCTCCTTGAAAAAAAAAAAAAACAAAAAAAAAACAAAAAGTGTAAGAACTTTGATAAAAGAAAAAAAAAAGTTAATTACACTTACATCTCTTGAGGTTTATTATCTTTTCACATACACCTTTTTCACATACACTTCATGGAGTTTCAACAATTACACATACACCCCTTGAGATTTCAAAACTGTTGCATATGGCCCTATAGTGAGACGAAAAATTATGAAAAATTATGCAAAATGACATGCTAAGGGGTTAAATGGCCTAATAAGATTACTCAAGGTATAATGTCCAACCTCAATACAAATATTTTTTTTTTGTTTATTTATTTTTTTCTCTTATAGAGGGTTATATGTAATAGTTTTGAAACCTCAGGGGTGTATGTGTAATTTTTGAAACCTCAGGGGATATATGTGAAAATACGATAAACCTTAAGGGGTGTAAGTGTAATTAACTAAAAAAAAATTAGTCTAAGACCTCTGAATCCTATTTTTAAGTGCCTCTACCGATAAGCTGCTAACTTCGTTCGAATTGGACAACATTAGACCAGAGATACATAAAATATTAAAGTTTGACTGAATCATGCGTTAAGGTTTATGTCATGACCAAAAGCTAAAGGATCATCGTGCATGAAATTTCAAAATCTAATGATGTTGATGTTGGTCTCTAAGCTAAAGGATCATAATGCTATGATTTGCACACTTACAACTTACAACCATAAAGATTTAAAGATTTAATCTATTTTTTCAACCAAAAGTTTCACTAAAACAAAACTTTTAGATCCCAAAAATAAAATTAGCACAAGCCAAAACTGAGTTTGACCATCCACGTAAGACCAAATGACTTTAGACATGAACAAAGTTCTGGGGCCATGTGGCTTTGAGTTGGCCTTTCTATCCATTTGATATTGATTTCTGCTTAGGTATAAACTAATAATGAATTGATGGGTTTGAACGGTCAAAAGCAATGAATGTGATTTGTGGGTCTCAAACTCATCATAGTCTCATTAAGTTGTTTGTCATCAACTAAAAGAATGTTTGCTTATTCAATGCATGCAACTTAAAAACTCTCTCTATTGGTTCCTTGAATTCATTCATTTTTCCTGGAAAAAAAATATTTAATGTCTTTTATGTTTATAGAGTTCTTACTTCTTACAAAACTACTTTCAGAATAATGTTTATTTCAATAAATTATTTTTTTTCTAAGACTATAGTCTATACATGTCATTATGTCATTATGTGAAGCAGTCAAAGATATTAAAGTAATATTAGACGCAGATGGAGATGGAAGCATTGGGATCCCAGAGAGACACAAACCCCATACCTAAATAAATTTATAAAAAACTCAAAAAGGAAGGATCCAATGAATTTTGGCCCGTGAATTAGTGACAATTTTTCCTTATAATTCTGGCATCCAAAAAAAGCAAAGTGGAGACTTTGTGCACTATTTCCGTGAGAGATCGAATGAGACGTGACCTTCTTCAATCTTCAGTGTATCTGTACGAGACTGACTGCAACTTGAAGCTCAAAATAAGCAAAAGAAAACTCAGTTACTCACGCATACTGAGCTACACAGAGCCTCAGTGAAATGCTGCTACAACACACCGCATGATGAACACGCCAAATACTATGGATTATGAAAGGATCCAAAAGCCTCAGGTGAAGCTGCCTTTTTATTTTTCTTATTTTCTGCATTTAATGTGCTCATTTTTATTTTTACTTTCTCTTACCCCAATGTGTTAATCTTATAGATATACCAAAACAACGCATCGTTTTCAAATTTTGTTTCCTTTTGTTTCTTTATTGCTTCAAGAGTGTGCAAAACTCAACCTTTTTGATCTGTCAATTTCACACCCACATTTTTTACTCAAAGTTTTCATTTTTCTCACTTTTTCTTTTGGATATAACACAAAGACCCAGTGTAAGGGATTTTGTTTTTATTGAATGGTTTATTGGGGGATTTGAAAGTGCAGGGTGGTGGGGGATTTTCACCTGGGAAGTTGAGGTCTATGCTACTGGGAGTAGAGAAAAAGAGGAAGGAAAGGGAAGATTCTGAATCTGCTTTCACTTCGAGATCACAGCCTTCTGAATTTGACGAAGCTGGTTAGTTCTTTTTTCTTTTGTTTTATTTTGTGAGTAGTGACTGTTTTCTGGAAGAATTGGCTTTTGACAACCTTGTCTTTTAGCAAAAAGTAAACTAGGAATTTTGAATCTTAGATGTCTTATTCTTTGAATTAAGCCACTGGGTCACTGGCGATTCCGATATAACAGAAATTCGTAGGATTTGCACACTTAATCAGCGTTTGATACATTTGATTTCTTTTTAGTTTTCCTCATTTCTCTCGGGACCAAACAGAGGAACTGGCTCTGATTATTATTATGTTTTGGTAAAAACTGATTATGTTTGTACAAGCCCTATGCCATTTCAATTGGGTGCTGCAAAAAAATGAAATTTTGTTATTTTATTTGGAAGAATAAATCTAATTCAGTGAATTGATTCTTGATTTCTTACCCTCAGGATGTTTGACTGGATTGGTAGTGAATATATTCTTGCAGGTGGTAGAAGTTCTGATAACTGCAAAGATGTTGATGTTGTGAGTGTCCTTCCTGAATGCTCCACTTTGACTACTGCTGACTCCTTAGGCTCAGAGATGATTAGTGTGAAGGACAACACATTGGTCAATTCCAGAGTTAGGAACCAAGAAGGCCCTTCTTTAGATTACGATAGTGGGCATGATGCTGTGAGTGTGTCCTCATCCATCTTTGAGTTTCAGAAGGCAGAGCGGACCCCACACAGAGTGCCTCTTGCGCCATTCTCCAAACCAGCACCATCCAAATGGGACGATGCTCAGAAGTGGATAGCCAGTCCAACTTGGAACCGGCCAAAGATGGGGCAGGCTCAAATGCAGGGTGGGCAACGAAAGGTGGGTAACCTTGGTTATGGGAGTCGACAACCAACCACAAAGGTTGTTGTTGAAGTTCCAGATCAAAAAGTATATAGTTTTGAAGAACCAGATACAAAACGAATTGACACTAATCAAGCTAAGATGGAAAGTGGGGGGCAGAAGGTTGTTAGTTGGGAGGCTGACCCATACCCTATTGCAGATTCGTATGGCAAGCCTGTGCACATGATTGAGAACTCTGTTGGAGAGTCAGCAAGTAAGAATGTGGTTTATTTTTTATATTTCAGTTAAGATGCTTGTTTCGTAACTGCATCCTTCTTTACAGAGTAAGATTTTCAGCTCTGCAATCAAGCTAGTAAGATATTTACTGAATTCTGTGTTCTAAAATGTTATTGGCGCTTTCAGCAGGAGTTGTAATTTAATGTTTGACCATTTTAACAGTCAGTCACTTTGGTACACCATTTTGATTATTACCAATTTATAATAGAAAAAAGCCACTATGTATACTTAACAGAAAATGAGTGGATGCCCATCATGTCCTTACTGGTGTTTGGTATGGGAATAATTTGAAGAACAACTATGATATTATTCTCGTGTTATTTCAAATCCATACCACTTTCTGACCATAATTCAAGATACATCGGAGTGGTGTTATCCGCCTTTATAATTGCTTTATTACTCAAACGAGTTGTTTAATAATCACAAAAGCACCCTGCTGTCCAGATCAGTGGTAGGCCCTTTAAGGTTGTGGGGGGTTTTTTGATGCCTCCTTCATATTGTTAAGTGAGGCCTTCCAGAAAGAAAAGAGCTTTTATAATTTGTATAGCCAGACTCGCAGGTTCTTTCCTGCCTTCTAGACTTCTAGTCTTCTCTTTGATGATGCTACATAAGCCTAATTCAAAGCTTATAAACTTTAAAGTGCTACCTGACCTTTTAAGTTTGCAACTCAGTGGGCCTTAAATCCTTGGATGAAACGAACTTTACTTGGTGAGAAGAATATAATGTGACACAATTATCAGATTCAGGAACAGGCTTCAGGTTGTATAATGTTGTGGTGCTGCTAGCAGTGAAAGGTTTAAGGTATCTTCTGCAGAATGTTGTTTATGCTGCAGTTTGATAGAAAAAGAAAAAAAAAAAAAAAAAAGTATATTTCATTACTGAGGAAGGCAACTGAAAAATATCATAATTTTTTACTGAAACACTTTGTCTCTTCTTAAGCCTCATTGACAACCTGGACTGTAGACCGTGATCTGTAATGTTTCAGCTTTCCCTTCCTTTATCATTCCTCTATTTTTTTTTTGGGTGCTTCTCTTGCTTACTGTTCTAGGGTAGTGCCTCCTTTATGTGTATTTAATTTACTTATAGAAAGTTTGATTATGATATTCTTTAACCGAAAAAGTCACTCGTAACATCTTGATTGAATCTGTGTATTGTGCTTTTTTTTTTTTTTTGCTGTGTGGTGTGTTATTTCTCAATTAAATTAACTTTCAGGTGCAATGCTGTACAGAGTGAACTTTAGATGACAATTTGGGACTTACCAGCTGTACATTTGCATATGATTTTTGCAGTCAATCTTAGCCGGCATGATTCTTCTGTAGCCTTCCATGGCACGACAACATTTATTCCTCCCCCCTCAACAGCAAGGTCTGTGTCAATGAGAGATATGGGTACAGAGATGACACCCATTGCTAGCCAGGAACCCTCCAGGACTGGAACTCCTGTGGGGGCAACAACACCAATTCGCAGTCCAACTAATTCCAGGCCATCAACTCCTAGCAGAGCTGCACCAACTTCATCTCCAATTAATCCACATATTGAGCACCTAGATCCTAACAAGGAGTTGTCTGAAAAGGAGCTACAAATGAAAACTAGGAGAGAGATAATAGCTCTTGGTACACAGCTGGGTAAGATGAACATTGCTGCCTGGGCTAGCAAAGAGGAGGATAAGGATGCATCCACATCGCTGAAAACTGTACCATCAGAACAACTGACAAAAAGTGTTACTGAGACACGTGCAGCAGCATGGGAGGAGGCTGAGAAAGCCAAGTATTTGGCTAGGTTAATTCATGCCCCTCAAATTTTCTTCCCTTATTTCCTTTTTTGTAGCCCTACAATAACTGTTGATTTATTAGTACTGTATGTTTTAGCGTCAAAACTCAGAAAGCAAGATGGTTATAAAGATTCTGTTTTTTTTTTTTTTTTTAAATAAAATTTTACGTGGTAGAAATAGAATACTCAATTTGATTTTTGTTGGTGATAGTTAAAGACTATTATTTGTAGGTACCTTATTTATTTATTTATCAAAATACTCCAATTCATTTATGAATTATTTTCAAAATTAGGAATGTAGACATATTTTGTTTAATCTTCGTTTTCTGAAGTTACAAATACTCATTGAATAATGATATTAATGGAGATGCTTATGTGTTCTTTAAGTGAGGAAATGATAGATGAAATAAATCCATCTCCTACCATTGTAGCTGGATTGTTGGATCATGACACTTCATTTTTAGGGATACATACCCTCATTTATGCTTTGGCTATTCCGTCTTTCCAAATTGTGGGTGTAATCATGGCTACAATTATCCAGGTTCAAACGTGAAGAGATGAAAATTCGAGCATGGGAAAATCATCAGAAAGCAAAAGCAGAAGCTGAGATGAGGAAAATTGAGGTACTTTTTAGTTGCTTGCTATTTGAAATTCTGTTGTGAACAGCCATTGTGTAAGATGCACCTGTTAGTGTTAGGTAGCAGATACTGATTTACCCAACAGCTTTTATGAGGTGGAATCAGATACTATTCTAATTTTCTGAGAAGTTAATTCTTTCCATTCCTGTGATATATAGTTTGTCCCTTTTTATTAAGGCATATAATCCATCTTTGCTGTTCTAAACTTTTTAATTTCATTTTTGTATGGTTAGCTGTCTCTCTTAGCCATCATCTGCTTCTGTCTTTAGGTCTTTGTTGACACTTGACACAACTGAAAAATGAATAGTAGGGCTAACCTTCTATCAGGTTGACTTGTTTGGGCCACGTTGTTATTTGATGTTTATCTCATATTTCTTGTTCATTGGATATATGATTCACTCAATTACTTAAAAAGAGTTTAGTGTCTGGTTCATCAATGAATCTACAAAACCATCAGCTTCAGTGGTTAGTATAGTTGAACTTCTAATCTATGCATTATCCTGGAAACTATACAGTTGATTGAAACTGACAGTCCATTGGTTCCAGGTGGAGGTTGAAAGGATAAGGGGACGGGCCCACAGTAAGCTAATGAATAAGTTAGCAGCTGCAACGCATAAGGCTCAAGAAAAGCGAGCAGCAGCAGAAGCCAAGAGAAACCAGCAAGCTACAAAAACAGAAGAGCAAGCAGAGTACATTCGCAAAACTGGCCGCATCCCTTCTTTGTTTTCTTGTTGGGGTTGGTGCTCTTGATATTTGAATAACCTTCTGCTGTACGTAGAGGCCTTTGTCTGATTTTCTGTCACGCTCATATTTTCATGCTTGTACATGTAAGCGCTTATATTCATGAGCATGTCAAGATGTCCTGCTAGCCTCATATCCAGTTCTCATGTAAAAACCTGAAGACTTGATTTGGTTAAGCCTATAAAGATAGCAAGTATTCAATGTAAGTATCATCACATTCTTATTGTGCAGACCAGTGGCCTTTGTGATCAAGTAATATCTCATTATTCCTCCACCTAAGTTTATTTGGATGCATGCTTGAAGAGAACTTGCAAAAAGTGAAAAAGTGCAAGTCCCACTTGTTTTATTTTTTATAAATTTGTTCATTCCAAAAGAGATGGGCAATGTTGTCCTTTCACATCCGTAAAAAACTGATAAAAAAGGAAAAGAGAGTTGATAAATACACACTCTTTTTTTCTTTTTGCACATTCTTCATCACTTAATTAGTGATTTTACAAATTTATCCCATTGTGAAAATACCTTAAAGCCCTCCCTAACACACCTCACCTCACCTTCTTTCTTCCTTCCCTCCCAATTAACTGTGCCTTGCTTGACCCTCTCTCCCTTGCAATTTTTGTCTGGGACCATGCACCCCAGCCCAGCCCTTTTCTGGCTCTCTCTCTCTTTTAATCTTCTTTCCCTGGCTTCTCTCCCCTTCTACTTGTAGCACCACTGTGCGCAGCACCTTCTAGCGACTGCGTGCATCATCGTCGAAGCCACCCCACCTTCCTCCACAGCATCTTCCAGCCACTGCGTGCAGCACCGTCGAAGCCACCCGTGCGTAGCATCGTTGAAACCACCCGTGCGCAGCACCGTCGAAGCAACCGCGTGCAACACAGTCGAAGCCACGTGCACGCCCTTCTACTTGTACCAACCCAGCCACACCACCCCTTCTGGCTTTCTCTTCTTCTTTGTGGCTTCTCTCCCCTTCTACTTGCAACACCACCGAGCGCAGCACCTTCCAGCCACCATGCCCTTCTGCTCGCACTAACCCAACCACACCACCCTATCAAGATCAGCCACCACGCCACCCCTCTCTCTCTCTCTCTCCTTCCCTCTCTCCTTTCCCCCAAGAAAACAGTCAAAAAAAAAAAATATATATATATATATTTGTAGCTAGTTCGGAAGTATAGTGCCGAACATCAAGAAACCGTTTGGAAGTACAGTGTCAAACACTTTCAGTATGTTCGGCAGATGACTGCAGAATGAAGAGACAAATTTTGGAAGTGCAGTGCCGAATAACCTGCGACATTAACAATCCTCCACCCGAAAATTAAACCCTAAACTCTAAAAAACCCATGCTCCAAATTATGTCAAACATACAAAAAATTAACCAAAGGACTCTTAATTTTTGGTGTTGCGGGGAGTGGAAAGAGAGGAGTTGGGTGTGTGTGTGTTTTTTTTTGTTTGAGTAGATGGAGTGTGTTGGATAAAATGAGTGTATTGGGGTAATTTGAGGGGTGTGTTAAAAAAAAAATTTTAAATTTTAAATGAGAGTAAGATGTGTAGGAGAAAAAAGTGTGCAAAAAGAAAAAAAAAAAAAGATACGCAAATAATAGCAAATCAACAATTTTAACCACGGTTGGGATAAATAGACCGTTTAAGACTTTAAGGTTAGCTGCCTTTAAGTACCAGTGTAGCTCTCCCAACTCCCAAGTTACAATATCCAACAAGGTTCGGACTTTGCAGTGAGCCACTGAACTCAGATCCGTGTCTGACTGTTCCGATTTCCGAAGCTCATCCCATAAAAAACACGACACAAACGGTCACGTTAAGTAACTTACCAAAAATAGTGGCAAAAAAAAAAATGTAACTTACCAAAAAGGTTATTGAAAGCAGTTTAAATTATCAGATAAAAAAAAAGTAGTTTAAATTCATAAATATAAAAGGTGATACATATGAAGTGCCAGTATCAATAATTCATACTTGATAGAAATAATAAAAAATTACTTGGAAAAAATGATATATTCTATTCAAATTTTTTTTTGAATACATATAAATATATAATATCCAGATAAAAAAAGAATACATATAATATCTATTTAATGAGGATTTTTGGGTGATACAATATTTAGTAGTAAACATACAATGTATATTCTAAATTGTTTAATTTAAACCAAACAATTAATACACAAGTAACACAACATGCAATTTTTTTTTATGTCTCAAGAACACGCTTATAACTTGTGTCATAACACAAGAGTGTGAATACGGTGATTATAACTTGGAAGAACATGCAGTTAATTTATATGTTTTTATGATTTGTTATATATTTTTTAAGCTTAAAATAGTTACATAAAAATTGAAAACATATATGCTTACAACGGGAAAGTCAAATAACTTTTGGATTTTTGGTCTCAATAAAAAAAAAAAACTTTTAGACTGGGTGTGATGTGCAAATAGAAACAAGGGGACAACCTATTATTAATTTTATTATATTACAAAATTCCTTTTTTTTTTTTTTTGAAAAAACAACTAACGCTTAGCTTAAATCCTCATCTATCATATTATACACCCACTCCCTCTATCACAATCTCTCTCTTCTCAGACTTGCCAATCTCTGTGGCGGCTCTTCTTCAAGATTGGATCGGCCTCTCTCTCTGTCTCTTCCTCTCGAAATCGATCTGATACCGAGACGATCCGTGGAGGTTTTAAGCCAAGAATCGCCATGGTAGTTGGCGCACAACCACAACAGCAGCAACAGCAGCAGCAACAACAGAAGCCGCCACAGCAACCACCGCAACAGCAACCCGAGACTTCGGCTGAAGAGGAGGCCTTGAAGAGGAACACCGATTGCGTCTACTTTCTCGCGTCGCCTCTCACCTGCAAAAAGGTTCGGCCTCTGTTTGGTTTCGATTTTTTGTTCTGGCTATTCTTGCTTTGAATTTTAGGGCTTTAACGTTTCGTTTTTGTTTATATATGGTTGGATCTTGGGCTGTTTGGTTTTTGCGGTGTTAAGGTTTCAGATTTAAAGGGTTTCATAATTGTTAATATTGATCTTTTCTCCGTAAAATTTGGATTTCAATCGACGGAATTGGAATTGGGGTTTCTGGATGTGCTTGATAAGATGGATCTTGTTAGGGTACTGTGTTTTCCTTTGGGTAAATATCATTCTTTTCTCTAAAAAAAATAAAACCCTAGAACATAAATATACTTATTTATAACAAAGAATTGTAATGTTAAATATCTGCTAGAAGCATGAGGATTATGGTTTATTGAACAATTATGCCATATGGTTTCTATGTATTCAGAATCAATAATGGGTTCCAGGCCTTGGAAATTTGATGTGCTTACTTTTAGTGGCTTATTTAGTTAGTCTATGAGAAGCCATGTCCCAAGAAATTATTTATGTTAATATAATGCTTGCAGCAGACAATCATCCCTTTTTCCACAATTGGTTTATGTTCTGCACTATATAGTAGCCTGCTTGATTTTATTGTCTCTTTTGCCTTTGATGCTGATCTGGGAACAGTTAATTTGTTACTGGATGTGGATTTTACTTCAAGCTATCTCTGGATATGAATTTTTGGTCTTGATCGTTTCTGTAATACTGTTTGTCTTGCCTTTTCTTCGATTGTTTTTTTGTTTGTACCCTTTTTTGTTACTTTGCGAAGTGGATTATTAATTGAGTTGCATGTTTTCACTATTAACTTTAATAAGGTATTAAAATTGTGTGAATGGTATATTTAAAGCATTCGATATACTTAGTAATGCATTTGAGCTGTTATCTGAATAAAGTAGTATCGTCTTTATGTAGAGCCCTAAAACATTTTTATCAGTACTAATATGCTATCAGTAGTGGTGGGTTCATCTCAGTGGTAATCTCATTGATACCTTGTTGACAGGGAAGTGAATGTGAATATCGTCACAGTGAATATGCTCGGGTCAATCCCAGGGATTGCTGGTACTGGTTGAATGGTAATTGCTTGAATTTGAAATGCGCGTTTCGGCATCCGGTGAGTCTTTCTCTTATCTTTCTCCAACTTTATTTGTTTCATGTTAAGACTTGTCTTTGAAAGTGACAGCAGTGCCCCTTTTTTCCTGTTTGTGAAAGCATGCAATAATTGTTTCTGACCACCTATTGTTCCTCTTCAGCCTCTTGATGGTTTGTTAGGAAGCCAAGCAGCAAATCCAGCTGGGCCTTCGTTGCCTCTAGCACATACTGCGACAGTGCCTGCAGCACCTGCAAACCATGCTACTTATAACCCGAGTAAACAAGCGACTCCCTGTATTTTCTTCCAGAAGGGGCTTTGTTTAAAAGGTGACAGATGTGCCTTTTCACATGGACCAAATCCTATGACTAGTAGTAAAGTTCCACAGGCACCAGCAGCTACCCATGGTACAGAGCCTTCAAGTGTTAAGAAGGTTTTCGGTGGCTTTCAAAAGTGCACTCAAGAGCCTAAGATTCCCCAGGTAAGTGCCTCAAAGTCAGTTGGAGGGCCTCCTGAAGCTAAACCTGCTCCAAAAGTTGAAACTGCTCCACCAAGAAATGGAGTTAGTATTGAGAGGAGTGCTTCATCAGCTAAAGCCTTTGATGAGGAGGCCTTCAGATACAAGGCAAGTGTTCTGCCTGTTATCAATGGAGGCTCTACAAGTCAGGCCAATCATTTACTTCAGTCTCATGTATCAGACAATCATGGTTTCCAAAATGGGAAGGATGTTGATGAGCATTTGAGGGAGTCCTCTCCTGGATTTGATGTTCTTGTAGATGATGAGCTTGGAGATTCTGATTACTACCATGGTGAGGATCAATTTGGAAGAACAAGAGGTCATGAGGGAAGAAACTTGAATGCTGTGAATGAATATGATTTGGACCATCCTGCTGATTACAATTCAATGGCTGATGTTGATCGAGAAAGGTTTTGTGATCCACTTGGCTATGACCCTTACGATCACATGCAAGGGCAATATGCATGGGACCAGCACAGGGCTTCATCTGAGAGAATGCTAGTGGGCCCTGCTCATCTTGAGAGGAGGGGTTACCGCAAATCTGACAGTCCAGATCACATTGATGAGGCAGATCTACGGCATCGTTTATCCAAGCATAGGAGGGTAAATGGTCTGAGATCCATCATCAGTCATGATTATACCCTTGAAAACCATGTTGAGGAGCGAAAAAGCCGTCCTCGTAGGGATTCACAACAATTGCCCTCACATGAGGGCTCCCTCAGTAGTCGTCTTCGTGGTAGAATAAAGCTTCCAGGTGTGTCTCCTCCAGTCAATGGTAGTGACTTGCACCCAGAAAGAGAAGTTGACAGAGGGAGGAGTCGAGGCAGATTGTCCCCCAGAAGGGCTCCAGTATCTTCCCACCAAGGAAGGCTTCGAGACAGAATAAAAGGAAGGGTGCAAGAGGACTATAATAATGAGGGGAGAAATTTTGGGGCCCCTCGAATAAGGAGAGAGATAATGGATGACCGAAGTACCGAGTTTTCTCGTCCAAAACGTCTTTCAGAGCTGAAAGGTGAGAAAGATGCAGATGATAGGGAGCAATCTTACCTTGGAAAACGAAAAAGTGTGAAGATGGATAATCATCAACAATCTGAAGGTGATCTTTCATTTGAAGGGCCAATGCCCCTTAGTGAGATTCTGAAGAGGAAGAGAGAAGCAGCAGCAGCTTCTGGGAGTGGAAAATCTTCTGTCAATAAACAAGGCAATAATTCGAGAGAAAACAGGGTGAGCAATCCAGGTGGCTCTGAGACTGCAGTTGTTACAGAGATGCAAAGTAGTCTGCCCACTGATGCAGTTGGAACTGAAGATGAAAAAATTGATGTGGCACATGGTCAGTCTTCACAAGGACATAATGTTAGCGAGCTTGAGACTGAAGATGGGATGATTTATGATGAACCATTGGAGGATCGTGAGCTTGAAGCTGAAGATCAGAGGGAAGGAGAATATGATTATGAGCAAGGTGATGAGGGTGACTATAATTATGAAGAAGGTGAAAATGCAGATGCTGAAGAGGAATTCCTGGAAGATGAAGATGGGGATGACTTTGCCAAGAAGATTGGTGTCATGTTCTCGTGATTGGGCGAAGGGAAAGAGGGAGAGCAACACAGAGGGGACTGACTGCTCTTTTACATAAATATTGTGTGGAGGAGGACCTTCTAAATGGTGGTTGGTTCTGATCAGTAGCATGGCTGCTCTGGTTTCTTTATAGAATTAGGGATAGTAGGCGTTTTTGTCTCTTTATATTAATCGAAACCTTTTCATTGTATTTAAATCTGATTTAATGGGAATTTTTCTTTATGCCTGAGGCATTTTGCTGTGCTCGTTCGAGTGCATAGCTGTAACAATAGATAGTCAATAAGATCTCTATTTATTGTTCTCACATTTTCTTGACTCCACTTTCAATTATCTTTTTATCAATATTTTCTGTTATTTGTTTTCGAGGTTGAAAACTTGATATTGGATTTGTTAACTGGTCATCCTATTTTAAGTTTTAACCAATTTTTTTTTTTTTTTTAAGAACCAGGTGTTTTACAGCATTTAATATGACTCAAAGCAGTTGTTTTAGTAATAAAAAATTCTAGCTCTAACTTAATAGTTAGGGTTAAATACAAAAATGGTCCACGAACTTTACAGTAAATCTCAATTTGGTCTACTAATTATAAAAAATATCAATTTGGTCCACAAACTTTTCAATTTGTACTAAAGCAGTACAAACGCTAACTTTCATCAAAAAATTAACGGAATTGGTCACATAAAAATATGATGAACGGACTGAAATACCTCTGAAAATGTGGTCACTTACTGTGCACATGATCACTTTTCGTTAAATTTTTCGATAGAAGTTAACGTTTGTACTGTTTTGATACAACTTGAAAAGTTCATGGACCAAACTGACACTTTTTATAGTTAATAGACTAAATTGAGATTCATTGTAAAGTTTGTGGACCATTTTTGTATTTAACCCTAATAGTTAATATGAGTTAATACACATATGTGAACGTAAACACTGACATATTTGATAGACAAAAATTGACAACCAAATTTAATGAATAAGAGAGAGCGAGAAAAGCGGGTCGGGTCGGATCGGCCAAGGCTCACATATCAGCTCAAATATCTTAAAGGCTTAAACCTGTTTTGCGCTAAAAGCCTAAACAATCATCTTCCCCTCTCTTGTTGCTCTTCTTCACCAGCCCTAAGACACACAAGCTATGAATGCCCATTATTCATATTCATCTTTGTATCCCAACTGGAATCCCCAACCCGGTGAAAATGAAGCTAACTAGAGGCGCTCTTGGTTTCTTCTTAGTTTTATTTTTCATCTTCTCAAAGATGCTGCTATTTCTTCGCAATCTCTTCCACATGGGTTGCAGAACCACCTCTCATCGAGTAAGCCCTCTCTCTCCAATCCCCCAATACCCATCTAGTTCCCTTTTTATCAATGTATCATCATCATCATCCTCACATGGTTCTCTTATAGCTTGCCCGTTGGTTTGGTTCACCAGTTTTCTCTGTATTATTCGCTTCCCTTTTGTCACCAAATCCAGCCCCAATTCGTTTATTGAAAATTTGAATACAGAATCCCTGGGTAGAATTATTCAACACGACTATTGGGACGATCCCAGAATTGTGAACTTGTTGGATTCGGCATTAGCGCCTATTTGGGTGTCTAAGTTTTTGGTGGAACTGAAGGAAGATCCCATATTGGCATTGAAATTGTTCAAATGGACTAAATCCCGAATTGGGTTTTGCCACATTACTGAATCTTATTGCATTTTGGTTCACATACTCTTTTATGCTAGAATGTATTTTGATGCCCACGAGATTCTTAAAGAGTTGGTCTTGTTGAGCCGGGTGTTGCCAGGTTGTGATGTATTTGATGTGTTGTGGTCAACAAGGAATGTCTGTCGTCCGGGATTTGGAGTGTTCGATGCATTGTTTAGTGTTTTGGTTGAGGTTGGAATGCTTGAGAAAGCAAGTGAGTGTTTTTTGAGGATGAGGAAGCTTAGAGTTTTTCCAAAAGTGCGGTCTTGTAATGCCCTTTTGCATAGGCTTTCGAAGTCAGGGGAGGGGAATTTGTCAAAGAAGTTTTTTAAGGATATGCTAGGGGCTGGAATTACCCCTTCAGTCTTCACGTACAATATAATGATTGGTTATATGTGCAAAGAAGGCGATTTGGAAACTGCTAGTTGCTTGTTTGCACAAATGAAACAGATGGGTCTTACACCTGATATTGTGACATATAATTCTCTTATTGATGGATATGGAAAGGTTGGACTATTAGATGTTTCAGTTTCCATATTTGAAGAAATGAAGGATGCAGGTTGTGAACCTGATGTAATAACCTTCAATGCTTTGATTAATTGTTTTTGTAAATTTGAAAAAATGCCTCAAGCTTTCCATTTTCTCCATGAGATGAAGAATAATGGGTTGAAACCGAATGTCATAACTTATAGCACACTAATTGATGCCTTCTGTAAGGAAGGGATGATGAAAGAGGCAGTTAGGATTTTTATGGACATGAAACGAGTTGGTCTTTTACCTAACGAGTTCACCTATACTTCTTTGATTGATGCAAACTGTAAAGCTGGGAATTTGAGCGAAGCACTGAAGCTGAAAAATGAGATATTACAGGCAGGACTTAGCTTGAACATTGTAACCTATACGGCTCTACTGGATGGGCTATGCGAAGATGGGAGGATGGAGGAAGCAGAAGAAGTCTTTAGGGAAGTGCTGAGATCTGGAATAATCCCTAACCAGAAAATATGCACTGCCCTTTTTCATGGATATATCAAGGCTGAGAGGATGGAAAATGCTATGGAAATTTTGAAAGAAATTCAGGGGAAAGGATTTAAACCAGATTTGCTACTTTATGGAACCATCATTTGGGGTCTTTGCTCTCAAAATAAGCTTGAAGAGTCTGAGCTTGTAATCAGTGAAATGAAGGGTTGTGGATTAACAGCAAATCATTTTATTTATACAACACTTATGGATGCTTATTTCAAGGCCGGAAAAACCAAGGAGGCACTTCGGCTTTTACAAGAAATGCTGGATAATGGTATTGAGGTTACTGTTGTAACATTTTGTGCATTAATTGATGGTTTGTGCAAAAAGGGATTGCTCCAAGAGGCAATTAATTATTTTAGGAGGATGTCTGAGATTGGTTTGCAACCCAATGTTGCAGTTTTTACAGCCTTAATAGACGGACTTTGTAAAAATAATAACATTGAAGCAGCTAAGGAGCTGTTTTATGAAATGGTAGACAAGGGTTTGATTCCAGATAAAGCTGCTTACACCACTCTAATTGATGGAAACTTAAAGCATGGAAATCTTCAAGAAGCTTTGAGCATACAAAAGAGAATGAGAGAAATGGGTATGGAACTTGATCTGCATGCCTATACTTCCTTGATTTGGGGGCTTTCTCAATTTGGTCAGGTACAACAAGCAAAAATATTTTTTGATGAGATGATTGGGAAGGGTATCCTTCCTGATGAGATTCTGTGTATTTGTCTTCTAAGAAAGTACTATGAGCTAGGGAATGTGGATGAAGCCATCGAGTTACAGACTGAAATGATAAACAGGGCTCTAATAACTGGAACTTGTGATTATGTGGTTCCTAATGCAACAACTTGAGAGGGGGTAGTTCTTCATCCATCCTAGGTTGGTTGGTGATGTGTTGAATATCTTAGTTTGGAACAAAGAATGGTTTTAGTTTTACTAATTGGAAGTACATGAACCCAAGGACTATTTGAATTGGTTTCTCAATGGATGGGATAATTTGTTGCAAAAACTGTGTTTGATGCCACTTGAAATATGACAGCTATCTGTCAAGGCATATTAAAGATTCTCTGTGGTCTAATCAAGGCAAAATCTGCTACGTTCAAAACCTTCAATCTTTTTCCAGGGTGAGTTTTTTCCTTCGAGCATAAAACAAGTCAACATTACTTTTGGATGAGATAAAACTAATTCTGGAAACCCTAAATTCTTTTTACGTTTCCTTCTCAAATTCTTCAAGCTGCTGTATCCTGAACTGACTGTTGTAAATGTGTGGCAGCTAGAATTCCTAGGTTGGGATGTAAGTCAGGGCTAACATGGAGTCAGCTGGGCTAGAAAAGTATGATTAACAAGGAAATGATTGACCAGACAGTTGAACTCGATAATGCTTTTGACCAGCTATACTAGCAAGGTGCAAATTTCACTGTACATCTTATTATTTTGATATTCATATTCATGCCTAGATGTGGCAATTTCCTCAAGTAGCTAATCTATTTCATTGCAATTTCCTTCTCATTTTCATTAACTTGTATCATTGTATTTCTTCTATTATTTATATTAATTTGGTATGTTATTAAAGTAGTACTCTGGACTGGAGAATGGCTTTGGCTGGCCATATCAAGCCATCATATTGTAGCACCTAAGTCTTAGGCTATTAAAATATTCATATTTATTTACTGGATATATGGAAAAATGTATAAGGCTACTTATCCACCACTTGGTTAGTGTATTAACGTACTTGTTCTACTTTAGAAAAAGGAAAGTTCAGTTAGGCACATTAAAATACATTTTCAAAAGAAAAAATAACATTGCAATGTCTTTTCATAGTGAAAGATTTTCAGTTCTGAATGAAAAAAACAACTTGGCTTCAATTTGCTCAACAAGACTCCAGGGCCTAATGGTCATGCCTTGTTCACTACCGACCTTGTCCACTGCCGACCTTGTCCAGCTCTCTTTTGCATTTTGTGGTTACAGTGATCTTATAGGTGTAGTCATTCTCTCATCATCCCCTTGATCTATTACAAATTACAAAATTTCCACCATTTATCATTACCTCTCTCTCTCTCTCTCTCTCTCCCTCTCTCCCCTTGTCCTGTCACAATTTTTACATGCCTTTTGTAACAGATGCATTTTGTAATCCGCAAAGATGTGTTTTTGTTTTGTTTCATATTATGTGTGCGTGCAAAATCAGGTTTTGGTTTATATTTGGATATCCCTCCTATTGAAGGCATTCAAATGGTTGTAAGTTCATTTAGGTAAACACAACTATCATTAAAATTTCCATTGATGGGATGTTACTTATATTGTGTTTGGTGTAGTGTGGGATATAAGCTTTGGAAAAATTATCTTTCACCCCTAATAGGATTGAGAATGAATGATATTTTGTTAGTTGTTTAATTGCTATCTACATGGTAGGGATGCCAGGCAGGGGTGATGACAGCAGTGGTGGTGGCAACAATGGTGGTGTTGCAGGGTGGTGGCAATTTACTGGCAGTATCAGCTATCGCGTTGTGGTAGGGGGTGGGGTTGGCTACAACATGGTAGCAGCAGGTAATGGTGGTGCGACAACAGTTGTGATGGAAGTGAGGTGCTAGTGACAGTGGTTGTGGTGACATTTCCAGAGGCAGTTGGGGCTCAATGGTGGCATGGTGGTACCCCTCCCCATGTTATTATTATGATGATTGTTTTACCTGATGAATTTATATATCCTGGTCTAATTGCGACATAAATTATGGATATGCATAAATGTATCAAATCACATCATTAATTGAATGATATGGCTTTATTAGTTTTATCAGAAATGGAATCACATCATTAATATTAGAATGTTTTTCCATCAACAGTAGTAAATACAAAATCTCATAATAATTTATTCATATGCCTTGATGCCTTCATGAAGTAAATGTCCGAATAATTTTTTTTTTCTTTTACGAGAAACAATTAATATGTAATATTTGGAATAATGTCCTGAACAGAACTGTTCTTTGCAATCCAAATTGGTCTTGCATGGAATATCGAACCCCTTTTTTCCCCCAAAACCCGGTTCCACTCCCCCTTTCTTTTTTCTTTTTTTCTTCTCCTCCTACATGAATCAATTAATATAAATAGTTAAAGCGATCTCTTTTAAAAGCTTGCCTTCATAAGCTGCAGCTTGGGGCTGGCGTTGACCTCAATTTTGGCGGTGTCGCGACCTTCCACCAGCCTATCTGGAATATCACGGTGCTTTTTGAGCATATCACATATTTTGACCGTGTTTCTCTTCATAATTTTCATATATTTTCAACATAGTTGGCTGGTCGAATTTCCTTTTGTTTGTGTAGGGTGAAGTTCCCCAACATTGTGAGTTTCTTTGTGTGTATGAAGTTATGGAGCTGAGCATCTATAAGTTATTAAAGGGTTATGATATATAAATATGACCCATATGACATAACATAGTAATGTACATTTTTAGTGGACATATCGTTCAATGATTCTACCAAAAGAAATTGTCACAAAAAATGAACCATGACATATGAATACCTGAGGAAGAGGAATGACAGTCACACAGAGTGACAGAAAACGAGTGAACTGAAACAACATTTGAACAGAGCAGTGTTGCCCTCTGGGTTCAGTGCTATCTGGTGTTCCTGCTGGTTCGACAGTTGAGCAAGATGGTAGCTTCTGTGATAACTCTGATACAATTATTTATAATGGTGGCATTACCTCTTATCCAAGCTTTTCTGATTTTGCTGATGAACATTCAAAAGTATCAGTTGCTTCTGAGAACCCCACAACAGTCAATTCTTCCCCAAATGAGTTCCCAGGATTTGCAGATTCTAATGAAGTTCAACATTCAGGTATTCAAATTTACCATAACAAGGAAAATCCATCATCTTAGTTTTTCGTTCCTGAAACCTTCAAAATTGGTGAACCTGCAGCAATCATGCCAACACCATTCATTAACCGCGTACTTACATGCAATACAAAACAAATATGTACAAGCTAACATTAATTTCATTGGGTAGAGAGAGAGAGAGAGAGAGAGAGAGAGAGAGAGAGAGAGAGCAGCTAACAAAATGTAGTAACAAAGAGGACTAGCAAGAAAACCATCCAAGTTGCCATTTTAGGGTATGCAGTCACTAGAAACTTGTGAGAGGGCTAAATTAAAGGTTTTAGTTTGTAGTATATATGTAAGCCAAGAGTTTGTGAGGACTAATTTCTAGGGTGGACATATTTGTAGTAGGTAAAATTTTGTCCATAAGGATTTGTTTTAAAGACTTTTCATAATTAAAAAATTATTTCTTAACTGCTTTTTATTTTGGCATTAATGATTATTATTATTTTTTTATAACTTTTTAGCATTAATTTTTTTTTTTTTTTTTATATATGGATATGGGATAGGATTAATTAAGAAAATGATTTTGAAATATAAGAGTAGGCTGATATGTAAAATAGTCAATGGAAAGTTTTTGAAATCCAAGAGAACACAAAGTATTATTTTGTTCTTTCTAAAAAAAAAAAAGGTATTATTTTGTTCAGAAAATATTTTCACTATGTTCTTAATTAGGGGGGTGCTAATAGCATTCTCATACTCTTAACAAATAATAACTAAGCTCTATCTTTCGATGGATTATATCAAAATTAAGAAACAATCACAGGTGAAACTATGCAAGCTATCCGCGTTTACTGATCATAAATTCATAATCGATAGAAATTAAAAGTCTTAATTATTTTGTAAAATTCCTTTTCACTCGTCATGTGCCTTAAAGAAAGGATGAATTAATTATTTTTTCCTTAATATAAGAGCGAATTAATATGGGTGCATTAATCATGACACTGTATATTTCTCTTACATTATCTGCTTAGGTAATTTCCTTAATAAGAAGCAAATTCAATTCTTTGCCATATATATATATATATATATATTGTACATGTAGCAAAACTAATCCATGAACTAGCTGTTACTAAACTTGTTTAATTTCTAAAATTACTTTCCAAATACTTATCTTTGTTTGTCAGAAGTTGAGCCGTCTCTTGTGACTTGCTCAAACTTTACCTCAGTACAAGTAAAGGCCAACTGTGCACATAGATATCCAGGTTGCATACTTGCATGCAATGGTATAGAGAGATATATAATTAATATTATGGAAAATTAATTGTGATAGTTAGAGGTTCTATTGGTGGAGAAGAATATCACTGATTGGTTTGAGATGAAAAATCGGAGATACTAAAGCAGGGAGAGAATGAAAGCAAGGCTATTTTTGACATTTTCCACAATAAATAATAAAATGGATTAATTGGGATGATATATAGCAAATTAATGCAGGTTTGGATACACATTTATTACCCAATAAACTGGTTTACACTTTCCAATTCCAGATAATCAAAATTAAAAAATCAAACACCAAAACCATATATGCCTGCCAAACAACCCCTTTTGAGCAGCAGCAAGATGTTTCCTGAACCCAATATCCCACCTTCAATTTCATCACCACCTCCTAATTATTCCCCTCCTCTTTCTTTTCGTTCTTTCATTTGGGCTCTTGGTATTGCAGCCATGATTTTTCTGATAAGCGAAGCTGCAAATTCTAGTAATATTGCTGCTCTTGGGCTTGTAATTCTAATCTCAATTCCCATCCTAGCATTCTGTGTACTACTGGTTTCATCTCTAATATCATTGCAAGTGTCAGACAGATCATCATCTAGAGTTGCTGATCAGGATATAGAAGAAGCTGCAGGGAAACAAGGATTAGAGAAGATGGTAATACATCTGCCACCGCCCATGGTTTACAAATGGCATGAAACGACATGGAGTTGCAAGCACTGTGCTATTTGCATGGAGGACTTGCTGGACGGCGAGTTCTGCCGTGTTCTCTCTACATGCAAGCACGCGTTCCATTCCATCTGCATTGATGCTTGGTTCAACCTTCATCTCACCTGTCCCATTTGTCGTAACTCTATCGCACATCTATGAGTTTACTTGCGTTTTAGACCTATCGATCATGTGGTATTCATTTTCTCTAGCTCAACATCTGTGGGATAGAAAAATTTTCAATTTTCATAATGATTTCCATTTGCCCCATATGAATATTTGTTAAACCCATTGTTAGTTATTTACATTTAGCCTTTTTTTATTTTAATTATTTCAGTTTATTAGTTAAAAAGACACACACAAAATACACATGAGAAAGAAATGAAGGATATGAAAAATTGTTGAGAGAAACATCTCACATCGAAAATGTGAGATTTTGCATAATAACTTATAAGGGGTTGGACTACTGCTCATATTGCCACGTACCTAGTGACATTCTAAGTCATGTTTTGACGGTTCCCAAGTTATACCCTAGAGTTTCTTAAGTTGTTCTTAAGACATTCCAAATCGGTCCATGAGAATTTTAGTTCGTAACTATAAAGATTTTAAATGTTTATACCCTAAGTACATTTCAAATTGTACCTAATAACATTTCAAGTCATTTTTTGACAATTCTCAAGTCATACCCCAGAGTTTCTGAAGTCGTTCCTTAAGACATTTGAAGTCGTTCATTAGGGCATTTCAAGTCGATCATTTAAAATTTCAGTTCGTAACTCGACAGATTTCAAATGTTTATACCCTTGTTGCATTTCAAATTGTACCTAGTGATATTCTAAGTCATGTTTTGACGTTTCCCAAGTCATACCTTAGAATTTCTCAAGTCGTTCCTCAAGACATATGGAGTCGTTCCTTAGGGTATCTCAAGTTGTTCCTTGAGAATTTTAGTTTGTAACTCGAGGGATTTTAAATGTTTATACCCTAAGTGCATTTAAAATTATATCTAATGACATCTCAAGTCATATTTTGACGATTCTCAAGTCGTACCCTAAAGTTTCTCAAGTCGTTCCTTAAGTAATCTGAAGTCGTTCCTCATGGCATCTCAAATCGTTCTTTGAGAATTTCAATTAGTAAAACGAGAGATTTTAAATGTTTATACCCTAAGTGCTTTTCAAATTGTATCTTGTGACATTTCAAGTCATGTTTTAATGGTTTCCAAGTCATACCCTAGAGTTTCTTAAGTCGTTTCTTAGGGCATCTAAAGTCGATCATTAAGGTATCTCAAGTCGTTTCTTGATAATTTCAGTTCGTAACTCGAAAGATTTTAAATTTTTATACCCTAGGTGCATTTCAAATTAGAATTGGTGACATTCTAAGTCATGTTTTGACGATTCTCAAGTCATATCATAGAGTTTCTCAAGTCGTCCCTTAGAGCACCCAAGTCAGTACTTGAGAATTTCAGGTTGTAATTTGAGAGATTTTAAATGTTTATACCCTAGGTGCATTTCAAATTGTACCTAGTGACATTCTAAGTCATGTTTTGACGATTTCCAAGTCATACCCTAGAGTTTTTGAAGTCGTTCCTTATGGCATCTGAAGTCGTTATTTGAGAATTTCAGTTCGTAACGCGAGAGATTTTAAATATTTAAACCCTAAGTGTATTTTAAATTGTACATAATGACATTTCAAGTCATGTTTTGACGATTCTCAAGTCATACTCTAGAGTTTTTCAAGTCGTTCATTTGGGCATCCCAATTCGTTTCATGAGAATTTTAGTTTGTAATTCAAGAGATTTTAAATGTTTATACCCTAAATACATTTCAAATTGTACCTAATAACATTCCAAGTCATGTTTTGATGATTCTTAAGTTATATCTTATAATTTATGAAGTCGTTCCTTAGGGCATTTGAAGTCGTTCCTTTAGAATTTCAGTTTGTAACTTGAGTGATTTTAAATGTTTATACCCTTGGTATATTTCAAATTGTACCTAGTGACATTGCAAGTCATGTTTTGTCATTTTCCAAGTCATACCTTAAAGTTTCCCAAATCGTTCTTCAAGGCATTTGAAGTCGTTCCTTAGGGCATCTAAAGTCGTTCCTTTAGAATTTCAGTTTGTAACTTGAGTGATTTTAAATGTTTATACCCTTGGTATATTTCAAATTGTACCTAGTGACATTGCAAGTCATGTTTTGTCATTTTCCAAGTCATACCTTAGAGTTTCTCAAGTCGTTCTTCAAGGCATCTTAAGTCGTTCCTTAGGGCATCTTAAGTCGTTCCTTAGGGCATCTTAAGTCGTTCCTTTAGAATTTCAGTTCGTAACTCGAGTAATTTTAAATATTTATACCTTTGGTGCATTTCAAATTGTAACTAGTGACATTCCAAGTCATGTTTTGTCATTTTCCAAGTCATACATTAGACTTTCTCAAGTCGTTCCTCAAGACATCTGAAGTCGTTCTTTAGGGCATCTAAAGTCGTTCCTTTAGAATTTCAGTTCGTAACTCGAGTGATTTTAAATAGTTATACCCTTGGTGCATTTCAAATTGTACCTAGTGACATTCCAAGCTAGTCATGGTTTGACGTTTTCCAAGTCATACATTAGAGTTTTTCAAGTCGTTCCTCAAGATATCTGAAGTCGTTCATTGAAAATTTCAGTTCGAACTCGACAGATTTTAAATATTTTTACACTAGATGCATTTCAAATTGTATATAATGACATTTTAAGTCATGTGTTTTCAATTCCCAAGTCATACCCTAAAGTTTCTCAAGTCGTTCTTTAGGGCATCTGAAGTCATTGCTCAAGACATCTTAAGTCGTTCATTAAGAATTTTAATTCATAACTCTAGAGATTTTATATGTTTATACCTTAAGTGCTTTTCAAATTGTATCTAGTGACATTTTAAATTATATTTTGACGGGTTTCAAGTCATACCCTAGAGTTTCTGAAGTCGTTCCTTAGGGCATCTGAAGTTGTTGCTCAAGGCATCTTAAGTCGTTCCTTAAGAATTTTAATTCGTAACTCTAGAGATTTTATATGTTTATACCTTAAGTGCTTTTCAAATTGTATCTAGTGACATTTTAAGTTATATTTTGACGGTTTTCAAGTCATACCCTAGAGTTTCTGAACTCGTTCCTTAGGGCACCCTAAGTCGTTCTTTGATAATTTCATTTCATAACTTAAAAGATTTTAAATATTTATACCCTAGGTGCATTGCAAATTGTACATAGTGACATTCTTAAGTCATGTTTTGACGGTTCTGAAGTCATAGTGACATACCCTAGAGTTTCTGAAGTCGTTCCTTAGGGCATCTGAAGTCGTTGCTCAAGGCATCTTAAGTCGTTCCTTAAGAATTTTAATTTGTAACTCTAGAGATTTTATATGTTTATACCTTAAGTGCTTTTCAAATTGTATCTAGTGACATTTTAAGTTATATTTTGACGGTTTTCAAGTCATACCCTAGAGTTTCTGAACTCGTTTCTTAGGGCACCCTAAGTCGTTCTTTGATAATTTCATTTCATAACTTAAAAGATTTTAAATATTTATACCCTAGGTGCATTGCAAATTGTACATAGTGACATTCTAAGTCATGTTTTGACGGTTCCCAAGTCATATCATAGAATTTCTCAAGTCATTTCTTAGGGCGTCTGAAATCGTTCCTTAGGCATTCTAAGTCGTTCCTTGAGAATTTCAGTTTGTAACTCGAAGGATTTTAAATGTTTATACCCTAAGTGCATTTCAAATTGTATCTAGTGACATTTTAAGTCATGTTTTGACAATTCTCAAGTCATACCCTAGAGTTTCTCAAGTCGTTCCTTATGACATCTGAATTCGTTCTTTAGGCCATCCTAAGTCGTTTATTTGAGAATTTTAGTTCGTAACTCGAGAGATTTTAAATGTTTATACCCCATGTGTGTTTCCTAGGCGTGTATGTTTTGACAATTCTCAAGTCATACCTTAGAGTTTCTCAAGTCGTTCCTTAGGGTATCTGAATTCGTTCTTTAGGGCATCTTAAGTCGTTCAGTTGAGAATTTCAGTTCGTAACTCGAGAGATTTTAAATGTTTATACTCTATGTGCGTTTCCTAGGCGTGTTTCAAATTGTACTTAGTGACATTTCAAGTCCTATTTTGACGGTTCCTAAGTCATATCCTAGAGTTTCTCAAGTCGTTGCTTAGGGTATATGAAGTCGTTCCTTATGACATACCAAGTCGTTTTTTTAGAATTTTAGTTCGTAATTCTAGTAATTTTAAATGTTTATAACACTTGTGCATTTCAAATTGTACTTAATGACATTTTATGTTCTATTTTAACGTTTTCGAAGTCATATACTAGAGTTTTTTGAGTCGTTCCTTGATATATTTGAAATCGTTCCTTTGAGCATCATTCCATTTTGAAATGCAAAGATTCCTACTTGGCTACTTCTACTTCTAGTATATAAATGGTAAATTACGATTAATCTTAATATTAAAAAAATTAATTACACTATGTTTTGATACAGGGGCATTTTATATACGAAATCATTTATTAAATTCAGGAATCTTTTCCTAGTGGGCCCGAGAGGCTCAACGCAGGAAACGTGAGGGTGCGCCCATGGTAAGTCTACCTCGATAGTATATATAAAGACTGAAAGCAAAAGCCCTACCTACCTGGCTTGGGAGCTGGAGCGGAGATCGGAACGAGGCTTGGAAAGTCCTTTTGGGGTACGAAAGCTGAGGTACGGTCTGAGGCTTGGATTAATTCTCACACAATTCACACCGCCGCTCAGAGTTTTTCTCAGTCTGTATATATAGCCGTTAAACTCAGAAAACGACTAAATATTAAACATCAGCTTCCAAATTCCAATGTCTTCTTCTAAACTCTGCGTTACAGTTTGCAGTCAAGAGAAGAAGAAGAGGAAGAGGAAGGAGATGAAATTGAAGGGCTGATTCGAACAAATATGGGGACTAGGGTTCCAGTGCAGCAGCACTACAACATGAGATCCCCTAATTCCTTCATTCATGGCAGCCCTCTGCATGACCTCAACACCGTCGATGCTCGCCCCTCCGCCGCTGACATCGATTCCATCAGCGACGTCGATCGCGATGCCGTCACTGACAACGACGACGGTTCCAGTACCGTCGTCACTGACTGTATGCACGAATCCTACACCAATTCTTTACCGATTCACAGCGTAGGAGTTGAAGAAGAGCAGCGCTCTAGTATCGACAACGATGGGTCTTCCAGTTCCAGAGCTCCCTACGGTATCTTGTCCATTCAAGGTAACAACTTCGACTTCAACTTCAACTTCAATTCTTTGAATTTTGTGTAATTGTGTTGGAATGTTGGATAATCATGGATGCTGAATGATTTGATTTAAATCGAACCCTTTTGGACTAGATGTGTCACCTATTGAATCAGCAAGGGCACGATTCCTGCAACTTATTGTGGATTATTTTATTAGTGATCATGTGGTTGAAATGTCTGATTCTGAGACTGGTGCCGAGTATGGTGCTCAGTCTGACCAAGATAAACTCAATAAGAGGAAGCCCGGTGAGGTCCAGTATGAAGGCGACCCGAGGTTCGCCTTACCCTTGATGTATGTAGCAAATATGTACGATACTTTGGTTAATGATGTGAACATTAGGCTGGCTTCCTTGAGTGGAATTCGTGAGAAGACAATTAAGGTAGCGCTTGAAGCATCTGGTGGTTTGTACAGAAGGCTGGCTAAGAAATTTCCCAAAAAAGGTAGTCAATTTGTTTGCACATAACATAACGTAACATCTATGCTGAATAATAGCTAGCATCTAAGAATAATTGGTTCCTGTTCATTGCGATATCTGATTTGCCCATTTCTTGCCTGAAGGATCACGTACATTTAAAAGAAGAGAATTGGCCACTTCTCTTGAAACGAGGACAAGATTTCCGGAGTTGGTCATACAAGAAGAGAAGCGAGTGCGTTTTGTAGTAGTCAATGGTTTGGATATTGTTGAAAAACCAAATAACATGTCTATTGATGATGCCGAGTGGTAAGTTT
This sequence comes from Dryas octopetala, assembly GCF_963921425.1. Classification (NCBI taxonomy): domain Eukaryota; kingdom Viridiplantae; phylum Streptophyta; class Magnoliopsida; order Rosales; family Rosaceae; genus Dryas; species Dryas octopetala. Next base: position 31,709,389 of record NC_141367.1, on the reverse strand, counting down.
GATCATTCAATTTTGCAATCCTTTTTTTTTTTTTTTGGGGTGTGTTTGTTTGCTATAATATGTCAATTTTATGGCTCATTTATTGCTCTACTTTCCATTTCCTAAGACATGTTCAATGTTTGTCTTTGGGCAAGTGCTTACAGAGTCTGCTATTAGCTTTATAAGATTTATAAGATTATTATCTTCATCCACTGCTTTGGTACTGCTATCTTAATGTATTAGATACTTTATTGTTGGGGAAAATAAGTTGGAAGATATTTATTTTCACATTGGGAAGAAGAGTATGATGTCTCACTTCCATACTATAGTTTGAGGTATCAAATTGATTGGTCTTGGTTGGTAACTGTTCCATTAACTTTGCACTTTATTGCAGGTTCAAACGGTTGACTGGTCGGAATGAAGTAGCAGTGTCTGCTCGAGACTTTAAGTTCTATTCTCCAAGACACAAGTATAGACGTGTTGTGTCAAACTCTGCACCTAATGTCCCGGGTTTATCTGTAAGCTTTTTTATACTTGGAGCTCATTTTCATCTCAATGAAATTGAATGGTTCATTTTATTTTAACTTTTACAAAGCAATTGAAGGTTAAATCCACCATGAAGAATGGGATTTGTTAAGGAAAAAGTTGAAACTGTGTTGTTTGTAAACCTGAAATGACTTAGGTCTTATATTTCTAGAAATATCCTTTTGTTTTTTTACTCTCCACATGATCATATTTATAAAAAGTTACAATTAAACATGATAAGGAAATTTACTTTTTATGGTATTTATGATCACATCATAATATTTGTAACTTTACTAACTAAATTGAATGTGGAGGTAACAATGCATCCTGTTTATATATCCTTTTCAGACGTTTTCTGGCACTGATAATTCTTCCATGTTGGCTGTTACTCAAGGATTCCGCTCCGTAAGTGAAGTAAGAGTCTTTTTAGGCTTAATAATTATTTCAATAATGTTTAATCTTTGACTGGATTTTCAATATATTGAGAATCTATCACATTATCAGATTCACATAGAAACATTACATGTTGGGTTGGCTAAACCTCATACTCTAGAGTAAACCTCTTATATTTTAATTAGCACACTATTGCTGCCCTAAGAGAGCTGTAGATGCCTGTGTTTTTCTTGATATTCAATTTAAAATGGAGAGATGTGTTTTTCCTTTTGGCAGCCACAAAATCAGCAGCAGACTCCATGTAAGCTTCATATGCAACCATTGTCTCACCAACCTCAATATCACCATGTTCACCAGAATCATCACCAATCCATGAACCAAAGTCAACATGCTGGTCACTATTCTCAAAATCATCAATGTGGTCCAACCTCACACCTGCCTGAAATTTCTCATGCTCACCATTCACCAACCATATCGCAACACATGGCTTGCTTACAACCCCTCACAGGAGGCCATGTAGGGGGACGGTTGCATGTATTGGTGAGTTCTAGTTTGCTTTTCATATTGATGTCAGATGTAGTAAATAAGGTGAATCTACAAGTTACAGCTGGGATGCGTACTTATGATATGTTCGGAATTCACTTTCCTCTTTTCTTGCCTCTATTCATGCCATTGCCACTGAAATTGAACTTCAATTACATTTTCCTTTTCCTTTTTCTATTTTGGTTTTTAAAAAAGGTTACTTTTTGCTATTGTTGAGCATTCCAGTTTGCTTTTGTCATTCTCCTTGTTTTGTGATGACTCCACTACAAGTGATGGATTTGTGTTTTCAAATGCAATGGAAAACAAAGTAGAATGATCTAATAGGTTTTATGCTCTTGATGACCATATAAAAAGTGTCCTTGTTTGTTCCTTCATCTAAAAAAAAGTAATAGTCCTTACTGACCCTTGTGAATTGCTTATGTTTCAGCCATCCAGCCCTGCTAAGTTTTGCGATGAATGTGGGGCGCCGTACATGAGAGAAACCTCCAAGTTCTGCTCTGAATGTGGCGTTAAGAGGTTGGGAATATAATATGGTCTCTTCCAGTTCTCTCCAACCCACCCGAAGTTCTTGGGGAGTTTTGTTGTTTACTTTGCTGTAAATATTTAGTGGTTTAGAAGTTTCAATTCACCCATGTAAACTTTAATTTATCTCTGTCACCAAAGAAAGAAATAGCATTGTAAGAAATTCCAAACCTTCTCATGTAATTATCTGCTTCATCATCTTATGTAACTGCTGTTTATGTCATAGGCGATTTCATCATTTCAGGGTTGAGGGCAGGCTTTTTGCATTCTAAGTCTGAAATGGCAAAAGAGCATTTTTGAGAGAGATGATGTTTTTCTGACTTGAGATTATAATAATGCATGCAAAACCAATTAGTAAAGACCATAATACCAGTTGAATGTTTTTTATTGGTGATTTTGCAAAACCAATTAAATGTACTGTTGGAGTTAACTGAATGCAATTACTGAATGCAATTAAAATAGACATTATTGAATGTATGTACATTCAAAAATTCAAATGCAATCACTATCAAATTGTAAGTAAAATAGTGATGCTTGCTAATTCAAATAACACCAACAGTTTAGATTCGTGTTTGAAGTCAAAATATAGCAACTGGCAAACGAACGGTGACTTTCAGTTCACTGAGACAGAAGCCCCATCTCTGTTTCTATCTGATAGTCACACCCTGACTACTCCCCACCTACCCTAAACCCAAACCCTCTCAAGTCTCATCTCCTTGTAAAACACATTACAGACTATACTCTCCTCCGCCACTCAACCATGAACCCCTCCACTCTAGCCTCCTCATCATCATCATCCTCATCTCTCTTCCATTTCAAACTCAAACCCACCAACCCAACCCGACATTCTCCTCTCCGTTTTGCCCCTTCCCGCCATGTCCCTGCCCTCAAAATCACCGCTTCAACCCACAACAACCCAACTAATGGCGCCATTCTTCAGACTGTGAAGCACTATGCCAAAGTCGCAATTCTCATTGGCGTCACTGCCACTGTGTTCACCAAATCCTCAAGCTTGCTGGCCAGAGCCGAACCCCCGGCCACATTGACTGAACAAACTCCGGCACCGGCCCCGGTCTTCGATGAGAGCCAACCCTCCCCGTTGTCCGAGTTCCTTGGATCGAATTCCGAAGCCATCGATGCCTTGAAATCCCTCCTACAGCAAAAGCTCGAAAACGGCGAGGATGACGAAGCGTTGAAGATCCTGCAGCGGTTGGTGTCGGCGCAGCCCTCCGCCACCGAGTGGAAGTTCCTCATGGCGAGGCTGCTCAGCGAAATGGGCGAAACCGAAAGCGCCCGCCAAGTGTTCGAAGAAATTCTCGCCGAGAACCCCTTGTCCTTTGAGGCATTGTTCGAGAACGCTCTGCTGATGGACCGCTGTGGCGAAGGCGAGGCTGTGATAAGGCGATTAGAAGAGGCCTTGCAGATTGCGGAGGAGGAGAACAAAGCAAAGGAGGCTCGGGACGTTAAGTTGATAATGGCACAGGTACAGTTCTTGCAGAAGAATCTGGAGGAAGCTTTGAATAGCTACAGTGAATTAGCAAAGGAGGACCCCAAAGACTTCAGGCCTTATTTTTGTCGCGGTATGATTTACAGCTTGCTTGATAGGAATGACGAGGCCAAAGAGCAGTTTGAGAAGTACCGCCAGCTTTCACCGAACAAGTTCGAGGTTGAAGGCTACTTGAGGAAGCCATTGTCGCGAATCAAGCTATTTGGGACTGATGAGAATTGAGTTTTGGGAAATGGGGTTTTCTTTCTGGACACTTGAGGTTGAGGTTCAAGAGATCTCTCTGTTAAACTTTTGTTGGTCATCGTTTTCAAACTTGCTTGAAAATAACAGTTGAGAGATGCTTACAATTATCTCTCAGCAAGAAAGCTCTAATGTTATACAAGTTGACATATTGTTGTCACATTTCAATCTAATTACAGTTTTTTTTTTATCGCAGTTCAAATCAAAATAATACTTCCCAAATGCAATCAGCTCTGCTTTAAGTTGCTGCATCCAGCAATCACTAACAACATCACACACTGTAATGTAATGATCAAAGATAATCTGTTTGATTTGTATCACAAACAACCAAATTCCTACATGACAAAATTACCGTACATATATTTCAGGGCATGTGATGGCTATTTCCGGCCTCCTTTTTTTTTATTCCCCTTGTTTCCAGTTCATTACTGCCACATTGGGTTCCAGAAGCAGCATCAGATTGGGACACTTCGGATTTTACTTATGGGATTTGAAATTTTCCTCTCCTTTACTGTGACTGTCTATGGCGTCACACTCCTTATCAGATGCAGCACGAGTTTCTTCTACCAAGCCAGAGTTTGAAGGCAGTACTCCTGAACCACATCAATCACAAGAAGGATGCCTCCCAAAGATGTTCGCACATCAGCCACTAGGGAACTTGAGTTGGTATCTTCCTCCTGGTATATAAGCCATTCGATGAAACAATAACTTGTGTGATGAACATGACCTTCAAAGCAAGTTGTCTATATAAGAAGGCGCTCTACAAGAAACAAGAAGCAACCAGGTGATATGTAGTCATAAACAACCCTCCAGTTTGCACTATAAGTTTCAACTAAAACTTCATAGAACCTCCACATAACAGACACCTCTCTCGGTTCTTGACTGGTATTTCCAGGTCCAGTATTCCCACAGGGACCCGAGACTGAGCATTACAAGCCTTCCAATTTTGCCGTTTAGACAGCTTGTTCTTTTATGTAGAACAACTTTAGGGTCAAAATTCTAGTTTTGAGTTTTTATTAATTTTTAAGATATTTTAAAGTTTTTGCTTCCTTTTCCAATTGGGATTATATCTAATTTTAGGATTCGTATAGGTTTCTTTTGTTAACTATGCTTTGTATTTTATGATCTTTCATCTCAGTAAATATTATGTGAGACTTTTATAGGGCTTTGAGGGTTTAAGACTTTTATAGGGCTTTCAGCGCATTCTTTGAAGCTATCAGTTGTTGTAACTTGTAAGGCAAACCATAATCTCCCTTAACGACTCCCTCCAATCTCTCTGCAGTGTCTTGATACCTTGGCTTCAACCATGAAGTCGTCCACTCTAGCCTCAGCCTCATCACCATCATCATATTCATCCTCCTCTCTCTTCCATTTCAAACTCAAACCCACAACTCCTCCTTCTCTTCTCCGTTTTGCCCCTTCCCACCAAGTCCCTGCTCTAAAAATCACTGCTTCAACCCACAACACCCCAAGCAATGGCGACAACTACAAACCCTCAAACCCCATTCTTCAGACTGTCAAACACTACGCCAAAGTCGCAATTGTCATCGGCACCACTGCCACCGTGTCCACTGTGTTCACCAAACCCTCAAGCTTGCTCACCTTTGCCAAACCCCTGCCAACATTGTCCGAACAAGCTCCGAACCAGGCCATAGATGAAAGCGAACCCTCCCTGTTGTCCGACTTCTCGAAGCTATTTGGGACCGATGAGAATTAAGTTTTGGCTCAAGAGAGCTCAGTTAGAGTTTTGTTAGTTAATGTTTTCAGACTTGCTTTTAAATTACAGTTGAGTGAAGGGGTACAATTATCTCTCAGCAAGAAAGGTCTAATCTAATGTTATTATACAAGTTTACATATTGTTGCCACATTTCAATCTAGTTACAGTTTGTTATCGCAGTTCAAATCAATATCTTTCACTTAAGCTCAGTTTTAAGTTGCTGCATCCAGCAATCACTAACAACACAACCTGTAATGTAATATAAAAATGTAATCATTGAAGATGATCTGTTTGATTTATATCGAAATTCAAGCAAATTCCCACTGTCCTACATGACAAATTCCCGTAGCATATATTTCAGGCATGTGATGGCTATTTTCGGCCTCGTTTCTTCTTCTTGCTCTGGTTCTTGCCATGGTTCTTTCCCTTGTTCTTCACCTTGTTTTCAGTTTCATTACGGCCACATTGATTCCCAGAAGCATCATCACACTCATTGGATGTGCAATTTTCCTCACCTTTACTGGGACTGTCTTCAGCCTGCTTAGTTTGGCCTCCTTTGTTCTTGTTCTTTTTCTTCCCCTTGTTTCCAGGAGCAGCATCGGCTGGCTGACACTTCGAGTTGGACTCATTGGATATGGAATCTTCCTCACCTTTACTGTGACTGTCATCAGCATCACACTGCTTATCAGAAGCTGCACCAATCTCTAATGATTCCACCAAACTGGAGTTTGAAGGCAGAAGCTTAGAACTCTTCCCATCGCCAGAATTGTTCACAGAAAGCAACCCACTGCAAGCATTATTACCTTCCGCTTCAGCAGATACAGTTTCAGCTTGTGAAGCTTGAATGACGGGTGGCTTTGGAAACAATTTTCTTAATATGCCATCCTTGCACTCGTTGGCCATCATGTCAACAAAAATGGCATCTGAACATATGAACCTTGAACAATCAGACCCAAAACTTGCAATCAGCAAAGTATTACCAATCTCCTTAAGATCTGCAGCTAGCCCCTTCACATTTATGCTAAAAGAATTGCGTCTCCTCCTCCCCCTCATAAGGGCATCACGAAATTTACATGGCAACTGTTCAGTGATATAGCTCCTCCCCATCAATTCAAAGAGTATATCTAAACACATCCCAAAATTCACATAAAGCAAGCATAATACAACAACACATCTCAATACCAGTAGTGGATATTGGTTCTTCCAATCTGGGCTGGACTTTTTAATCCATTCAATCATATTCCCCTTATCATAAAGACACTGCTCAGCCACACCACGCACAAAATTAAGGATTTCTGGTCGAACATCAGCCACTACGGTACTTGAGTGGGAACCTTCCTCTTGGTACATAAGCCATTCAATAAAACAAGAACCTGTAGTGATAACATAACCTTGAAAGCAACTTGCAGAAAACAGAAGGCGCTCTAGAAGGTACAAGAAGCAACCAGGTGATATGTAGTCATAAACAACCCTCCAGTTTGCAGCATAAGTATCAACTAGAGATAGATGGAGCCACCGCATAACAGACACCTCTCTCGGTTCTTGACCTGTATTAACGGGTCCAACATTCCCATAGAGATTCTCAACAAGCGCCTTCCATGGTGGGCTGCAGTCCAGTTTTTTAACAAGCTTCTCATATAGTCCATCATTCAGCTTACCAGACCCGAGAATGACCATTACAAGCCTTCCAATTTGCCCACAAGACAGCTTGTTCTTCGAGCTGGTATATTCATCTATTACTTGTTTCAACACACTCTTTGAAGTATCAGTTCTTCTAAGAGATATCATATTCTGTCTCAATGATTTCCTCCAATCTAAAGGAAATATGCAAGCAACAAAACTCTCAGTCGAAAACGTTACTAATCTCTGCAGTCTCTCCGCATCTTGATACCTTGGCTTCAATTGCAAAAGATATATCGCAACCTCAAATATCTGGGTAAGAGATGTGCTTTGGCAGAACATTGGATCTGAATTCTTGATTGGACACTTGCAAAGCACTTCAAGCTTGTCCAAAACCTTCATGCCAACAGAGAGAAGTTCTGAACTCCAATAATTCTGAGCGGCCGAAACAAGCTGTTTAACATCAATGGAGACCATCTTCCCATGATTTCGCAAATTTCTTTTGTCCAGACCTCGAACCCAATCAGCATCAGAGATGAGCAAAACATAGACCGGAATCAGATTATCATACATCCTCCACACTCCCAAGAAATCAAAACAAAACTCTCCATAACTTTTGTGTTCACTATGATCCTGGGTTTCAAGGCATCCCAGATATTCAATTATGTGAACAATTTTATCCTTCCAAAAGTTCCAGAAGTAAATCAGTGAATTTATGGAAACCTGGTTTTTAGATATTCTGTCTTCTGAACACTTTATCAGATCAACAATCAAATCTTCCTCCCACAAATACTTATTGGCGTTTGAAGAAAGATGAGCATCCAATATTTTTCGAGCAGATAACAATTCACCTCTAATACTATCATGTCTCTGAGAAGCATTCATATGCTTTTTTGTCACAGCCAAGTTACTCTGCCCATTTAATAAAATGTCAACCTCAGTGCAAACGAACTCATAAAAGTTTTCTGTCTCATTCTTAGCAAATGACTTGGCTTTTGATAAAAGATCCTCCTTTTGTGAAAACTGCTTTATGGGCCAGCCCTTGCTGCCATATGACCAAAGAGAGTTGGCAAGCACATAGAACAATATATGTAATGATGCTTCTCTGAACTTGCCTGCCTTTCCAAGGAAATCAGCTTCGAGTAGTATCTCTCCTTTCAGCTTTGCAATGTCTGCGGCTTCAAGATAGTTTCCAAATTCCTCTTCCAACAAAAGAAGCTCATCAAGGCTACCATATTTCTTCAAAAAGTTCCGCATCAAATCAATAGAATGAAAAGCTCTAACAAATTTCATCATGGTTCTGTTATCTTTGAACTCATAATAGTGCAATGCACAGCTCTCTAGAAATTCCTGTTCAATTTTATCTATTCCTTTTCCTCTTCTAGCCACAGCACAGTCCTCTACTGCATGCTGTTTCCAATAATTGATGTATCGCAAACCCACTTCAAATAGTTTTCCTTTGCAACAAACAGTGAGACACTCAGAGAAAAAATTGCCCTTAGCATATACTTCTGCAGCATCTTCATAGCATCCTGCTAGATAAAAGCATTCCCCAGCTCTTTCCAGTTCGGACTCGCCACATTTATCCAAATAAATTCTAGCTGCACCAATGTAGGATGAAGGTTTCAACATTAAGTGGTACACAGCATTACAGGCAGGGATGCAAGATTTTTAAATTATACAATGAAATCAGATTTTGTACTTGAGAAAAGCAATAAACATGAAGATTCAAGTCTAACAAATGATAAATGGAATGTTATCATCGAAGCACTGTTGCCATTTCACTGTCATCTAAATGCTGGAAGGCTAAAGACAAATGATGTTAAATAATAAATAGTCATACCTGCTCTTTCATACTCCCCCAAATCAGAAAAACATCTAGCAGCAGAATCTGCCTTGCCTATAGCATCAAATATTTCAGCAGCTTCCCTAAGAATGGAATTCGCCTCTTCAGGATTTGACGTTCGCATACGGTCAGCAATTGCTTTAAGGCCAGCAGCTTTGGACCTTCTTTCCCAATAAGTATCACCAGCTCTTTCAAAGCACATTGTGGCCATTTCATAATTATGTTCATAATATAGCTAAAAGTAGCAAATCGAATGAGTTAGATAAATATTATTGAAAAAATAGTATTACAACAGAAATAATTACAGTGCTTATAATGGCAATGATGATGGTAATGATAAGAATAATATTAATAACAATAATAATAAAAATAGTAGTAGTAGTAATAATAAAATAATTAAACTATTACAACAATGCTTTTATTCTTAGTCTATCCTCTCCAATATCACTATTCCTGTTAAATGTTGCAGAGAGAAATTAAGCAAACCTTAATGCCTCGTGACTTCCACTCCTCTGGACTGCTTGCAACTTGCATTGCCTGTGCAAGTGAATCATCCAATTTCCTAACTTGCACAAGACATTTCTTCTTCCAGTAGTCAAACATAGGCTTGGAGAGCTCTTCTGCATTTTCACAAATCCACAATCTCTGTCTTGTACGAGTAACAGCTACATATAATTGCTTCAATTCCGAGCATAAAATGTTGTGTTTGGCTTCATTGAAGCTTGGAAAGCGCTGAGGTAATGTTGAGTCGAGTAAATCTTGTTCCTTCATGTAATCATAGATCACCCTCCATTGATTTTTCAAAGGTGATGAGCCAAAGAAGTTGTACAAGAGTACATCCTTCAAAAAGGACACATATATAAATGTTATCAATGAATCAAAATATAGATTTCAAAAACATAGTCAAGATCCAATGGACTAAATATATCATAATTTAATAAATACAGCAGAAAACTAATCATTTTCGGATGTGAAGCGAGTATCTGACAAAAATTTCCTATAAAAATGAAGCCAGAAGAGATTGCAAGGGAAAAAACGAAAAAAAGTAGAATCAGGTCATGTAAAAGCATAAATTAAAATCATCAATGATAATGACGTTTCTAGTTTCGACGATTAAAATAAATAGGAAATTTTTGCAATCACCTGAAACTCAAGGCCCTTGCACTCCACAATGGTCAGCACAAGAGCATGCTTCCCAACAAATTTGGAAACTTCTTTTCGAGCGCTATCATCTCGCACCAAAATCACCTGCTCTGCACCAAAGCCAACTATATTTCCACCATCAGTTCCAGTATTTCCAAATATTTTTATGATGGCATTCTCATTTTCTCCTGATTCAAGCACTACCGGAGCTTCCCCATATATCAAACTGGTTTCCGGTTTTAAAACATCAATAGATTGGGGAAAAAACCGATACAGTAGCTCCACAATGCTCTGTGATAACTTCAATATACCAGCATGGGTACGAAAGTTTTGAGACAAATGAAATATTTCTGAGATTTTTCCCTTCTCTTTTCTCTCGTCATGCTTATTACTTCTTGATTCTGAAACAAACTTCTTGTAGAACAGATTTCGTATATCTTGGAACCTAAAATCAATACCCCTTGCAATTGTTTGTGCTGTATCACCAGAAAAAACAAAACCCTCTTCAACATTGCTGCACATATGTTTAAACAGAGCAATTTGACTCATTGTGAGATCTTGAACCTCATCAATATAAACAAAATCCATCTGATCACCCTCATATTTTTCATGCCTGAGTCGACGGTGAAGATCAATTACAAAATCAGCCAGATCATATTCGCCATTTTCCATCTTCATTTTTTCATAAGCTTGAAATAAATCGTATATCACTTCTCTCTTTTGCTTGCTTAAATTGGAAGCCCGGCCCTCCGACAGTAGAACATAATCCTCCCGACTGAGTTTACCACCACCAGCTTCTATGGCTCCCAGGCCACCTTTTATATGAGATATAATCTCTGTAAAGACTCTTGAAGCATCAAGCTTCTTTGTTAACTGGATATTAAAATGTGGCCAGTAAGATGAACTAAACCTCTCATAATTGACCTCCTTTGTCCTTATAAAGGTCTGCAACACAACTGATCTTGAACTTAGCAATTGACCAGGAGCAAGTTTTGTTGCATCAAGGAATCTTTCAAAGTATGAGTTGCCCAATGATCCATCAAGCATCATCAAGAGCTTATGGAATGATATGACAAGAGGGTAAGAATCGGGAGGAATATCATGAAATGAATCTTGGATATCCTTGAATTGGGCTTCCTCCTCATCAAAATCATCCATACCAATCAAACTTGTTTCAGTTGAATCACTTTCACCGCATGCAAAGCTGTAGACATAAAATATAAGAAAATTAGTAAGAAGAAATATGATGCAGCCAAACCATAATGTTGATATTTACAGAACAATAATGTCCTAATACATTAATGTTAAAAGAAGAAATATGGTGCAGCCAAACCAGAATCTTAACCCCATATTGCTCTCTGTGACTTATAAGCCAAGAGTCATCACTTTGTTATGTTATGCTCCAAGAATAATGTAGTCTTAGACTCTTAGTATAATACTTTACGATTATTTTAAAAGAAATAAAGAACAGCACGCACCTTTTCAAGTGTAGAACATGTCGCTTGATGGCAAAACATAGTTTAGGGCTCACTGTCACAAAAAGCTGGTGTAGAATTCTCTCGTTACTAGCTGCAGGACTCTGCTCAACCTTGCTATTTTGACTACTGTAGCATCCTTGCACCGCCAATTGGTGCAGTTGTTCTTTCTGAAATAATTTCATGGTTAAAACAGTGGTCTTCCCAGTTCCTGACCGTCCAACAATAAAGGAACTTCTATGATAAAGGATAATTTCCATTTCTTCGTCTGTAACTTCAAAGGGAAGATCAAGTTCCCTACCCTCACGGTCAGACAGCAAGTGGTTCACTACACCAGATGATAAGGAGTAAAATTTCATCAGCAACAAACTCTCGCTGACCTGTGAATTCTCAACATAACTTCTACCATCAGAAGCGTCACCAACTAAATCACTCTGGGTTTCAGTGGTGCTAAGATCCTTATACCGAACAATATCCAAGGACCGTGGCCAGCTCTTTGGAACTTCCAAATCACTGGTCACAAATGACAAACAAAGAAAATCAATAACTAGATAGAAATTCAAAATATGAAGAAACATTTGTATCTTTATATAATTCAAAAAAGGAAGCACTCACTATTACAAACTCAGGCATGTTATGAAAAAACTAGAATGCAAAACAACATACCCCTCAAGAGATCTCTCCTTGCAGCGATTGATAAAATCATCAGTATATCTTTTCAAAATACTGTCCAGGCGATTTACCAATTTTGGGATATCCTCCAGAGGCAATATATCCCAGATCTTTAGTACTTGAATGTATCTTGAATCCTTTAAAGATATGTCAGTTGTGCTAACAATATATAGACCTTCAACCTTAAATTGCTTCAAGATCATTGAAGAGCTTCCACTGATTATCTCAACATTTCGCTTCTTGGGTCTCCAACCACTGGAAAGCTTCAGTAGAAGATTTAGTACTGACTTCTTCAAACGGATTGACCTCAGTTTTTTGAACGACTTCATAAAGTTATCACTGAAATGTACCTAAATATAATGGAATGGGAGAAGAAAATTTTAAAGAAAAAAAAAATAATGACAAATTCCACAGTAGGAAGTTTTTGGAACTTTGGGGGGAAAACAAAGACAAAAAATCATAAAGAAATACCAAGAAATTTACCTTCCATATAGCACTTTTGAAAAGTATGCTGTCAGCATTAAGCAAATCATCAAATTGGTCAAACTCTTTCTTTACGTCCAATATGGCCTTGGCCAAATCCTTGTCTTCATCAGCATTAAAGAAGCATTGACGATTTTTGGCATCAAGGACCAAGGCCTCCCAAACAGATTCACTATCAGATAGAGTTCTTTCATTCCCCAAAATCCATAGACAGTGCCTGAAGTCATCAGAGGACCAGTAGTTATTTCCACCAAACTTATTAACAAGAATGCAAAAGCATACAAGTTTACGTAAAACCATACCTAGCCCTCGTAAGAGCGACATTAACTCTTTGCGGTTTTGAAATAAAATCAAGTGATTGATGACTACTGGATCGTACAGTGGACATTATTATTATGTCTTCTTCACCACCCTGGAACCCATCAACTGTCTTCACCTTCACTATAAAGCCATCAACGTTATCATACTTCTTTCCAAGTTTATCCTCAATTGCAACTACTTGAGCAGCATAGGGAGACACTACCCCAACACTGAGTTTCTGTTTTGAACGAACCCATTCTGTATACCAAGAGAAAGCCAAAAGAATGTTAGAAGAAGGAAATACAGGCATGGCATTCGTATTTGAGAACATAACTCTACAAAAGACAGCCTTAATTGGTCAAATGTAAAGTCATAGGAATTTATTAAAGAAAATTTAAAACAAAAAAACTATATAAAATGGATCAGACAAATAACAATGCTTCAATGTTCAGTTGTGGACTATTTCTATACAAAAGAAAAATAATAAAGATAAAAATATCTTTAAACCCATAGAATGCTCCAGTCCCACCCAAAGTTATAATGCAAAGGATATTAAAACAGATTAACATTTCTTACAGTTCAATAAATATTTGAAAATCATTAAGTTTCTCCTATTGATTGATATGAGCTGCACAATTAGAGATCTAACGTAAGATTTTGTCTGTATATTGATCACCCAACTATGTTGCATGAGCTGAACAATGATATTGTTTTACAATACACTCATAAGGAAATGACTACTATGCTACTATTTTAAAATGAAACATAAACTTGAGGGCATAATATTTATTTTTACCATTTGAAAATCAGTGACAGCTACGCTGCTAATTCATAATAAAATATAATCTCTAGGGAATACCAGTTTTTTTACAAGGTAATGTGAAACTTCAAATATGAGCATAAAAGTTGGAAATTAAATCATTGAAAATATTGCGATGAGAGCATGAACATGACTCTCCAGCTAGATATACCTTTGTGAAGCTTCCGCAGTATTTTCAAAACAATAGCAACCTCAACCATATTCCTTCGACTATGTCCATCCTCATCCTTCTCCTCTCTTCCACCAACTACGTTTATAAAAGAATAAGGACCAAACATTGACCCTGGAAGATAGTGCTTTTCATGGCTTCTTCTTTTAACATTTGGAGCATCCAGGATTTGGTTATCATAGAAATTTGAATTTGGGAAGAAACTTATTGATGGATGCATTCTGTATTGCAAATTTAGAAGGTGTTTTGAGTGACCCAGTGAACTTAGCCTCTCAAACAAGCTTCTTGCAAAACCAGCTTCATCAGAAACCTATTGAAGAAAAGAAAGTGGATATAAAATGCACATGAATAGTGGAATGAAAAATTGTGATAAAAGAGAAGCAAAGGATATAAATACACACACACACACATATGACTAAGTAGCATCAACATACATTGCTTTTAACCGTAGCTGGTAACTGACATTCATCACCTACAAGAACAGCATGCTTCACACCTGGAAGTTGCAGGGGTATTGTTGACTCGCACTCTTTCAACTGTGCAGCTTCATCAATAACCACAATGGTCAGTGGCTCCATTGCCACTCTATGCAGCTTATATGAACTGGATGCAGTGCAAAATATTAAGGAAGCTCTTTGAAAACAGAATTCCATTAATGATTCTTTCCTAAAATTTGGAAGCTTAAGTTCACTAAGAGAATCCTGTAGAGTACGTAAAACTGAAAGGCATTCTCTTCTCCTCATGCACAGAATAAATGAGTTATCTACAAATGCCTCAGACGTATCTCCAACATCGAAACGAGAGAAAAGGTCTTCCAGTTCTTCAGAAATAACATTATCTTGAAACAACAACAATTCAAAGGAATCAACTAAGCCGATAAGTGAAACCATGTTTTGGAAATTGTGCACCGATATGTAATTTTGGGCTATATGGGTACAGAAGATAGAAATGCAATATCTCAGTGGTAATGAAGTAGAAACAAATCTATCTCTGAAAAAATCAAGAAAAGATTTCCACTTCCCCTTGCTAACTTCAGTGTCACTTCTGGATTCTTTCAATTCAACACTATTCTGTTCTTTCTCTTTGGTTAATTCATTTTCCAAGAAAATATGGTAATCAGAAACACAATCTTCAAGAAAACTTATCATGGAAGCAAAGCAATGCCTCCAACCAGTCAGTGGTCCCAAGCATTCAGCAAGCTTTTTAACACGGTAATCCAAATATATCTCTTCAATGTCGGAACTAACCTTGAGTCGCTCCTTATTCCCAAACAGAAGAATTTCTCCCAGAGAAAAGAACAAAGCATCAGACTCTGCTTCAGTCACCATTTTCAAAACACGAGAAGCAACTTCAGTTATTGCAACATTTGTTGGAGCACAAATAAGAGTCCTACGATTCATCCGTAACAGGGTAAAAAGCAGAGTAGCGGTGGTCTTAGTTTTTCCTGTCCCAGGTGGACCCCATACAAGTTGCACGGAAGACTTGGAATCACATTGCAGCATTTCAAGACAGGCCAAAACTGCCCCAGCTTGGGACTCGTTCAATCCAGATAATAAACTCTCAACTGACCTCTTATCCCAGATGTCATCATTCTTTTCAGAACAAATATAATAGTTCTTCTGAGCCTGTTAAGAAGCATAAGATTTTCAGTCAGTCCCAACAATAAATGTCATTTGAAAAATCAAATGGAATGATAAGATTGATCTGGCAAGGAATTATTAGATATGTGAGAGAGAGAGAGAGAGAGTGAGTGAGTGAGTTAAAGAAGGTCAATATATGTGATTGCATCAGCTGAAGTATCCATTGTACATAACTGGAGTGGTACAGAAATACACAATAACAGGAACTGTGTGCCAGAGTTAAACGGAGGGGAAAAAATTGGCATTTTTCTTCTTACACTTTAAACAGCAAAGCATTGTGAAAAAAAAATATATATATTAGAGCATTATAAACAGTATTTAGTTATGAGAAAAGTAATACACTGAGTTTCTTGTATGATGTGTGGTGAGTATTAAATTACATCTTGAAACATGTATCATTCACATACCATGAATATCCCCCATATTAGTGAATGTAATGCCAACTCAAACTAAACAAAACCTACAGGATTGATCCATAAGGTCTTACCACAGAATCAGTGCATAGAACTTCCTTGATAATCTTCAGATTTCTGTACATGTTCAACGCTTTCCATATTCTTCCGCTAGGGATTAAATTCATTAAGAAAACCAAAAACAGTGATGTATGAGTGCTGTTGCTGACTTCAAACTCTTTTGATGCCTCCACTTTAAAAGAAAGAGAAGTACTATCATCTTCGTTCTCATTTTCTGAGACATTAGTTACAGATACAAAAGCCCACGACCTCCCTACCCTTTGTAAATCAAAAACAGTTTCAGGTTTAGAATCTGCCAAGACAAAAAGATCCCCAGGCAGAGTTTTGTATGGTTCCTTGCCACGATCACTGAACCGGTTCCGCCAGGAATCAACCTTGATATCATATAGCTTCTTTCCATATGGCTTGGATTCTTCAAAAGCAACTACTTCAGCAAATGGTGCTCTGCAAATAGTTTCCATGCTTGAATGCACTTGTGCTCGAGTTTCTTCCAATAAAGGATATAAAAAATACCCAAAATAATGCTCAACCGACTGAAATGATTCAGGAATCTTTTCCACCTAGAAAAATAATGGTTCAGAATAAGTATTTAGAGAAGGAGATATATAGATATATATATATATATATATAGAGAGAGAGAGAGAGAGAGAGAGAGAGAGAGAGAGAGAGAGAGAGAGGCAAAGAGTGCTACTTGTATGATATAGGTATAGGTAACATTTCATGAGGAGATGATAAAAGCTAAAATACCTTGTATCTGCAGTCCTCAGAAGTAAGAAATTGCTAACCAGGGCATGAGTATGTCTCATACAAAATATGTTGTACATCAGATCATAAATCACAGCAAAAGAATATTACAAGAAATTTAGAGTAGGATGTGTTGAGAAGTATGTTAAATTACAATATGATTGTAAATTAAGTCAGCCTGATCAATCGAGGTCTCCAAATTATACTTCTAAATATCTTGGTAATTGGTATTATAATAATGAAAATTGAGGAGGCTATTAAACCAACATTATTTTGTCAAAATATGATTTTTTTTTTAATTATTCTGAAGGTTTTTGGCCTGAAGTAATTATATATGCGTACAAGCAAAATATACACACTTTCCATTTGCCCATTTTGTTTATGGGTATGATAACCTAACAAACAAAGAGCCATACGGAGAAGAAAAGCAGATGGACAGGCACAGAAAAGGAGAAGCTCTACATTCATCATTACATTGTAGTAGGCGCAAGTATGAGGGAAAATTCAAAAACTGAAACGGGCTTCATCCTATCCGAGTCAAGGCCATTAAAGAAAAGTGTGATACTCTAAAAGTAATCCTCCTTTCATAGTAAGCATCAGCATTCAAGAGTCAAAAACAAAAACCTAAACTATATGGATTGTTTATCAAGGTTGTAAAAACCTTTCTTTTTGTGGGTCTTTGCAACTAAGCATTTCAAGGAAAAGCTGCCATTACAATCGCATCAAAATCTTAAGAAACAGAGCAACGAGAATGATGACAATGGAAGATAAAAAAGAGACCTTTTTTTATTTTTTAACAAAGACACGAGGAGTAGATTTTACAAATAAAAGCAGAAGCAAATACCTTATTCTTGTAGAGATCCTCGTTGAAAATGTCTTCAACAGACCAAGAAAACACAATATCAGTGAAACCATCAGTTTTAGTCTTTTTCTTGTCTGAACCTTCCATCATCTCCTCTCACTCAGTGATTCTCCCTCTGTCTCCCACACTAACTTCTCTTATCTGCATTCAATGTAAAACATATGTTTATGAACCCAGTTCACAAAAACCCTCTTGAAGAGGGAAAAGATATTGGATTTCTTTGCCACAAAGCTACTTAGAGAGAAATATAAAGAAATGGGTTTCAAGAAAAAGGAACTATGAAAACAGAAGTCTAGGAATCTGCTGCCATGCATTACAGAAAAGTAAGAAATATATACTTTAGAAAGTTACAGCTTTCACCAAAAGAGAAGGCAATTCCCATTCAGCAATCAAATGGCAAGCAAAACCCTTAAAAGAGAATGGTACGAAAAGCTTCTACTTTTTTTTTTTTTTTCTTTGGACGAAATGAAAAGCTTCTGGCCTTCTACTTACAGGGTAAGTTATACTATTTGACGTTTTTTATACTTAATCGAGAATTACAAAATTAGTCGGACAGCTTTTGGATAACAAAATATAATCCAACATGCACGAAAGTATTTGCTCCCCGTATTGGGAAAATCAATTTCATTTCTTATTTCTAAAAACTTCCCGGGAAAATGCTCACTATTCCTTTCTTGCCAACTAGTGTTGCCATTTTCTCAAGTTTTATATTAGTTCAACTAAAAAAAACATACAAAACTTAAAGATTAATAAAAAGGATTGGCAAGGCAATTATATGCGTTGTATATGCCTGTTCCAATCCAAGATTCGGATGGGGAGAATATGCATGATCGCAGTCATATGATGGCGTATGAATTATATATCCATCCATATATAATATGATAAGCTAGTAGAGTAGTAGGTACCTTTTCAATCGCTAATCTTTTTATCTTCAAAGCTAAAAGCCACATAATTATGCCTCCCCCAAACTAAAGTGTAACTATTATGAAAGCTACTAATTTGTTCATGTATAATTAATTGACTTGACATTTTTCACCTTTTCTTTTTATTAAGGCGCCATTACATGAAACACTCATGTTCTACAAGGATTCGTGCATGCCTTCTTAATGTTGACCAAATTTGGTAAGCTTTAATTTTTTTCCCACAATACATCTTAACGTGGATTTGCAACAATATGAAGTTTTACAAGCAAATCTAAAAGGTCCTCTCTTTTTTTGGTAATAAAAGGTCCTTTTTTTAATTAATCACAATTAGTGGATTTGGAAGGATGCAACTCCACTAAAACCAGTCCACTAATGCAAATGTACTAATTAATCGTGTCTTTGTCTTTTCCTTTGGTTTTGATTTGATCACTTGGTATTTCTATTCGAATTTTGATCGTTTGGTTTACTTAATAATATTGTTCTCAGTTGGTTTACTTAACGTGGAGAAATGGAAAAGGTTGCCTGAGGAGAGACTTTCTGACAAATACGAGGAGAAGCTCAACGGTTGGTTGGGATGGGGAGTTGGTTTATCTTCCTTAGCAATTTAATAGTTACGCATGCAGCATGCTAATGCTAAAATCAACATTAATGCTATTATGAAGGAAAATTCATAACAAGTCCAAGTCCCAAAAATATTGTGAATTCATTAACAAATTTATACCCATCATGTACACGTCCAGCATTACTTGATTACATTAGTTGATCACGGCAGTGTAATTAATGTAATTAATCAGATATTTAACGAAATCCATACAAATAGGATTTAACAATTCCAACGAAAGTTACGAAACAAACGCATTCCAGCGATTCTCCGTCATCCTTTTACTTGCTCAAAAGTCAGAAGACAAAGAGCTTTCTTCTTCTTTTTCCCCAATGCTTATTCCAACTGGGGTAAAGTAATAATGAATATCCGTACCGGTTAATGGAGTCCTTTTTTTTCAACTGGACTATTTTATATTGGTACAGCGCTTATAAAAATAAAAAAATGCTGAAGTGATACCTCAGATTAAAGGAGACAACTCAAAGTCTGTTTTTGGAAGTTTTGCAATTGGTAAGCGCCCTAAAGCTACTTAAATACCAAAGAACTCAATATGTGGGAGAAAAAAAACAAAACTTTCGGCAGCAGGCTCAACAGAGGTGATCGTTTCCTACAATTATGAATGCATGGAATTTAACAATTTGAGCGCCAAAGCTTCTTGCTCCTCTAAAGATATGGAATCAGCACTGAACCCTACTTTATCCTTATTTTCTTCCCTCTCACCATCATCATCACTATCAAAGTATATCTTTGACCTTTTCTGGGGTCGACGGGATGGCTCTCCTTCTGATTCAGAAACATCATCCTGCTCCTCTTCTTCTGCATCTCCTCTCTTCAACTTCATCTTCTGCTTCATTCGTTTTTCCCGCCGACGCTGGCGGTCTAGAGCCTTGTCTTCCTTGTCCACCAGCTTCAACTCTTCCCTAAGCTTCTTATAATATTCGTTTTTCTTGTCTGCAGAAAAAAAAATGTCAGGACACCAATGCAGCAGCTGTAAACACATTACAAGTCAATGTGTAACATGTTCAGTCAAACAAGCCAACACATTCTTCAAACGAGGAAAAAAAATTCATAAATATACTCCTTAATTATTCCTTTCGATAAAAGTGGCATCATCTCATTTATTGATTGACGCATTATTCTGATTTTGTCTTTATTGGAAATTCCAGAATTACCATACATACCTTGAATTTGATCAAGTAAGGAGGAATCACTGGCATTTGTGTCAGCAACCCTTGCAAGTGGCGGTAGCGTGTTGCCTTCCTCATCAAAGACGACTCTAGTTCCCACTGGTCTATGGAGATTGATCTTCAACTTCTTTTTCTTCAAAACCCGAGTTGCCGGTCTACAAGGGAATAGGTATAATTAACTCAAATTTTGTTAACAAAATCAATATCAAATACAGAATAAAATAGTGAAATAGCATAGTCAGCATGGCATTCAGATGCATCCACACATACCACAGCTTGGTGAAATTATTAAGTTGGGAAAAACAGAATCTAGGTATATTACTAAATTTTCCAACCTACTTGTGCGTAATTTCTTTCTAATGTCAGTCAGAATTGTGTACTATAAAAATTAGAAATAAAATATGAACAAAACATAATAGACGAGCAACTTACACAATATCTTCAATTTTTCTTCCTTCCTCCTCTCCCTCATTTGTTGCGTCATTTGTTAGCAGATCACCTTTCTTCCCTTCCCCTTCTTTAAAATCACCAATATCAAGCTCCTCTTTGGGAAACTCCAATTCATTCTCCTTGTCCGAAATTTCTGGTTCAACAATGGGAGATAGTTCTGACACTTTCTTGGACTTCATTTTCTGGTTTGCAAAACGGATTTTGGGGGTCATTGGTAGACCAATTGATGCTGAAAAATCATCAATTGGCAGTTTCATCACATCAAAAATCTCCTTGTCCTTCTGATTATGAACAGACTTCAAATATGTGATAAAGGCTCTTCTAGCCAGACCCTGAAGTGTATCTGGGTACTTAACCAGCAAAGCTGACAACAACCCAGACACTGGTTGCAGTCTTTTCTTGTTTGCCTGAAAAATCAGTATAACGGCTAAGTTAGCATGGCAAAAAAATACCATCAAAAGTCAAAATTGGAACAGTAAAGAAGAGAAGGGGATAGTTGACTGAAAAAAAAAGAGAAAAACCTTTATGCACTGTATGGGTATTTTTGCTGCTTCTAATCTCTCAAGCATTTTTATTTCTGATGGCAGCAGAAATAAAACTGATCGCCCCCCAGAATGATAGCGAGCAGTTCGGCCAACTCTGTGTATGTAAGATGGAACATCGTCTGGACAATCCACCTGCACATGAGAAAAAGAAACTGAGACCTCAATCAAAAGATCTTTTCATTACATAAGTTATAATATATAATAACAAAAATCTTGGAGCAGCCAACAACTCACCTGAACAACCCAGTCAACTGCCTTATTGAAATCAAGGCCTCTTGAAGCCACATCGGTCGAGAAGAGAACAGAATGTTTTTCAGGAAACTGTGCATATGTTCCCATTCTTCCCTCTTGCTTCATCTTACCATGGAGGCACTTCAAGGGCGTTCCAGGACGGAGCTTTTTAAATGCTTCAAAGACAAATTTTACCTATAGAAAAAGCAATTCAACACAGTCAACAATAGTAAAATGAAGATGAAACATGCACCCCAATTGTGATCATATGTCAAATTGGAGAAATTATTCTATGTAACCGATACACCGCCACATGGTGTAACCAATCCAACGTGTCATAATATGGGTGGATGTTATTAATATTATAGCCTACTAATATAAATATACCGTCCAATAATACCCTTACACGTTGGATTGGTTACACCACGTGGCGGTGTATTTGATACACCTAATAATTTTTCGTCAAAATGGGGGTGGGACTAAAATGACACCATCTGAGTAAGAGGATTATGCGGTCTTTCAACGAGAAACATCAATATGCTAATCTAAATGGAGAAAAATCTATTCAAACTCCAAGGGCATATTGAAGTGTGCATCTCTTGATTAAAGCTAGGTCATTGAACTAAGCTAACTGATTCAGATGGGCATGGACTGGAAGGTCAACTCTTTAAAAGTTGAAGCAGCCCTGCACACTCAAGACAATTTTACAGGTGCATCAATTATCATGCTGCCCTTGTCCAATTTAGGGAATACCCAACATAAAGGTGGAAATAGACTGATTCATTTACAAGGAAAGGGATTAGGCTGGCTGCTAACAACCAGATGAACCCATTGTTGCATATATTATGCTGACATTATTAGGTATGACATGATTGACATCTCATATATAATTTACAAACAAAATGGCACCTGTTTGCGGGTTGACAAAAACACAAGAATCCTAGAGTTTAGATGTGCCTTTAAGAAGCTCCACAACATGTCTAATTTTTCGTTGAGGGGAACAACGATTGCTGTTTGCTGCAAATGACTGGGGGTGGCTGTCACAGACTTCTCATGAACACTGAGATACTCTGGATCCTTCAAACTGAGTCTTGCAAGATCTTGAACCGACTTTGTTTGAGTTGCTGAGAAGAGAAAGGTTTGTCTTCTCTTAGGTAGCTGTGAAATGATTGCATTCAGTGTCTTCTTAAACCCCACATCAAGAATACGATCTGCCTCATCAAGGACCAAAACCTGTTCCCTGGACCGGAAAGTCCAGCCAAATCAGCAACCAAACACAAAGAATACATCTAAAGAGTGATACAACAGATTAAATCAAATTGCAAACTATGATGATACATCACCGTGGGTTAAAACAGATTTCTGCAACTTTAATTTTCATCTAGTGCTTACTCATACTTGATCTACATTTTCCTACTCAAAAGCAAAGAAGAAGAAGAAAAAGAAGAAGAAGATAAAGTAGACCTGAAGCTGTGAACAATCAAAATTTGGAGTCTCATCCATGTGCTGAAGAAGTCGACCAGGAGTGCAAACCAGTATGTTCAGCTCATTTACGCGCTCCTTCTCTGCTTCAACATCTTTGCGACCACCGATTAGGAGCCCAGCACTAAAATTATGGTGCTTCCCAACCGATTTTAACACATCAAAAGTTTGACCAGCTAATTCCCTGGTCGGAGATATTATGATGCCGCCTACCCCATCTGCAGGATTCCATCTCTCTCTATGCAATTTCTCCACAAGCTGAAATCAACAATATGACGGGGCATCAAAACAGAGGAACCTAATGATTATAGTTGTGATAGGCTTGGTTGAAACTCATTAAGTAAATACTGCATCAATCTTACTATACCTCAATTAACTTAGCCAAATACAAGCAGTATCGAAATTCAAAAACTTAAATCGAAATTTATTATCTTCCTCACAGTTCTCAAAAACAAATGACACCCCAAGTTCCTAAAGCACTCACTTTTCGACTGAAAACACCAATATTGATAAACAAAAACAATAATATCAATCAAACCCACAAACCCAAAAAATTTAAAAATTAAAACCCACACCCCAACTTACAGGTATAACAAAAGCGAGAGTCTTCCCCGACCCAGTTTTGGCAGCACCGAGAATATCTCTGCCACATAGCGCGTGGGGCAAAGACGCTTTCTGAATATCGGTCATTTCGACGTACTTGGATTGGCGCAAGGCGTCCTTGGTCTTCTTCGAGATGGGCAACTGGTCGAACCTGGTGGCGCCGGCGTAGCGAGAAAAGGTCGTAGAGTCGAGGCGGCCAATGGGGGACTTGGACGGCAAAGGAGGGAGAGACATGGGGTTGGAGCCGCACTCGGGTTTCTGGGATTCGATCCATGAATTCAGAAGCTCGATTTCTTGGACCTCCGAGACCAACTTCTGCTTGCGGGAGGTCTTTGATTTGGGTTTTCTCATTGTGGCTGTGACTGTGTTTGAAGGAGATAGATGCTAGGTTTTGGGTTTAGAGAGCGGTGAGAGCTTGGTGGTGAGTGGTGACAAGGGTTTTCTTTGCTGAGACAAGGGTTTAAGCCTTTAAACGAGGAAAATATGGTTGTTTTCTTTTCGGAGGATCGTTATTTGCACACTTTTTTATTTTTTATTTTTGTATACTCCTATCACTTAATTAGTGAAAAGACCCTAAAGTCTTATTTTAAAAAGACCCTAAAGCCCTTCCCAACCCAGCCACCTCACGACCCTTCTCTCCTCGCTGCAACCTCTCAAGAGTTTCACTATCTCTGTCTCCTCTCTCCCTTTCTCTGTCTGCTCTGATCGACCATTCCGACCCCAAGCCCAGGCCCTCTCGGCTTCTCTCCTCTCTCCGGCGTCTCTCCCATTTCTTCGGCTTCTCTCCTTTCTTCGGCTTCTCTCTCCAGCGCAGCCCCGCCGACATCGCCGAGCACAACATGCCGAGCCTCACCCATCTTCTCCGAGCAGCTGGTTCGGTGGGTACTTGCCGAACGGGTCTTGGATGTTCAGTGGGTACCTGCCGAATAACACTCACATTGTCGGCGGATGACTGCCGAACGAGTGTGACATTTTCGGCGGACCAGTGCCGAACCGGTGGTGCGGGGTGGCTGGGTTGATAAGCCAGAGAGAGAAAGGAAGGGATGAGATAAAGGAAGGAGAGAGAGAGAGAGAGAGGTGGGGTTGGGGTTGGGGGTGGAGCTCAAGTGTTGCGCATGGTGCTGCGCTTGGTGTAGCTAGGTTCAAAATTCACTTTTTCCATCTCTGGATGGAAATTTATACCCTCACAAGTGGATGATGTCCAACGTAAATCCCAAGCCATACCAATTAAGATGATGCAGGATCTGCACAAAGCCACCAAATTATTTAAAAAAATTAAGATTTTTCTTCTTTTCTTTCAGTAATAAATTTAGAACGTGGACAGATATAGTAGGCTTTTGGTTCTCATGGCATTTCAAGGTTTACCCAGGTATATGATAAATCAACAACTTAAATCATCATACAAGCAAACCTTGAAATGGTCAGAAATGAGATATTCTTTCATATATACCAAACTGCATCTTGAACTACCTGATACTCTTGGCCAAAAAAAAAAAAAAAAAAAAAACTACCTGATACTCCTCCTAACATTTGAAGCAGACCCAGAAAACTCACGCCACTCACTAGACCAATTTAGCAACATGGGAAGCCTTCCGGTAAATCTTTCTGTTTTTCATGTTCTTTTTAATTCCAAATTCATGTTCAAAGAAGATATGCATGTTCAATTATGTTTATATCTTTCTTACTTGCGTTGGTGTGTGATTTTAGTTTAGACACGACTATCACAAACCAATATATAGCATGAAACAAGTGTTGTCAGTTAGACACAACTCTCAGTGACGATTGAAAGAAAGCTGTCAATGCAACTCCCAACACCTTCCAGATGTTTTGCAACTATCAAGATTGACTAAAATCCATGCTAACCGTCCAAACAGAGAGTATATTTTTGTAACTGGGTTGGTGCGAGCAGAAAGAAAAAGGAGAGGAGGGTCGGGTGTGGCTGGGTTGAAAAGCCAGAGAGAGAAAGGGAGGGAGGAGAGAGAAGGAAAGAGAGGGAGGTGAGGTTGAGGGTGGTGCGCGGTGGTGCTGGTTTTGGGTGAAAGGTGTGTATTGTTTGGTGTGGTGGGTATGTTTTAGAATAAGGATATTTTGGTAATAAAAAGGGGGTGTAAAATGAAATTTTAAATTTTAAAAGAAAGTAGGGATGTGTTGGCAGAAAAATAAAGAAAATGGTGCGTAAAAAAAAAATGTGTGTAAATAATAGCACTTTTTTTTTTTTCTAAGGTACGAGGTAAAAAAGTTGTAATATTAACTTTTATTGCATTTTACTATAAAACTTTAAATGAAATTTTGTCAAAATGAAGTTTATGAAAGTCTACCAAATCAATAACTTTTAAAAATTTTACAAAAATTCATTAAAATCTTAATTGAATACAGCCTTAGTGTAAATAGCCCTAGTATAAAGTAGTAGTAGTAGAAATAAAAATAATAATAATAAAAAAAGTACTTGCATTTTTTATTTTTAATTTATTATTGATATATTTTAAAATTTAAAATAATAGGGGTAATTTACGACAATTCTAATTAATTATAGTGTTAAACATCCTTAACGGCGTCAATGCACCTATTTGCTCAAGAAAAACGGCATTAGCACACCCAAACCCTCACACTTGGAGAATGATAAACTCAAACCGCCCTGCAACCATTCCTAATCTCTAGCAATACTATACCAACTTGGGACTATAAAATGTCCATCATCATCTCTCTCCTCTTTTGTATCAATTACATTTACAAAAGACTGACAACCAAAGATTGAACCTGGAAGTTAATGTTCTTATGTTCTCATACGATTTACACTTTTACAGCTTTACTTACTAGGACGACTGATTACTCAAAGACAACCTGTTTATTCGACCAAAAAAAGAGACAACCTGTTTGAATTATATGTAAACACAGACAAATGCCAAAATATGAGAATGTTTCCGCGGCACACATCATCATCAGAGCCATTTCCTTTTCATTGTTTCCAGTTCCCTAGCTCCCACTATGCCTTCCCAGCAAGTTTTGTGTTGTGCTCCAAAAACAGTTTAATCAAGGCCGGTTCCATTTTTTCCGGCCAGAAAAAGATAGGCTCCATTCTTTGCCTCCTCAATTGCAACCTCCTGGAAAGTTCTGCAACAGTAAGCATTTTGTTGCCAAGTTCCTGTTCACTGCATGAAAATGGAAAAGAGAGAAAAATGAACAAAGATTGTTAAGACAAAACTGTTGGAACAGTAAATAATCAAGAAAGTTATATTGTATATGTTAAACGGACCTCCCATCTAATGCAGCATAAAGTTGCATTAATCCATCAATCAGGCTCAGCACTTCTCCAGATAATATATGTTCTTCTCTGTCTTCAGATTCCGGAAAGCGTGCAGACCATGCAGCAGTCAAAAGGCAAATAATGTTCTCCACATCCAACTGAAAATAACATCAAGTAATGGGGAAAAAGCTCAGTACAACCGCTGCTCAGTGGGTATGTTGTGAACCATAATAGGAAACAAATGGTAATTACCTTCATTGTTGAGGCATCTGAAAAGAAACTCCTATGATCTCTTTCCTTCACCAATTCTAAACCTTCAAATATTTCCCACAAACGATCAAAATCCATTGGGAGGATCCTTCTGTTCCAACATCGAGTGTTTTCAATCGCCCCAGTTTGACGTCGTGAAGATTGAACCATACATTGTTCTGAAAACAAATTTCTTAATATGTCAACAATGCGCAGGTTAGCCTTCATGTCTTTGAAAATGGCATCTGAACAGAAGAACCTTGAACAATCGATCCCAAAACTTGCAATTACCAAAGGATTACCAATATTCTTAAAAGCTTTAGCTAGCACATTCACATTTCTACTAAGAGAATTCTGTAAAGACATTATACTCCTAAGGGCATTGCAAAAATCCTTTGGTAGTTGCTCAGTGACATAGTTCCTCCTCAGCAGATCTAAGAGTACATCAAAACACCTCCCAAAATTCAAATAAAGCAAACACAATGCAGTGACTAATCTCCGAATCAGTAGCTTATAATACTTCTTCCAATTTCTGGTAGACATTTTAATCCATTTAGTCATGGTCACCTTATCAAAGAGAAACTCCCGAACCACATCAGTCAAAAACTGAAGGATGTCTTCAAAAGATATTCCCACGTCAGCCACCATACAGGAAGCTAATTTGGTATATTCTTCAAGGTATAACAGCCATTCAATAAAACAAGATCTTGTAGTGATAACATAACCTTGACAACAACATACCCAAATCAGAAGGCGTTCTACAAGATACAAGAAGCAATCAGGTGTCATGGAGTAACATGAACTCCAATTTGCATGATAAGTTCCGAACAAAGCATCATGGAACATCCACAGAAGAGACACATCCCCAGGTTCTTGACTGGTATAGCCAAGTATAGATGTCATAGAACCTTCTGAAAAGTCTAACTTTCTCTGTTCTCCACCGGTGTAACAAGCCACAGAGTATTCAACAACCTGTGCATCTCTAGGCTGTTCACTAGTATTCCCAGATGCATATCCCAGTGGAAACTCTGATCCATTATTGCCACATAGATTCTCAATGAACGCCTTCCATGGTGTACTGCAGTCCAGATTTTTCAAAACCTTCTCATAAAGTTCATTATTTAGCTTACCAGTCCCAAGAATAATCATAGCAAGGCATCCGATTTTCCCAGAAGACAGCTTGTTCGTTGAGCTGATGTATTCAACCATGACTTGTTTCAGTAAATTCTTACAAGCATCAGATCGTCTTAGAGAAATGATACTCTCTCTTGATGATAGCCTCCAATCTAAAGGAAATATGTAAGAAACAACATTCTCAGTCGACAACTTAACAAATCTATGCAGTGTCTCAGCATCTCGATAGCTCCGCTTCAGAATTTTGGATTCCAAAAGATATATTGCAGTCTCATAGATCCGGATAAGAGACCAGATTTGGCAGAACATGGAATCGGAATTATTGATTAGGAAATTGTAAAGCGCTTCAAGCTTGTCCAAAACCCTAATGCCAAGAGAAAGCATTTCTGAACTCCAATAACTCTGAGCATCCAAAACAAGCTGATGAACATCAATAGAGACTAACTCCCCATTACTTCTAAACAAACTTTTATCAACACTTCTCACCCAATCAACATCAGAAATGAGTGAAAGATAGACCAGATTCAGATCACCATGAAAGTGCCTCCACACTCCTAAGTAATTCAAAAAGAAGTCTCCATAATTTCTGTACTCATTAGAGTCTGCAATTTCAAAATATCTTAGATATTCAATCAGGAATACAATTTTCTCCTTCCAATTATTCCAAAAATACACCAGTGAATCAATAGAAAGCTCCTTCTTATATTTTTTTTCTGCAGCCTTTTTAAGATTATCAGTCAATTTTTCTTCCCACAAATACTTTGTGGTACTTGAAGATATAAGAGGATCCAAAAATTTTCGAGCAGATAACATTTCATCCTTAACCATTTGCATCTTGGATCTGTCATCATTGCCCTTGTAATAGTGATATGCGCAACTCTCAAGAAATTCAAGTTCAATTTTATCAGCCCCATTTCCTTGTCTAGCCAGAGCATACTCTTCGGTTGCTTGTTGTTTCCAATACTTGATGTATTCCAAACCTATGTCAAATAGTTTTCCTTGCAAACAAGAAGTCAGGCACTCAGAGAAAAAATTTCCCCTCGAATACACATCTGCCGCAAGCGCATAACATCCAGCTAGAAAAAAGCATTCCCCAGCTCTTTCAAGTTCAGGTTCATCGCATTTATTCAAATAAATATTACCTGCACCAATAAAATCTTCAAACGGATACAAGCAACGAATTTGTAGATTCAAGTGCAACAAAAGATATCATAAAAGGTGCCACACAACACAAGAGGCATTTCACTGTGACATAAATGCTCACAGGATAAAGACAACAGATGTTAACCTCATACCTGCTTGTTCATACTCCCCCAAATCATAAAAGCAACTGGCAGCGGAAACAGACTGCCCTATATCTTCAAATATTAAAGCAGCTTCCCTAAGGATGGCATTAGCCACTTCCGGATTTGAAGTGCGCATATGGTCAGCCTTAACTTTTAGCTCGGCAGCTTTAGACCTTCTTTCCCAAACAGCATCCCCAGATCTATCAAAGCACATTCTGGCCATTTTGTAGTTGCGCTCATGATATAGCTGCAAGAAATTAACAAAATAAATGAGTTACACTAATATTTGTTGAATACAATGTTGTTAGAACAACGTACGGTAGTAATGATGATAATAAGAAAAGTTATGATAATCATAAAGATAATGTATATGGTTCTTATAATGACGAGAATAATACTATCAAAAAAGAGAAAAAATGTTACTATTGTTAATCTCATCAACATCACTATCACTACTGCTGTTATGATTAAGCAAACCTTGATGCCACATGATTTCCACTGTTCTGGAGTGCTTTCAACTTGCATAACCTGTGCAACTGAATCATCAAATTGTCTAACTTGTACAAGACATTTCTTTATCCAATAGTCAAACATAGGATTGGAAAGCTCTTCTACATTCTCATAAATCCACAATCGTTGTCTCGTACGAGAGACAGCAACATATAACTGCTTCAGTTCGGAGCACAACATGTTGTGTTTGGCATCATTAAAACTTGGAAAGCGCTTAGGTAAAGTGGAGTCCAGCAAATCTTGTTCCTTCATGAAATCATATATCACCCTCCATTGATTTTTCAGGGGTGATGATCCGAAAAAGTTGTACAAGACAACATCCTACAAAAGGGACATATAGATGCTATGAATGAACCAAAATAAGATTTCAAACACATTACAGCATCAACTGGAACCAAAAGTATTAATAATTTAATAACTTTTGCAACAACTTTTCTTTTCAATTTTGGATGTGAACCAGTATCTTATACAAAATTACTGTTGGAAGGCATAGCCAGAAAAAAGTTGAAAGAAAGAGAAATAAGAAAAAAAAATGGAAGAACTTTGCATGGTAGAAGTAATTGAGAACCACAACAGCACATAACCTGTTAAATTAAAATCCTCGATGACATTAACTTCTGTAAGAGTAAACAAATATTAGTCACCTGAAACTCTAGGCCCTTGCACTCCAATATAGTAAGAACAAGCGCTCGCTTCCCTATGGATTTGGAGATTTCCTTTCGGGCACTAGCATCACGAACCAAAATAACCTGCTCCGCACCAAAGCCAACTATAGTGCCAGCAACTGTTTCGTTATTTCCAAAAAACTTCACAAATACATTTTCATTTTCACCAGAATAGAGCAAAACTGGTGCTTCGCCATATATCAGACTCATTTCAGGTTTTAACACATCAATAGAGAAGGGGAAAAACCGATAAAGTAGTTCAATAATGCTTTGCAACAACTTCAGTATACCATCATGGCTTCGGAAGTTTTGTGTCAAATGAAATATTTCTGAGATTTGTCCATTATATTTTTGTTCATGATGCATCTTTCTTCTTGACTCCAATAGAAACTTCTCATAGAACAGATGTCGTATATCTTGGAATTTAAAATCAATGCCCCTTGCAATAGTTTGGGCTGTATCACCAGAAAAAACAAAACCCTCTTCAACATTACTGCAGACATGCTTGAACAGTGCAATTTGGCTCATGGTAAGATCCTGAACCTCATCAATGTATATGAAATCAATCTTATCACCCTCAAATTTTTCACGTTTGAGTCGATGGTGAATATCATTTACAAAATCAGCAATATCAAATTCACCATTCATCATCTTCATTTTTTCATAAATCTGAAATATATCATATACGATCTCTCTCTTCTGCTTGCTTAAACTGGAAGCCCGGCCCTCTGACATTTGAACATAACTGTCCCGACTGAGTTTTCCATCACCTGCTCCCATGGCTCCTAGGCCACCTTTTATATGAGAAATAATCTCAGTAAAGACTCTTGAAGCGTCAAGCTTCTTTGTTAACTCGGTATTAAAATGAGGCCAATACGATGAACTAAACCTCTCGTAATTGACCTCCTTTGTCCTTAGAAAGGCCTGCAGCGCAACTGATCTTGAACTTTGCACTCGACCGTGAGGAAGTTTCGTAATGCCAAGGAATCTTTCAAAGTATGAATCGCTCAAACTTCCATCAAGCATCATCAAGAACTTATGGAATGTTATGAAAAGAGGATAACACTTCGACGAAATATCAAGAAAAGAATCAGGGATACCCCTTAATTGTGCTTCCTCATCATCAAACTCATCCATATTAATCAAACTGCATTGAGCTGAATGGCTTCCACCACAAGCCAAACTGCAGACGTACAAAGTTAAAATTCTTAAAATTATTCATCTTCCAGAGGCACATGAAGTTAACGTTTAATGTTGAAACGAATATCACAAGTATGAGATGATTTGCCATGGTAACATCAGAAGCAACTAAAACTAATTTTAAAGATCTTCATCTGGATGATCAGGAAGCATGGTATTATAAAATGGGGTGGAAATTAACATAAAATGCATGTATATCAAGGTTAAAACTTTTATAAAAATGACGAAAAATTTGTCCAAAGATACAAGATATGAATGAAAAATAATTATTGTTTTTCTTTCAAAATTCATATATGTGTGTGTGTATAATTGTATATCAAACATTTACCCAATATATACACATAAATGTACGCACATATATACAGGTACAGAGGTACTATACAAGTATGAAGTATCCATTTATGATCAACAGAAAGCAAGTATATGGTAACATTTTTTACATTGTAGCAGAGCAGCAAGTTCATCCAGAACATAAATTTTCTAAAACATCTAATGTTAAAAGAAGAAATATGGTGCATTTGAACTAAAGAGTTCAGTAGAAATATATACAGAGACAACAAACCACTATTTTTAAAGAAATAAAAAGAAGCATACGTCATTTTGTCGAATAGTGTACGCACCTTTTTAAGTGCAACACATGTCGCTTGACAGCAAAACAGAGTTTAGAACTGACTGTCACAAAAAGCTGGCGCAAAACAGTCACATTAGTAGCTTCAGAAACCTTGTTATTCGGACTATCGTGCCAGAATGAATGGCTCCCAACACCATGCAATCCTTCCTCTGCCATATGGTGGTGCTGCTGTTCTTTCTGATATAACTTCATAGCTAAAACAGTTGTCTTTCCAGTCCCCGACCGTCCTAGTACAAATGTACTTCTATTATAAAGAATGATCTCCATTTCTTGGTCTGTAACTTCAAAGGGGAGATCTAATTCTCTGTCCTCACGACCAGACAGCAAAAGGTTCACTGCCCCAGATGATAAGGAGTAGAATTTCTTCAGCAGCAAGCTATCCCTGACCTTTGAATTCTCAACATAACTTCTATTTTCAGAAGAGTCGCCAACTAAATCACTTGGGATATGGGTGATGCTAAGATCTTTAAACCGGGAAACATCCAAAGACAGTGGCCAGCTCCCTGGAATTTCCACATCACTGGTAACAAAAGACAAACCAGAAAAGTTCAGCAGCATTTTGAAAAACAATTAGACGAATGATTATATTTATATTATTCCAAGAAGGAAACATATTATAAGTTCAAGGTGCAACAATTCAGAATTCTAGAATACAAAGCAACATACCCTTCCAGACATTTTTTCCTGCAGAGATTGATAAAACCATCTGTATATCTCTTAAATATACAGTCTAATTGATCTACCAATTTTTGGATATCGCATAGATCAGGCAGTATGTCCCAGAACTTTAACACTTGCATGTATCTCAAATCTTTTACTATGTCCGTGGTGCAAACAATATATAGACCATCAACCTCAAATTGCATTGAGATCATCGACGAGCTTTTACAAATTGTGTATACATTTCTTTTCTTGGGTCTCCAGCCAGTGGAAAGCATAAGTAGAAGATTCATTACGGACATCTTCATTCGGAATGACTTCAGTTTTTTGAATGATTTCATAAAGTTATCACTGAACAGCACCTAACAATTGGGGAAAAAAAAAGTATTGAGCATTGTCACAGTAAAAGGTTATTGGAAATTAGAGGGGGGAAAAAGAGAAAAACCATAAAGAAGAGAAACCATAAATTGTACCTTCCATCTAGCACTGCTGCACATATGCATGGCTTTCCATATTCTTAAGTTGGGAGTTATGTTTACTAAGAAAACTATAGAGATTGATGTCAGAATGCCATTATTGACTTCAAACTCTTTCGATGCTTTGACTTTAAAATAAAGAGAAGTTCCAGCATCCTCGTTCTTATTTTTGGAAACTTCAGTGACTATTGCAAATGCCCATGATCTCCCTAACTTCTGCAAATCAGGAGCAGTTTCTGGTTTAGCATCTGCTAAAACAAAAACATCTCCAGGTAGAGTTTTGTAAGGTTCCTTGCTGCAATCACTGGACATGTTTCTCCAGAAATCAACCTGGATATCATATAGCTGTGTTCCATAAGGCTCCGATTCTTCAATTGCAATAACTTCACCAAATGGTGCTCTGTCCATAGCTTGCATACTGGATTGCAATTGAGCTCGAGTTTCATCCAATAAGGGATATGCATAAGACCCAAAGTAATGTTGAACTGACGGAAATGATTCAGGATTAACCTTTTCCACCTTCAAAAAAAATATATATATATAATTATATCTATAGTATATATATATATATATAGAGAGAGAGAGAGAGAGAGAGGCAAAGAGTGCTACTTGTATGATATACGTATAAATAACCTTTCATGAGGAGATGATAAAAGCTCAAATAGCTTGTATCCGCAGTCCTCAGAAGTAAGAAAGTGCTAACCAGGGCATGAGGATGTCTCATACAAAATATGTTGTACATCAGCTCATAAATCACAGCAAAAGAATATCACAATAAAATTTAGAGTAGGATGTCTTGAAAAGCATGTTAAATTACAAAATGATTGTAAATTAAGTCAGCCTGATCAATCGAGGTCTCCAAATTATACTTCTAAATATCTTGGTAATTGGTATTATAATAATGGAATTGAGGAGGCTAACAAACCAACATTAATTTGTCAAAATATGAGTTTTTTTAATTATTCTGAAGGTTTTTGACCTGAAGTAATTATATATGCATACAAGCAAAATATACACACTTTCCATTTGCCCATTTTGTTTATGGGTATGATAAACTAACAAACAAAGAGCCGTACAGAGAAGAGAAGCAGATGGACAGACACAGAAAAGGAGAAGCTCTACAATCATCATTACATTTAGTAGGCGAAAGTATGAGGGAAAATTCAAAAACTGAAACGGGCTTCGTCCTATCCGAGTCAAGGCCACTAAAGAAAAGTGTGATACTCTAATAGTAATCCTCCTTTCATAGTAAGCATAAGCATTCAAGAGTCAAGACCAAAACCTAAACTATATGGATTGTTTATCAAGGTTGTAAAAAACTTTCTTTTTGTGGGTCTTTGCAACTAAGCATTCCAAGGAAAAGCTGCCATAACAATCGCATCAAAATCTTAAGAAACAGAGCAACGAGAATGATGACAATGGAAGATAAAAAGATACCATTTTTTAACACAGACACGAGGAGTAGATTTTACAAATAAAAGCAGAAGCAAATACCTTGTTCTTGTAGAGATCATCATTATAAATGTCTTCAATAGACCAAGAAAACACAATATCAGTGAAACTATCAGTTTCAGTCTTTTTCTTGTCTGAACCTTCCATCACCTCCTCTCACTCAGTGACTCTCCCTCTGTCTCCCACACTAACTTCTCTTATTTGCATTCAATGAAAAGCATATGTTTATGAACCCAGTTCACTAAAACCCTCTTGAAGAGAGAAGAGATATTGGATTTCTTTGCCACAAAGCTACTTAGAGAGAAAAACTAAAGAAATGGGTTTCAAGAAAAAAGGAACTATGAAAACAGAAGTCTAGGAATCTGCTGCCATGCATTACAGAAAGAACGATACAAGGATCACCTTGGGGTGGGTCACTCAATTTCCTAAAATTTTAATTTTGGCACTCAATTTCCTAAAATTTTAATTTTGGCAATGTCATTGTATGATCATATCCATTCACTTTTTAGATAATATATTAAAGATTATTTTTACAAAAAATCAAATTAATCAGAAATCGTTTAATTATATAACTGTTATTAATTAAATAAAATAAATAAATAATTTTTAATTAAAGAGTAATTTTTTTACCAAATTATTGATTTTTTTTTATTTAATCGACAACAATTATATAATCAAATAATTTTTTATTGAGTTAATTTTTTGTAAAAAAGATGTATAATAAGTAATCTAAAAAATAAACGGTTTCGATTATACATCGATATTGTTAAAATCAGAATTTAAAAAAATAGAGTGACCTTGAGGTACCAAGGGTGACTCAGGTATTATTCAGCAAGAAATATATACTTTAGGAAGTTACAGCTTTCACCAAAGGATAAGGCATTCCCATTCAGCAATCAAATGGCAAGCAAAAGCAAAAGCAAAACCCTCATAAGAGAATGGTAATATGGTATGAAAAATGAAAAGCTTCTACTTTTTCTTTTTTTTTTTCTTTGGACGAAATGAAAAGCTTCTGCTTACAGGGGAAGCTATATAGAACAATTGGCTCGTCCGTACTCCCCTCGACTTGACCTTAAAAGGTCCTCCTTTTATACTTAGAATTGAAAATTACAAAATTAGTCGGACAGTTCTTTTTGGATAACAAAATTTGCACGAAAGTATTTGCTGCCCATAATCCCATATTATGAAAATCAATTTCTTATTTCTAAAAAGAAACTGCTCATTATTTCTTTCTTGCCAACTAGTGCTGCCAATTTAAATGTCTTGTATATGCATGTTCTAATCCAAGATTCGGATGGGCAGAATATGAATGATCGTCATGTGATGACGTATAAATTATTTATCTATCCATCTATAAATTATATAATATGATATGCTAGTACAGTAGTACTTAGTAGGTATCTTTTCAATCGCTAATCTTTTTATCTTCAAAGCTGAAAGCCACATAATTATGCCTCCCCCAAACTAAAGGTGTAACTATTATGAAAGCTACTTTGTTCATGTATAATTCATTGACTTGTCCTTTTTAACCTTTTTTTTTTTTGGGCCACTCACTTTTCTTTTTTATTAAGGCGCCATTACCAATCAACAATGTCGGTAACTTAATGATCATGTACTTGTCTAGAAAATATCTTCTATGGGCATGGAAGAGTCTCTCACTTATCTATGTCTTTTCCTTTGGTTTTGAACTTTTGATTTGATTACTTAGTATTTCAAATCAATTTTTGATCGTTTGGTTTGCTCAATATTTAACCCCAGTTCAGTTGGTTTAGTTAACGTGGAGAAATGGAAAAGGTGGTCTGACAAGAGACTTCCGATAAATACGTGGAGAAGTTAAGGGTTGGGTTTGGGGGTTGGTCAATCTTCCTTAGCAATTTTAATAGCTACGCATGCAGCATGCTAATGCTAAAATCAACCTTAATGCTATTATGAAGGAAATTCATAACAAGATATTGCGAATTCATAACAAATTTATACCCATCATGTACACGTCCAGCATTATATATATAACCTTTATGCACTGTATGGGTATTTTTGCTGCTGCTTGATTTCTCAAGCATTTTTATTTCTGATGGCAGCAGAAATAAAACTGATCGCCCCCCAGAATGATAACGAGCAGTTCGGCCAACTCTGTGTATGCAAGATACAACATCGTCTGGAAGATCCACCTGCATATGAGAAAAAGAAACCGAGACCTCAATCAAAAGATGTTTTGATTATATATGTTTTCATGCACCCCAATTGTGATCATTCTAGGGCCCAAATATAGAGAAACATGATTTGAAGTTGGGCTACACTGTAATTTTTTTTTTTTTTTTTTTGGGCCTTTGTCCCCATTCTCACCAAAAAAAAAGTAAGCGCTTCAAGTTAAATGCCAAGAAAAAATGATTTGAACAATTCAACTGGAACATGCGTAAATCCCTAATTTGCTTAATTTTTTTTTTTTTATGAAATTATAATATTACCTTAAAACCAAGGAATAAAATTTCGGGTTTCGAGTAAATTTCGATGGAAATTTCGACGGAAATTTCGAAGATTTTTAAATTTCGACAAAAATGCGACGGAAACGATAGAAATTATTATCAAAATACGGAAATTTTGAATGAAACTTCACAATATGTTTATTTAACATATTATCTACTACATTGATAAAAAACATTGAAAAAAACCAAATTATATGGTAGGTTTCATGTGATATGTGATGAATATAATGCGCGCTGGAGACAAATACTATGAAATAAAATTAGTATCATGAATAAATAAAATTAATATATTATTTATACTCTATAATATATACACTAAATTCTATATACTTTATAATCTATACTCTATATTATTTAAGATATCGTATAGAATATTAGGGTTTAGGTCCTTTAGGATATTTTTAATTATTTTTTATATAAAAATGTATTAGAGTTTATTGGTTTAGGGTTTAAAAACAATTAAACGAAACTCCAACACGGCCAAACGAAATCTCAAATCATTTTTTTTTCAATTGCCCAAAAACCTCAAACTAGGATATGGTATATGATATTAAGGTTTAGGCTCTTTAGAGTATTTTAAATTATTTTTTATATTGAAAATTTGAAATATATTAGAGTTTACAAATTTAGGGTTTAAAAACAACTAAATGAAACTCCAAAAAAACCAAATAAAAACCCAAACTATTTTATTTTCTTTACAATTGCTCAAAGGCCCCAAACTCCAATCTACCCTAAACCTTTTAATTTTTTTTCTCTTTCTTACTTTTTTTTTTCTTCTTCTTTTTCTTTTTTTCTTTTCTTTTTTTCTTCTTCTTTTTCTTTCCTTCTTTTTCTTTTTTTCCTTTCTTTTTTTTTTCTCCCTTTTCTTTCCTTCCTTCCCTTTTCTTTCTT
>NC_141367.1:31450189-31670613 GCF_963921425.1 Dryas octopetala | reverse complement strand
ACATCCCTCACCCCCTCCCCGTTCTCTCCGCCCCACTCCCCCCTGCCCCTCCCCCTCCCCTCCTCCCCCTCCTCAGCCCCATTGCACAATCCAGAGAAAGTTTTTAAAAAAAATTAAAATTTTTGATTTAATTAAATTTTAGTTGCCAACATGGCATATTGGGTCCCACAAATTACCACGTGGCACACACATGGCAAAGATTGGTCCTTTATGGCTGAAAAGACGAAATTACCCTGCCACGTAGACGCCACGTCAGCATTTCTAACGGGGTTATTGACGGAGTTGACGGAATCGGGTAACGTGGGAAACGGCATAAAAGTTCAGGGGTTATATGAGACAAATAAAGTTCAGGGGGTAAAGTGAGAAAACACCTAAAAGTCAAGGGGCAAATGTGCTAATAAGCCTTCAAACAATACAACAGAAGAGAAAGTAAAACACATGCTCAATACAATGGCCCTCAAATACCATAGTCTTCGACTAAAAAAAAAACTGACAAAAGGATAAATAGAGACCGTTTTAGAGAGATGGAAGACAAACTATCGGCTTTTGACTTATCTTTCCATCCTCTTCCTCAAATTATTTAATGATAATTTATTGTACAAATCACTGTATAATTAAGGTTACATTATTACATATGATTATATGAATGAATCAATAACAAGACATTTCGGTAATATTGAAATAAATAAAAGTTGTTTTATTTTTGACACTTGGACGCGCGTACGCGCATGGAGAGGGTGATCATCGACGAGGTTTTAGTTGAGCGCACTACAAATCTTTCTTATCTGGCCAGCTGAACCCGTGAGAGGCTGAATGTCTCCCATCTTAATCATGGCGGATGCAAAATCGTTCTTAAAAGACGCGGGTTTACTGCTGTACTCAGAGACAACGCTGTCCGTGGACCCTCCACTAAACAGAACCTGATCCGATTCAAGAAGACCCTTCTTCTGAATCAAATTCTTGAAGTAATTGTTGTCGAACGAGTTGGGAGTGACCAACTCAAGCGCTGCCAAATTTGCATCGCCGCTGCCCACTTGAGCCGGGCAGCGGCGTCTGCGAGTGGACGCAAAGTTGGCGTCGATGTCAGTGCCGTTGCTGTAAATTCTGTCACGGAAGGTAAAGCACTGAGCCTGCCCAATTGTGTGAGAACCTGACAATGCAACCATGTCTCTTGCACTCAGGCCTTTACCAGAAAACCTGGAAATAAGGCTGTCAAGGGGGTCTTTGAAACTTGGAAGCTCTTGTTCAGCTAGACTTTGGCTTGCTGTGGTGGAGTCTCTTCTTCCCAGCTTCACTGTCCAAGATGGACCGCCCACCGCAACGGATGCATCTCTTGCTGCGACAGCAAGGATATCTGCGCACGAAACAACTCCAGGACATGCCTTCTCCACTTGAGATTTAGCTTCATCTATGACTTCAAAGCCTCTTACAGAACCCTTATTAGGCGCTGCGTTCCTCTCGCCACCTTCAAGTAAGATGGATGCATCACAACCCTGCAATTAATCAATTGCAAATTAATTAGCCAACAGTATTAGTTCGTTAATTAATTAATTAGTGTACGTACGTCACTTAATTATAAGTACGTACCTGAACAAAGCAATCATGGAAATGGAGGCGAATTAGGGACGCTGCCATGCGACGTTCACTTGAAACTGCTGTTTTTATGGCTGATTTGATGCTAGCAAGAGCGTCCGGACAGGTTTTGTCATAAAATGTAGAAGATAGTTGCGCTTCACTTGTTGTGCTCATCATCACAATGAAAAACAACAACATGAATCCAACAGCGGCAAAACACTTCCTCATCATGAATTCAACGTACTACTCCCACACCCAAAAATCGATTGTAATTGATTTTCTAAATGAAACCCACAAGTGTACTTGTGCAAATGGATCAAATTGAGGAAATGAATTGAATTAAGATGGTGGAGAATAAGCTCGTTGCTCTCATCTATATATAGGCGGGCATGCGGTTGAATTAAATTATTAGTAGCGTAAGGAACTAAGGAAGGTTTGTCCTGGTCACTATTTTCTGCGAACGTACGCGTCACCTTGCTACTGTTCAATTAATAATGTGCAGGCCTCTGAACTCTCTGTGACCAATTCTTGTTCTGATTTGGTTGCTGGCATAAAGTCTTCGTTTATTATAATATTGTCCTTTGAAAAATCTATTACGTGGTTACTGTCTGTCCCATTGTAATTAAACCAGTTGACATGCGATTTTTGGGACCCACATGCATGCATTTGGGCATTATTTATGTAAAAGAATCTAACGACCAAAGAGACTAGTCGGTGCTCTTAATTTGTACCTTGTGCTCTCTCTAGACGGGTTGATAGCAGCCCACGTTTTGCTGTTCATTTTAGTTTTCCATAGTAAATCAATGTGAATATGAAGGATTAAACAACACAAACTTAAGGGCTGAGATATAAATAATTACCTTTGGTGATTCAAGTCGGATTTTATGAGATTACGAATGGGGTGGAGGGGGAAGGTGGAGGAGGAGGGTAGAGGCAGCGAGGGGTGGGCGACGGGGAGACCTCCCCTTTTTATTTTTTTCTTTTAGTTTTAGTTTTTTTTCCATTTTTTTTAAAAAATTTTCAGTTTGTTTGTTTTAGTGGACATAAATACTCCTATAAAAGTGGTCATGTGCACTAAATCACTTCTATCAACTGACTGAATAAAAATTAATATTTATAACGATTTGAAACACTTTGGAAAATTTATAGACAAATTTACCATGTTTTAAAATTCATGGATCATTTTGAAATATAAGTGAAAGTTGAAAAATTATTTTTGTATTTAATCCGGATAAATAATCTTTAAAGTTTGAACAAGTGTGTTAAAAGAAAAACAAAAAAGAAGACTTAAATATATATGTTAAAGCAGCTGTCAATCTGTCATATACCTCATTAATTTTAAGCTGTCATTAAAATAATAATCAAATTTTACCAGTTATTAATTGATGTTGACGTTTGGAAAATTTCCAAGTAAAAGTGTCCATGATTTAACATGTACAATTAGCACTAGAAAGTAGCAACTCTAACTGTGAGCCATTAATTAAAAAACTGTGCATCATGGACGTTGGTTGACCTGGGATAAATTAGGACTTGGCTCTCCTTAGAATTTTCTCTCCGACCTCCAGTTCTGACCACATCAAATTTGTATTGAATCGTTAAAATATAGCACGCAATGTTAAGATAGTTGAATATATTCATGGATTTAAGAGCGATTAATGTCTGCCAAGTGCCAACTAGCTAGTTGTCACTACTCAGATTAAAATTTTTTTTTTTTTCTGGCCACGAGGTTAAAAATTAATAAAATTTGTTGTTATCCTACTTCCAGCTTGTGACTTTTCAATAAAGAGACAATTGCAAAGAATTTCAGAACCTTCGAGTGCCAAATAATATTGTTTTTGTCAAATTTTATTTTGTGTCTAATGCTGGATCATCTTCGCTAAAAGTTTGAAAAAATTGTAGATGAAACAACTATTTTCACGAAAACGGTCGACATATGCTTTGCATCTAAAAAAAAAAAGGTTATGTGCAAAATTATACGTATAAGTTCGTATATACATATTGGTTTTAGAGTATCTGCAGTAGTGAGATTCATTTCAATTTTATTGCAATAAATTAAACTAAAAATAAAAGAATGACTTATAGTGGTAGAGTTCATTTTAAATTAGGGATTAATAGTTCATTTCAGAAATTAAAAATATAAACTCTGAAGTGAAATTCATTTCAATAAGCTGACCCATCATGTAAAAAAGTATATATTTACGGTATTTTTTCTATCGACTTATAGACTTGTATTATATTTCCTTATTTCTCATCTTAAATTTTTGAACTGAATTATTGAATAACCACTGTAATTAAAACTGCAGTTCAATTTAATAGATGCCTAAACAGTTTATAAAATTGAACTATTAAACAACTATTCCAAATGCTCTTTTATATTAATATTCATCTATTCTAGCATTATAAAAAGGCACAGTAGTCCTACGTAGGAATATGTTTACTATTAGAAAATTTGACGTGACATCTCCGATATAAGAGAATGAAGGGTTGAAAGTTGAAACATTAGATTATGAGACTCTTGCTCCTCTCATATTTGGATGCCACATCAATATCCTTATTATAGATTCATCATTGTGCTCAATTCAATGTTTGTACTGCATTTTAATTCAAGTAACACAAAGGGTGTATCTACTCATATGCTATCTAGACCCTTTATAATATTTTCTCCCAAAATTTCCACTTTTATTCTCAAATCAAAATTTAGAAAAAAATAAAATAAAATTCAAAATTTCCACTCCCCCTACCCGCAGCCACCCCCTTTCTCTTTTATCTTTTTGTTTTGTTAAATATACGAGAATAACTTACCTATAAATTATACACCAATAGCAGGGTAGGCAGACCACTGGGGAGGGTGTGAAAGGGGGTGGCGGCGGGTAGGGCGAGTGGAAATTTTGATTTTGATTTTTTTTTTTTCTAAATTTTGATTTGAGAATAAAAGCGGAAATTTTGGGAGAAAATATTATAAAGGGTCTAGATAGCATATGAATAGATACACCCTTTGTGTTACTTGAATTAAAATGCAGTACAAACATTGAATTAAGCACAGTGATGATGCAACTGGTGTTGCTCTAGATATCTGCCAGAGCATCACTGTCCCTGTGCTTCAACAAACTGCTTGTAGTAACTGTCATCAAACCTCTTGTCTAAGTGTCTGCAATGTCTCTAAAACAAAAACTGATTCATTCTTACTACCTACCAATACAGCAATACTAAATTTCCAAGAACATAGACCGCTAGCAATTTCACAATAATAAGCAAAAACTGATTCGATCTTCTTTCATTCAATACATCGATGGGAGAAACAAACGGAAACGTGAACAATTGGAAGGCACACAAAAAAGCAAATTGAAATCAAGTTCTTCAAAATGAACAAAAAAAAACTAGAAGGA
Source organism: Dryas octopetala (assembly GCF_963921425.1). NCBI lineage: Eukaryota > Viridiplantae > Streptophyta > Magnoliopsida > Rosales > Rosaceae > Dryas > Dryas octopetala. The sequence continues at coordinate 31,665,652 of NC_141367.1, read as the reverse complement.
AGTATTTCATTCTTTCTCAGGTTGCTTTCCCTTGGTCCCATTAACAGCATCCAAAGGAGGCAATGTCTGCACAGAATGCAAAGAAGAGCAAAGGAACAAGGGATAAGAATCGTATAGTGATGAAACAGAGCATTTTATCAAACACCTCACGTGCAATCAGTCCTGCTGAAATTGTTAAACCTAAACGCACATATATTATTTGATAATTGATGAACCGTGTGTGAGAGAGTGAGAGAATGAGATTACAAGATCAGGCTTGTAGACATTGTGGACAACGGAGGCCCCGGCGAGAAGCGAAACGACAACGACGACGCACGACCAAGCCAGTGAAGGAGTGCCTATCGGCTGCCTCCCTCCCCCGAATTTCTGATTCATCCCCAAACAACAGTAGAGATTCCGCTCGCAGATTCACTAATTTCCAAGCTGCTAATGGCACCAATTCTAATAATATCACCAAAGTATTAATGCACAACTGTCAACTGTGGGCTCTTTTTCTTGGCATGCACTTGGGTGGTTGGGTTGGAGTTCTCATAATATCATGGCTTAATACTCATTTGCCCCTCAACTATGATCCAAAATTTCCAAATTTCAAATTGGCCCCCAAATTAAAATTTTAGTTAATTTACACCTTAAGGTTTCACAAATAAGCCAACATGACCCATCCCGTCAATTTCTTAAAATTTCAACCATATTTACACCCAAAAGCTTATACGGTCAGAAAGCTCCCTCCATATCCAACAAGATTTGTCCCATTTCTCTTGATTTTGGGCACGACAAAGCTTCAAGATTTGAGACCATACCACCAAATCGAAAGGAACTGAGGGCACGACCAAGTTTCAGATTTGATTCTCAAAATTATGACACCCGGATTAATAGTTGAGGGAAAAACAACAATTAAGCCTAATATGATTGAGCTTAGCCCTCGATGTAAAAGGAAAAAAAAAACAATGGTGTAAGTTTTTTCTATTTTATTTTTTTGCTTTCATAGAGGTTTATGTGCAAACATTTCAGGAGTATTATATATTTTTTAAGGCAATTATACTCCAATTTCTTTGTGTGAGGTTGGTTCTTGTCTCGAACTTTAAGATCGATCGACTATTTGGTATCAAAATTATTTATTGGTAAATAGAAACAAGAGATCACAACCAGCAGAGTCTTATCCTTTTCACACAGATGCTACAACACATTAAAAAAAGACAAGAAGAAGAAGAACAAAAAAGACGTACATAAACCCATTATATATTAATTGGGTGATTTATTCTAATGGGCAGAAGCACAGATGACAGAAACATTGTTAGCGATGACTAACAATGTTTTGAGCAGAAGCATCTACGGCGAAAGCCACGGCAATGGCCTCCAGGGAAGCCCTCAGTTTGGCAAACAGATGCACAGTTGCTTTTGCTCACGCATGTTCCCTTGAAGCGATGGCTTTGAGACTCACATGTCCTACCCTCTGCAACCATTGGTCCCATCCCTGCCACACCCAAACACAGATATGCATATATCGATCACATATTTATTTATATAATACGATCCCAATATTAGGCATATACATCAAATTAATAAGATCGAGGATTAATTAATTACCCGTAGCCATGAAAAGCATGAGGAGGACAAAGGCAGTGGAAAACAAACGCATAGAACGCTCCATCTTCTATCTTGTATATGTATGTGTGTTTTGAGGAAGAGAGAAAGCAGAGGAGTGTTGATGCAAAGTCATCACATGCTTGCAAGCCTTTATATAGAGAGTTGTGGAGCAGATGCATGTGCTGCTATGCCAAAGATCAGAACAATCGAGAAAAAGGTAATTAGAAAATTAAAAACGAGACATGTATATCTGTATGCATGAGTCATTGGTGCAGTACTTGGCTTGTGTGTCTTTCTGCTTTTTTGCCAGATGCTGTGACAAATCAAGCTCCACTGAGCTGTCAAACGTTTTATTTTCTTGTGTACGTAGTCCAGTCATGTATAGTCACTTTACGTACTCATCAATCCTAGCTACTTTGGGGTTTTAAAAGCACTGTGTACGTGCTACCATAGCTTGCTTTTGTTCATCTATTTATGCTAGGAGTGCGCGCGGTTCGGTTTACCAAATCGATAGGTTTAAACAGCCAATCAAACCGCTAGAGTTGGTTTAACAGATTTGCCAACCGTATTTGAATTCGTTGGGGTGTTCGTGGATAGGTTCAGTTAACTCAAATTTTTAATATGAATCAGTTCGGTTTTAGTTTTAACAAGGAATTAAATTTTGAATTTTAAAGATTAATTGAAAAATAAAAAAATTTCAAATAAAATTTTGAAAGAATTTCGTAGACTAATATAATTGGTTTTAGTATAATTTTAATTCAGTAATATTTTGAAACCTCAAAAAAAAAAAAAATCGTTTTAATTCCTTGGTTTTAATCAGTCTCATTTTAACTTTATAAAAGTTCAAAACTTCTAATGTAAAAGACCTAAATTTCGAAAAAAACAAAAAACAAAACCTGACCGGACCCTAAAGTTTGATTCGATTGATTTTTTTATTAGGAATGTCCACGTACCCCTACTTCACACTAGGAATATCCGCATCTTCACGTTTTCGAGTTGTAAGATACAGGTCATATATGTACATGATTAGAACAAGTGATAAAACATACAGAAAACAAGAAAATGGGGGTGGGGTTTGCACCGGCAATACTGTATCTAGCTTTTGAAAAGAAAGATAATTTAAGATATCGTAGCCTTATATTTACAAGATATAAAGTTAATCAAAAGCAAATATTTTTGACTTCTGGCTACCGACATTTCAAACTTTTTGACTTACTAGCTTGCAATATTACATGTAGTAATTACTAATTAGTTACCTTTAAAATAGTTACCCTTTTTGTTCCAATCCAATTAGTTAATTAATTAAACACAATTGTGTAGAAAGTACGTGTGGTTTTAGGCTCTCATAATTTCTTGTCAAGGTTCCTGCGGCATTTGTTTTCCCCTTGCGAAAGCAATGCAGAACAGCAACGGAAGAGCTAAAAAAACTAAAGAGAAAAGTGAAATTAACAAAATGAAAATTTTCGTGTCTCTCTGCCTCATCACTTGTTTCTTAATCAAATATATATCTCTATGCCCCCATAAGATTTCTAAACTGAACTTTCAATTATCACAAATTTGAAGGAATATTTGTTCCAAAAAAAAAAAAAAATAAGAAGAAAATGAGGGAAGTATTTCCATTATAAGTAGACCCTCCCTCCACTTAAGTCGTGTATTAGATAGAACCAATACTTTACTAGAACCTCCACGTAAAAAACTCAAAATTTAGTGCCTTTGAAACGCACCCTCCTTTTCTCATTTATAGTAGTCCGTAATGATACTTTATTCTTAGGAATTGAAATCCATCCAAAATATATAGAAAGTAACTTCTTTTTTTGAACCATATAGAAAGTAACTTGAATCCTTCTCAAGTTCAAGTTGACAAGTTATACCTTGGGCATTTCAACTCGTGCTTTAGGTCATCCAAAAACATATTTTAGAAATGCCTCCATGTATGACTTTAAATGCTCCAATGTACAACTATACTAAATTCACAAAGTCTAATATTATACGTAATTTTCATATAAAAATCATGTCTAAAATTTAGACGAAATTTTAATTTTGAACTTGATTGAACAAAATCTAAACTACAAAGACTTGATTGAAATTAAAACAAATGTCAAACTACATGGACCAAAATGATCTTTTGTTCTTGAACAATGTTTCATAGTGACCGCTCACATCTCCGGTTGTTCAAAATCCTAAGAAACAAAGATTTATATTGATAAACAAGCAATATCTGCACATGAAAAAGTTCACCAGTTTAGCTTCCATGTGGGGATATATAGAGGGTTGCATATCATGAACACTTAGCAAACAGGACCACCTTAATTTGCTTTTCTTCCTATGTATTACAAAGTGTGGACTAGATCCCTAGCTAGGTTTAGTTTACACCCATTCAGAAGTAATTGCAGAATTAAAGAAGTGGTACTTCCACCAACGATTTCCATGTCTCACGATCATGAAAGCTTGATGAGATTTAGTTTACACCCATCCTGAACCGGATCTTGCTCCTCTGCCTTTAAAGGCTGTGCTGTTGCATGCCTAAAATCATGTGCATTAAAGCTATCCAATGGTTTAATATATGTCTCATCACCTCTCTTTCAACATTAAAAAAAAAAAAAAACTAAAAATAATAAATTAATTAAATAAAACCCAACCCCCACCCTCTCCCGTTAATTGCCAGAGCCGTCCCTGAGCAAGGGCACCAGGGGCGACCGCCCAGGGCCCAATTTCAAGGGGGGCCCAAATTTTTTTAAATTATATATATAGTATATATTATAATATTTAAAAAATATATATATATATAATTGCTGCTGAGTAGCCTGAGTGTGTTGTTATAAAAAAAAAAATATTAGTGCGTATATATAATTGGTGGTTGTTAGAAATTATAGTTTTTTTTAAATGGGGCCTAAAGTTATTGGCCCAAAAGTGCATAATCATTGCACATGCTTGGGAAAAAAAAAAAAAAAAGAAGTTGAAAGCCCAAATTTTAATTATATTGGACCATTTTGATTTATGACTAGCTAAACTCTTCAACCAAAATTTAATGTTGGTGAACAAAATCAAACTAAAGACTAGCTGCGATTCTACATTGGGACCTAGGGGCTATAGCCCCTGCCAAAGTTTTGGTTGAAGAATTCAGCTAGTCATAAATCCAAATGGTCCAATATAATTAAAATTTACGGTTGGTGAACAAAATTGAACTGTAAATAACAGCTACGGTTCTACATTGGGACCAAATGGGTTATATATAGCCATTGCCAAAGTTTTGAAAAAAGAGTTCAGCTCACAATAAGTTAAATTCCTTTTTTTTTTTTTTTTATATGAAGGAAAAAGTTTCTTGTGTTATATTATTATCAAGTCAAACCGTGGATCTCCTAAAAACTTTCTTGTCTTACAAGTTTAATACTCATTGTACTTTTTGATATTACCTCCAATTGGATGCTTGAAATGTTCATTGTTAAATAACCACCGGTGTTCTAAAAACTTAAGTTATCATATGAATTGGAGAATGGAGGATTCGCCTCCTGCAAACAAGGCTTTGATACCATGTTAGACAACCATTGTACCCCAAAAGCTTAAGTTGTTAAGAAATATGCTAATAATATATATCAAGCTAACATTCACTTTAATGTCAAATAGTCATGATTGTATGGTTGGGATATGCTTAGCTTCTGCATTTCCTGAGTTCTGACTAACTATTGGTTTGAACATTGAGTTACCATTTAGGATTGAAGATTCATGTGAAATTACAATGTGTATAAATTATTAACTGGGAATTGGGAATAGTTATTTACATTTACACCCCTGAGATTTATCGTCTTCTCACATACACCCCTTAAAGTTTATATGTGTCAATCCCACGTTATGTAGCACCATATGTCTGCCCACCCTCGTCAGCAAGAGTTTCCACTTGGGAAGGCAAAGGATACTAAAAAAATCAAACTCTTATGAAATAAATGAATAGTTAATGGTTCTTTATCTGTAATTCTTTTTTATGTTATAATGGGTATGGGTTTATGTTTTTTATGTTCTTTATCTCATGTGGACTCATATGGGTTTCCTCTCTATTATAGAGATGGTATACCGTTTGATCAGCTAAGATAGTCTCAATATTAATATATGTACTATTATCTCATACAAGAAAAAATTGCATGTAATAGGTGTATATATTATTTCTTTCACAATAAATAGTCACGTACATGACCAGAGCTGTCCCTGAGCAAGGGCACCAGGGGCGACTGCCCAGGACCCAATTTCAAGGGGGGCCCAAATTTTTTTAAATTATATATATAGTATATATGATAATATTTAAAATAAAAAAATATATATAATTGCTGCTGAGTAGTCTGAGTGTGTTGTTATAAAAAAAAGGGTTAGTGTGTATATATAATTGGTGGTGGTTAGAAATTTTAGTTTTTTTTAAATGGGGCCTAAAGTTATTGGCTCAAAAGTGCATAATCATTGCATTGGGAAAAAAAAAAAAAAAAGTTGAAAGTTGAAATGTTTTTTTTTTCTTAAACAAATATCTCACTCTCCCTATCAGTTTTTCTCTCTCTCTTTCAGCCTTTCAGCTCGCCCAGACTAATCCAGTTTCCCAGTTGCCCTCTTCATCAATCCTCAATTAATTGATTCAATTAAATTGAAGACTTGAAGTTAATCCATTCAATTCTCAAGGCTTTAGCCTTTAGCTCCCCTCTTCAATCTTCTCTTAAGTCTTAATCTCTTTCTTAGCCCTGTTTTCAGGTATTTTCATTAACTGTTTTGGCCATTATCTTATTGTAATTGTGTTTTTTAGGTGGTGTATTTGATCACATAGTTGCTCATATTGTTGAAAAAACTCTTTTTGACAAGTCTAAGAACTGCAACTTTAATTTTTTTTGGTTCAAAGTTTGTATGTATAAAGACCCTATAACTTTAATTATTTCTTGTCCAAAGTTTTTTATTCAAAATTTGTATAAAGTGTGATATCATTTTATTATTTTCTTTTTAATTTTCAAGTAAAAGTAAATGAAAAACATGTCTATATAATTTTATATATATATATTGTACACAGGGCCCATTTCAGATTTTTGCCCTGGGCCTCTAAAATGTCAGAAACGGCACTGTTAATTGCAGCACCCCGATCCCACCCCTCCCCTCTTTCTAGCGACCAACTCCTCCCTTTTTTCCGATGACCATCTCCTACCATTTATCTCTCGCAGAGTCTCTTTCTCTTTCTTTCTATCTATTTCTTTTTATTTCTACAACTTCAGATCACCGCCGTCAGATCACGAGGAATCTAATTCTCTACTTACAAGCAACGACAAACATGAGCGATTAGGTGGGGATGGGTGCATATGGGAAGAAGGTTCTTGAAGAGCTCATTCAGGTGAGGAGAAAAATAAGAGGCGATAAAGAGGCTGCCGGAAAGAATGGAAGGGCTGGGACTGGGGTTTTGCAACGGGTGGGGGTGGGGGTGGGGGTTGGTTTTCTTTATTTTTTATTTGTCTAATTTTATTGAAAGAGAGGTGATGTGGCATATCTTAAACCATTGGATTGTTTTAATATACATAATTTTATGAAAGACATGCAACAGCACACCCTCTAAAGGCAGAGGAGCAAGATCCATCCAGAACCCTGATTCCCCATGCGAGTTTGTTGCCTCCCTTCTCTTTTGAGAGCATTTAATTAGTACTTTATCGAATGTTGAACTATTTAGGTTTGCACCAAATTAAAATGTTGAACTATATATGTAGGCCCATTTAGCCCAATCCTCGAGGTATTCGGGCTCCCATCCAAATCATAATAAACGCTTCGCAAGGATATCGAGTAGAGAGAGAGAGAGAGAGAGAGAGAGAGAGAGAGAGAGAGAGAGAGAGAGAGAGAGAGAGAGAGAGAGGGTGTGTGTGTCATGCCCCTTGCATGAGTATATACATAATAAATAGTACACTACAAATCCCTATTCCCCTTTCCCCATCCTTTGAAATGACACCCATTAAAAGTCCCGGAAAGAAGTATAAACAAAATGGCAAACCAAAATTCTTCATGCAGAATCCTAACAGTTGGAAACACGTCGTAAAGCAGTACCCAACATGAATTCAATCCCAAGTAACCGAAACCATAGAGTTGGCGAGGCCTGACTCTTCAAAAGTAGATTGGCAATCAAAATCCAGACACTTTGAAGCCCCTGGGATTGCCTGAGTCAAGCGAAATGGCCTGGTCTCAGCTTCCTCTAGTTGTGAATAGCAGAATGACCACAACAGCTGCAAAAACCAACGATTCAAATTTATTGACAACCCTAGGAGAGGAGTATAATATATCCTGCTAATAATAGCACGTGCTCATTGTGTGCATGGTAGTGCAAACCATATAATCTACTGTGCACATAGTGTTTAACATAAGCATGAACTTTCTGCATGCATTTAACTTCGATAAGAGATGATCAACACAAAGCAAACTTCCTTCTTGTAGCTTCTGTTAACTGTTAAACCCGAATCACAAATAAAATCTTCTCTCACTTCTTACCTGAATTGGATCAACCCGAAGGAAATTCCGCTGGACCCTGCGCCCATCTGGAAGACGGACTCCAACTCTGCAAAGGAGGTTCTTATTACCCTTGGGTTCTTCAGGCAAGGGTGGATATGTAGGCGTCTTAGTTGAGCATGTTTCTTCTTCCTTGTCAGTAATGATTTCATCTTTATCTTTGGAAATGGTTCCACTTGTGTCCTTCATGCCTTCCATGGAAACTGCCAATGCGCGTAGCATTTCCTCATCTTCTTCATTAGTTTCGTCTGCAACAACTGAAGCACCTCAAGTCATATACAAAACAATAGAAAAAGAAAAAAAGTAAAAAAATACATATCCAAAACAAAAATAGTAAGAGATCTAAAACAAATCACTCTGTTGCTAGCAAGACAGTTCTCAACTAGAAATGTCAAGGCTTTAGGAATTTAGTTACGGAAGCTGTCATATACAATCACCCAATTCAATTCCATCTTAGGGGAGTAAAGCAAAGAAAGAACAAGCACACAGAAGACCTTCATAAATACTGACAGGCATTTATGGAAATAGGAACTTACAGAAGAAACCAAGCATATTGACCAACAGATGTGTCAGGCTAAAACTATTTACAGAAAAAAAAATATATATCCTTAATACAATCAAAATTCAACAGATTCCATAAGTAAAATGGTGCATTGAGATGCAATACAGTAAAAGATACCAAGAAGCCCAAGCATACCTTTAGTTTTCTGTGGTTGTGGCAGAGAACTTTCTCTTGGGCGTTTATGGGACAACGTTACATGATGATCCCTAGGGCCGCTATCCAAGAATGGCAAAAGATCCTACAGAAGGATGTTTTCATGATTCAATGTAATCTCAAACAAAGTTTTATCACTGTAAGAGAAGGTTTATTATGCCATCTAACAAATGAGAACTTTATAAACAACTGTGAAAATATAATTGACACCATGACATTTACCTCCAGCAAAGATTCCGGTTGAACCATTCCATTCCATGAACGCATTTTTTGCCCAGTGATGGGGTCAAGGATGAGCACTACAGGTATAGATTCCAACTTGTAGTATGTGCAAACCTTCCTGCCTTCAGTTGTATCATCATATGCCTATATTTGCAGAACAACATCACACAGATGAAACAAAATACAGATAATTTGTAATTTGTTTCATCATAACCATAAAGGCCATCCAACAGTTACACGTTCATGTCTGATGTTGTACAAATTAGGTAGCAAAATCCTCAACATAAATACAATCATTAAAACTTCTGACACAAATAACAGTAGCTCAAAGGTACAGGCAAGATGCCACCAAAAAATCATTCCTAACAAGCAAGTGAAGCAATCTACGGATGCCTTGGGTAAGATTTACTTGCTCTTACACTCCTACCCAAGGGAGCCTGATAATATATGTATGTAATACCACCAAAATAAATCGCACTTTTTTTTTTTTGCAAACAAAAAACCATACATACACATATCAATATACATTAAATTATGTATATTTATTAAATATATGTGTTTATGCATATCAACAGCATTGCACAGTAGCCAAAGAATAAAGTATGTAAGGAAAAGTAAGCCCAAAATACATTAAAAAAAAAAAAATTTATCAAATAACAATTAAGCATCAGTAGGCTGCACTTTTACTACTATGATGATAATAACAATACACCCTGCAAAATTAATCTGATTTAATTTTATTAGAAAGAACAAGCACAATGACATAATTAAAGCATGGTACTGACCTGCCAGAAGATGAAATTAGTAATAATGGTTTGAGAGACAGCTTCATTAGCCCAGGTGTCACGGTTAAGCTTCACAAAGTTATATATGTACACCAAAAGTGAGTCTACATGTAGAAAACAAAGAAACCAAAAACCTAAAATAAATAGACCACACAGAAGATGCTACCATATGGGAGCTGAACTCCTTCGTGGATTGCAAGTTCACCAAGAGCCATTTGTCCTGGACTGAAGCAGCACCTTTTGCCTGCATTGGTTAAAAAAGACAAAACAATTTTAATTTTATTAGCACAATATTATGAAAGACTGCAAAGTGAATATATGATTATATTACTCCGCATGTCACTGGACCAACAAGAATTCTTTTATTTCCACATTTATCACACATATTTTGATCTTATACTCTTAGTTTTTGGTAGAATGACCAGAAAGGTTTTCAATTGATATTTACATCTGTTAGCTTCATGATAAAATGTGATTTATGTAAGGTCTCCAACTATGATCAAAAAAAGAGCCTAAAACCATGAGGTATACTCCCACAAAGCCCTACCCAACAGCCCATAACACCAATAACACGGATTATGACGATTCAACTTCTACAGTATACAAACCACGAAGCAAGGAATATAACATCAAAATCCCATACCTTTTCAAAGGAACCCTGGAACATTAGCTTAAAGGGAGGACGATATAAGGAAGCAAGATTATCTCGAGAGTTGTCTGTGGTGGATGTAGCACCTTGGTCTGATTCCCATACCCCAGGATGTTTCATTTCCTCTTCAAAGTTACGGAATGCAATTACAGAACCCGATTCATGTGGCAAAAATCTTACCCTTGGTGATCTAGATGAAATTGACATAAAATAAACCTCGCCATTTAATAAAAAATTAATGAGCAAATGGGCCAAAGAAAAAGAACATAATGAATTGGGGGGGGGGGGGGAACACAGTCAAGTTGGCTTGCAACTACAGAGCTACATGATAGGGTGGGTTAACTTATCAAATATGCACAATAACAAAGTAAATATTATGCACATGTACAACAGCTGAAACAGTTAACAAGTGAAAATAACACCATATAATCTTGTGGGCAACAAACATCCACCATTTGACTTGAGCAAACAAATTTAAAAGGAGACTATTTGAAAATTTACAACAAAAAATAAAAACAAACAGCAGGCCCAGTCCTGAAAACATCAGAAACTGGTAAACGAAACTCTTGAAGCATATAATTAAAATGAAATCAATCATTAATTACATTCCTGTCCATATTCCATTTCTCAAACACCATTGATATTTCACATGTGGCATGCATTGCTAAAGAAAATAATAAAGGAAGAACAATGAAATACCATGTGATTTCCCATTTTCTCAATATCTAAAGAAAGTAGCACTGTCCTACAATAGTGATGTCATTGTTATGTCTACACAAAAACCACTTCAAATGATCTCGAGTCCAAGGAAGAAAGAGCAGTTCCATTAACATGTTATTTATATTATATATATAGCAAGAACCAGGAGAACAGAAAATAATACAGCATATCGAAATTGAATACAAAGCATTCTAGTTCAAAATAGTGTGGGAAAACATACCCATAGAGTGCAGCATCATCATAAAGAACATCCCTTATAACAGGCATGGGAGGGCGCACTTCGTCTTCACCATGTTGTACCACATTCGCATTTACACTGTTACAAACCCCGTGAAAACAAAAAAACAATAAAAAAGGCGCACACACACATATAAACCGACTTGTATATATAATATATATACAAAAAAAATATGAAATACCCAGAAGTTTGATCGGCCAAATTATGAATATTTTCAGTCGGTGGCAGCGGTGGGGCTATCGACCCTGCTTCATTACCCACATAAAAGAGCTGAATTGCTTCGTCAAGCTTCCAACTTGTGGCCTGTTCATTCCAAGATTGATACTTTCAATATGCATATACATTCTACTAGTCTAAAGTAAGCACCTTGCAATCCAATTACAGCCAAATCTACTAATAAAAATCACTTTTCTTTAGAAACAAACAAAACAAATAGACAAACAAAGAGATCAATGCAATGCGTTTTGAAGACTAATTGTGAGACTGAGAGTGACCTGCAAAAACCGTCTGGCAGTCTCGTCGGTTTGTCCCACTGCGATCTCCAAAAACGAAGAGACCATGCTCTGCTGGTCATTGGCTGACACCACCCCCTCCATCTTTCGCTTGCTACAACAACAACAAAAACAACAACACCACCATCAATTTTCCATATTTACAGCTTCCAAAGCCATTGAATTTCATTTATTATCTACATACTCTAGGGTTTTCAGCGAGCACGGAACGTACCGATTTGGGAAACTTGGGGATTTTGGCAACGGGTTTTTGTCTTCTGAGATTTTGTTCTTCCTTTTTTTTCTTTCATATATAGGCAACTCTCTTTTTTATTTTTAAATTTTTTTTGTCGATCTTTCTTTTTATTTAAATCAGGCAAATTATCTCAGCATAAATAAAATAGGCAAATTATAAAGACTGTTGCTATCTTGACACTAGGGCTCCTTTGGTTTGGTTTTTATTGAATTAACTGACTATCGACTCAATTTTTTTAGTTTGGTATACCGATTTTCACAATTTAAAAATTTAAAATCTAAAAATTTCAAAAAAATTAAGTTGGTTTTGGTAAAAATCGAAAAAAAATTAGTAAATCAACCGATTATCAAAAATTATTATTGAAAAAAACCGAATCGATTATTACCGAAAAAAACTAAAATAATTATCAAAATTTAGTTATATATGCTTATATAATACTATTATGTTAATATTACAATAAACATTAAACTACTAATATCTTAAACAATTATAATAAAATATAATTGTATAATATTATCACATTAATATTATCAAATGTGTGAATTAAGATATAGAGTCATTCTCTAATAAAGTAAATGTTATTATTTTTAGAAAAATAAGAATCTCATTTTTAAGCAAGTAATGCATATCTACTATATTTATGGGTATATATACATACTAAATTAATATGATATGTAGTAATACATATTATTAAACTAATTATACTAGTATATATTATTACTAATATTAATAGTATTGTAATTAATGGTAGTACTATACTAAACTACCAATACTATTCGTGCAAATATATATTCATCAAACATTATATTTTATGCATCATATTTGATTAAATTTTAATTTATATTGGTATATAATAATTAGTATTATTATAATTAAACTGAAAATGAACCAAAGATATACTGAAGTAAATCGAAAATATACCGAAGTATGTCAAAAATGAACCGAAAGTATCCGATACCAAAGTTACCGAAATCGAACCGAAAACTGAAGTTTACCAAAAATTACCAAACCAAAAAATACCAAATTTTTTTGTTTTGCTTTGGTAAGCCCCAATATCGATTCGAACCAATCGATGGACAGCCCTATTCACACCCCTATTTTTCTCTTCTCACACTCCTTTCTTTTCATTTGTAAAATTATAATTATATCTTAACATCAAATGACCATAAAAGACCCAAAATTTAAAAAGTAAAAATAAATAAATAAATACTAAACGCCCAGCCACCCTAACTTCCGACCCCATCACTTTGAGCTAGTCGTTGCTTGCCGCTATTGACATTGGTGTCGCCTTCCTTTCTCTCTCCCTCTTTCCTTCCCTTTATGTCTCTTTCTCTATCTCTCATTTGTTCTCCATTTCTTTTTCTCATTCGTCCTTTCTCCCTCTCTATCTCTAATATGTTGTAAAAGGAGTTTGGCGACCTTGCTAGTCTCCACATCAGAGATTGCTACTCATCGACTTGGAGGTAGGCAAGGTACAACCTCCATTTGTAACATATCAGAGAGAGAGAGGGAGAAAGAAGGGAAGAGAGAGAGAGAGAGAGAGAGAGAGAGAAAAATGGCAAAGGGAAGGTGATGCCGGCCGGTGGTGGGGCGGCGACGCTAGTAGGATGGGTGGGTCAAGGAGGGTGGTGTCGAGGGTGGGGGTTGTTGGGTTATAATTTTCTTTTTCTTTTTTATTGGGGGTATTTTAAAGATATTAGGAGGTGTGTAGTGAGAAATTTTATAAATTAAAAAGAAGGGTTGAGATAATAGCAATTTTCATTATAAATGGTGTAATTACGAGCTTAGCCTCTTTTGCCAAAAATTGATATTACAATTTTGACCTCCGAAGGAGAGTTTGGTAGGGATATTTGTGTATATTTGGGGGAACTTCAAGTGTACTGGGTAGACTTGGTAGTCGAGGAGTTTTTCAGGCGAAAGATGCCGCCAACGTGCCAAACGACAAGATTGGGTTGGACCGTCCGGGATTTTCGGACAAGCCCAATAATCTGAAGTGCTCTTTAACGGGCTTTATAGGAAGGCTGGGCCTAAGAGTAAGGACTATTTAGGCTATGAATTGGAGCAAGGAACGTGCTCTATGTTGATGTTAGATTCGTTTTGTCGGCTTTTTTTAAGGGTTACTCAGTCTTTTGGGCTGCAATTAATGATATTGACTATAGAAAAAATATTACTTATCTTGGTTGTCATCTATTTTATATTTATCCGTTTTTACTTATATTGATTGTCATCTATTATTTTATATTTATCCGTTTTCTTATATTGATTGTCATCTATTTTACATTTATCCGTTTAATTTTTTTTGGCCACATTTATCCTTTTATTAATTTTAATCCTATCAAAACTAGTACTATAATTACAATGATTATAGAATGAATTATTTAAGTTTAGTGAAATATTGCTAGGGAATTTTTTTTGTTTTTTTTTTTTAAATGGCAATATTGCTAGGGATATCAAATTTGTATACTAAATAATGTGATTGTATTTTATTGAGTAGTATATGGATCGACTTTTTAATATATTTTTTTTAACAAGTATTATACTATCACATCAATTTTGTTTTTTTTTTTTTTAAATGAACGGATGAAAATTTGATTACTTAAGCAGAAGAAATATCATCAACTAGAATGCCAGCCAACGAACACGGACAAATTGCCCACATAAATTGATCTGAACAGAACAACGCAAAACCTAGCAAGTCATCATTATTTTTGTCAACCCTAGCAATTAAAGTCATTTGAGATCCAATTTGTTATATAAATTTGGTATAGTATTGCTTGTAGTGTATCGTTAGACAATGGGGGTGGGATACAGTAACATGTAGAGTCACAAGTCAAATAGAATAGTTCTGAGTGTCCATTCCAATAGTACCATGCCGTGCGTACTCCAGAGGGTTGCGCTAGCTAGCTGGTAGGTATAACGTAGGCACAACATATAGAATCACGCAACCTTTTAAAAAGGTCTTCATGCATGTTTTTCACTTGTTGGCTTGCCCTTGTATATAAATTCCTGCCTACAATAGTACAATGACATGCTCTGGTAAATTATAGGCCCTTGGTGTGCTTATCAATGCCTAATTCATCCTGTTTCCTTTTAACCACAGCCACTTACTTGCTTGGATCGATTTGCACGCTTTTTCGGTAATTGAAACTCAAAGCCTAAACGTGTACGTGGGTAATGTTTTCTTACTAGATTGTAAATATAGATTGGTAATTCGATTCATCGTTGATTGTGGTTGCAAACCAAACTAAGTGAGAATTGAGGAATATCTGATCATGAACTCATTACTCACTTCAAGTTAATTAAAGGGAAATTAATGCATTGCACTGGAAGAATGAGGTTTTGGATGATGGAATTAAAACAAATAGTTGACATTTGTGAAGTCGCCATCAAAAGCCCTCTTCTTAGTAGAGTTGGAGTCGAATGAAAGAGTTTGGAAATGACCATACACCAATTAAGTAAAATGAGTTTTAAATAAAAGCCGTGTGTAATAACTTGTACTCACTTAACAAATTAATTAATTAAATATAGGTCAACATGCCTGTAAAGAAATGAACCAACACCACTATAATTATATATTTATTGATTCTTTTGTCTTAATTTATTAATTATAGATTATATATATATATACATTATCTCCTATTCGTTTTCATATAGATTTGTTTAAAGGTCGCGTGCTATCGAACGAATTTAGCTTGTCCTGTCCAATCTAATATTTGGAAAAGTAGGAGGAGACTCGTGCTCTCCATGGACGCGTGTCGAACAACCCTTGTCAATTAATTGCCATGGATGGAGCTTTTTCTCAGGAAAGTAATTGAAACATGTCCAAGAAAGCTAGAAACGACAATGGCTGCCACTATAAAAGCTTAATGGACCTCTTATCTTATTGAGTTTTAATTAGGCACTCATGGACATATATGGTCGTGTGAGTCTAGCTAATTCGATCACCTAACTTCACAAAGGGCTCATTTTATTTTTATATAAATTTTTGTTCAGAGACGTACGTTTTTCTGGTTGAGGTGCTTAATTTGCTAACTAATTAATGTGACAGTGTGTACAGTGTATGATATGATATGATATGATATGATATGATATGATATATATATATATACTTGGCATAATCCCGAGCATACCTCTCCAACATTGGCGGAATCTTAAGCGCGGTTGGAATTGGATGTTGTTGAATGTTGATCCAAAAATAATAAAGTTCCATGTCGTTGCTTTTTTGCTTAATAATAATCCAACAATTTGCGACATAATCTTTAAAGGGTCAATCTAGCTAGCTAAGTCGCTCGAGTTCCATCAACAACAGTAGCGCATGGACCTAAGCTCTAGCTATATATGTATATATATTTTATTATATGGTGCCTTAACTTTTCCTAATAAGTGGCCTTTTCTGTTTGGTTGGTTTCGCCGTCAGGTCTCTAAAGTCACCAAGGTTTTATACACACACACACACAAAGACTACAAAGTTTGCCGACTTAATTTTGTGTTCCACTGCGCTACTAACGCAAAAATTATAAGGCTGCTTGTAGCTAGTTGGCGCTTTTGAGGGAAAATACATATATGAGATTTGCTAATAGGAATTAATTGATGTGGATTGGCTTAAAACTAGAAAGTCATATATTCCATAATTCAAATTAATTAACTTCAAATGAAACAAGAGCTAGCTTCATATATGATGAATATTGTGAAAAAATAGTCGATCTACTTCAATACCTGAATTAAGTATGGCATGCATATGTGCAATTATGCGCCGCGTACTTATCATGACATTTGTTTTATTTTTGGGTATTTGGTATAGGTGCATGACATCTGTTACTATTAATGTGATCGATCAGGGTTATATCCAATGAAGACACATACAGGGGATCAATGATACTTGTAGGATGCGATTTATTAGAGGATGAATAAGGCTTAAGCTAGCTATATGGAATCAAAGGATTTGAAATCAAATATATATTTGTATAACTGGGAGAGTGGGAGGAGCTTTCCTAAGGTCAAGTATGTGATGCATATTTTCTAAGATAAAATATTGTATAGTACACGTATAGATCGATATGAAATACTGTTAATTAGAATATGTACATAATGGGAGTTAGCCTTCTTTCCATTCAAACCTTACCCATCCATATATATCTTTAATCTATACCGCTTGTATGTCCAAGTCATATGATCTTTTTACCAGAAAGATGAAGGTAATTACTAAGCCAACAGGTTGGTGGTTATCATCGTCAATACCTCATTTCATATCATTTAGGTGGCTACAATTTCTCCGTGTCGTTAATTGCGCCATTAGAAAAGCAATTGGCATGCAATTATTATATATACTAATTCTAAAATTGAATATAATATCATGAACTTTTCAATGTCATTATTGTCCAAATATGAAATCAATATATAAAAGTTAATATAACGCCGCCTAACCTATGATATGTACGTATTTGGTCCCCCCACCTAATCAAACTTTCCACTCCAAACCTAGAGACTACAGAGAAGAAATAAAAGATACAAATTGGGTGGGTATTGAACCTCTAGCTAGAATTTAATTTAATTTAATTTATGTGACTAAGCAATATTGCAAAAGTAAATGTACATCACTCATATATATATACAGCCTTAATTAATCGAGTGGCAATTAATGTTTAGTGAAGAAACCAAAAAGATACTTCCTTCCGTAGCCAATGAAACATACATATATAATGGGGGAAGAAGAAAGCAATATTTCAAAAAGGTAGAAAATTCAGCAGTGGAAGTCGATGTAGAGTGATGCAGAGTGCCACTTGATAAAAACACCCACCAACTAGACCATGTTCACTGACCTGTGTGCAAAGGCCAAACAACACCAACTTTCATTTAGAAGGATCACATTAATTAATTTATTAATTAAAACAATAAAGTAAAAGATACTAAATATATTAATTAGTTATTAAGTAAAGGATTTTAATATCTGACCATTTTATATATCGTCAAAGGGACCATGGTCACACTCAGATATTGTGTTGATCACTAGTCACAGCTTCTGGTGAGATATATATAGAAATGGTAGAATATATATGCTTCATTTCAACTTAAGAAAATGGATAAGGGAAATTTGGAATTTACTTAATCAATTAATCCAAACATTGTGCGGGTGCGTGTTTTGTTCTATTACCTAGGGCTAGCTGTAAGGTCATGTAAACATTGACCATTGACAGAGACTTTTGCAAATTGGCCTGGACCATGGTATACATATCATGTATGCTTGTTGTGTAGCTGTCATTGAACAAACAGAGATCGAGAACAGTACATACACACAAATACACAATTGGTTAATTTAATTTGCTTTTAATTTGTATTAGAAGTATATATGTATTGTCTGTAAATTTCAAGTCATCTATTGAAGATTATATATTGTTTAAACTAGCTTGTAATTTTAGTAGTTGAGAGCATTTGTGTGTATACTGATCCAATATAATTAAATATACACGCAAATGCTTAATAAAATAGATCATGATCAACTGGCCATATCGATCAGTATAAGTGGACTTATTGATTGATAGTAATCACTAAATTCAAATAATTAATGTGTACTCTTCAATACAGAAAAGCTTAATCCTTGAAATGATAGATGGATGTCCGGAAAGGCGTTGACATTACTATTGTTGGAAGCAAGACTGCAAGAGTGCCCAAAAGAACACCCCGACAATGTTCCCTGACTTGCCTTGACAAAATAAAATTGAACCAAAAAGAAAGTCGCTATATATAATGATCGGCCAGGTTTTTCTGGTATACAATTAATTGCAACTAATAACCCTTAAGTAGAACCTTAGGCGCACACGCAGACGCGCACGCACACACACACACACACATATATTTGATCAGGTATGGATGAGCACACATGCCAACGTGTCACCGAGTGCTTGGCGAAGATTTTTTAAAACAGACGAGTGCTGCTTCATTCACCTGGTTTTGAGGGTATAGGCCGATAGGTTCACCATATCCCTTCTAGAGTATATAATGGCTTTTGTGGAGACGTTATATTAGAATTTAACTTTGAAATTTTGGGCTCCGCTATAACATAAACACTGACAAATCAAATTTAAGCGCTCGGTGCAAACAAATTTTACACTACTGAGGTGCTGAGTGCAAATGTGCATGAATTGACTAGTATATATATATATATATAAATGCAAAAGGACTGTATGCAAATTAAGTAGCTCACCTCCCCAGAGGCACCCAATTAAGTCGCCAAAAGCCCAAAAGAAAACCAAAACGCTAGCAAGCAAGCTTTTTTTGAAAGACAATTCCATTCAAATTGGCTTCAAGGAAGTGACAAATGCTTTGGTCATCTCACATCCTCTAATTCTAATAGTTATGAAGATTATATCCAAAACAAGAAGAGGATTTAAATTTTAATTTCTGCCACCACAAACCGATAATTATACTGAGATCGAATTGATCCTATTTTAGCTCAAAAGTAGTTACGAATCAGTAGTGTACGTGTCATGCGCCTTATCCATATGACAAAATGCATTAACTATTTTTGCTAAGTGATAAAGAAAAAACAATAGATGAATAGAGAGAACGGTACAGTCTCCCACACTCCACATGGCCACAACACTATAAGTCTATAAACACCACATATATATAATATGAACGAAATTAAAGGTGTCCAAATTAAGACTGAATTAGATAGCAAACCCTAAACCAAACTCTTGGGTGCATGTTGTACTGTGTTGGGAATTGGTGGCCCAGAAAGCTCCGTATATACATTAATAATTGCCCACGAAGGTTAGTGGAAAACTCAGGCGCCATATTTTATTGTCTCTCCTATAATTGATAAAACCTACAAACCCCTACGTCACCACCCAATGGATGTATATATATACATGATATGATATGATCGATTTAATAGGACCTTCATAAATTGAAACCCTCCACCACACCCAGATAGAGATCGAATTGAATTAAAGCCAAAAAGACTAAAAGAGCACTAAGCATACACCACCTCCATTACTTGATTAAAAATGGCTGAAGAATGCAGAGACAGTACTTCTGTTGCAATCTGTTCCTCTACGCAAGCAAACTGGTGGGATCCTCATGCAGCTGCAGCGGGATCTTTTTCTTCATGGAGCAACCTATGGCAGCAGCAGCAGCCGCCGCCGCCGCAGCACGCAAACCCAAACTCCAACTCTTCCAATTGTGATGATCATGATCACGAGGATGTTTCAATGTCCACTTCCTTTACCAATGCCTCCAACCACTCAAGCCTCAGCGTTGACTCCTCTCGCAGACTTGTTGACCAGCGTACTTCTGCTTCTTCCAACGATGACTTCATTGGATCAGAACAGGTTTCTGATAACCAAATTTGGAGCCATGTTTTGTTGTAAGTACCTTAACTGTATATCAAGCCACATGTATATATATTAGTGCCCTTGATGTTTGTTTGATTGCGAGTTTAGTGGAAAAAGGAATCTTTTTAGGGTTTAGCAAATAAACGATCAAAAAGAAAAAAAGGGTCCTCATTTTGTGTGTAGGTATCTACTTAGAGCAAGGTTCGCAGGTTAATAAATTAGGTTTATCCATTTTATTTTTCCAATTAATCTGCTTCTTTGGTTTCTTTCTTTCTTTCTTTCTTTTTTTTCTTAAGAAGGAAAATTTTAGCAACACGTACTTATTGTTTCTGATGTGTTATTAAGGACACTAAGGAGTGACTAATTTCCTAGGTTCTGACGCAAATTAAGACTTTTTTATTAGTAAAATTTAGATTCATATATTTCATATACAACTTTGGTCGATCTATCTTTAAATTTATGATAACCTGCTAGCTCGATCATATACATCACTGATTAATTTTGGTTGAACCATATATATATATATATATATATATATATATTTATGTGCAGAAACGTCGGAAACAATGAATTGCACAACAATCAAGATGTCGGAGAGAACTTCCTTGATGCACTCTCCTCCTCCAAGAGCATGTCAACTCATGCCATGTATGAACCTGCTTATTGCGACTACTTGAAGAAATTGGACAACACTAGCCGCACTTGGGAGTTCACAAACTCATCATCATCAGCTGCAACATCTAATTTCAGCAACAATTTCGAAAAGCAAATAAATGGTTTTAGCCAGGACATGATTCACGAGAACGAGAGGCTGACCAAGCTAGTGAGCACATGGTCCATTGCGCCGCCGGAACCAGCTGATCAAGGAGTCGATCATCGCCAGTTAATCATGAATCCTCAACTACTAACATCCAACAATATCATATCTTTGAGTCCTCCAATGGATCATGATCATCAGTACTCACAACCCAATCTTTGTCATTCAATGGTTGAAGCTCATGCTGCACCAGGAGCTTTACATGGAAGGCCATCATCATTTGCTAATACTAGCAATATTAATACTGAATATCAGATTCATGGCCTCAACAGCGCAATGGGTTCAGATCATAACCACAAATACTACTACGGAAATGGAATATTGCCCGATTCGTACTCTTCATCCAACAGCACCAGTAGTGCCAGAAATTTTGCAGATGTTATATCTTTTAGTAGTCGACTAGGAAAGCCCTTGATGGATATTCATGCACCAAATAAGCCCTCTTTCAAGTCTTCCAATTTGCCTGATCATTCTAAGAAGCAAAGACAGCTCCAAACTTCTGCCCCGGTAAGCTGAATAATTAATTTTAATTCCCTAAATTAATATTAATTAGTACCTTCAAAATCTCCATTAATTAATTCATAACTTTATTGTTATATAGGCAAGGATCAGTGGGAGAGGACAAGGAACTGCAAATCATGAAGGAAAGAAGAAAAGAACGGAAGCAGCTGACACATCAGATCAAACAACAGTTTTGAAAAAGCCTAAGCAAGAAAGTTCTACAGTTTCATCGTCTGTAAAGGTAAAAGAAAAAAGGCAAAAGACAGAGAAAAATCATGCTCATTGTTGTGTTGGATTAACTTTTTGCTTATTTCTTTAATTATTATGTATTTCCATCAACAGATGCAGGCACCAAAAGTCAAGCTTGGGGACAGGATCACGGCCCTTCAACAAATCGTGTCTCCATTCGGAAAGGTACGTAATTAGAGCAATCACAATAACTGTTTAATTTAAACTTGATTATATTTGTTTTTCAGACATAATTTTTTAAGCATTAATTGAACACCATCATCATAATCTTATATATTGTGGTCAATTAATTTCAGACTGATACAGCATCGGTACTATATGAAGCGATTCAGTACATAAAGTTTCTCCAAGACCAAGTGCACGTGGTACGTATATATACATTATTATCATACTAGCTCGATCTCTTTTTAATTATCTGTTTATCAGGAACAATTTTTTCCCTTAATTCTGTCTAGTTTTTCTGAACATGCATCTCACTTTTTTTTTTTTTTTTGGCAGCTATTGAGTAACCCGTATTTGAAGACAAATGCACACAAGGTTATATATGCGTACATATTAATCACATACTTGTAGCTAGGCCTGTTTATACTTCAACAATTAATTATTTGTAGCTATGTATGCTACTTAATTAATTAATGTTGGTACGCTAATTATTTCAGGAGCAATGGGGAACTGATAGAAAAGATTACAGGGGAGACGCAAAGCTTGATCTCAAGAGTAGAGGCCTATGTTTGGTGCCTATTTCATGTACGCCTCAAGTTTATCGTGAAAATACAGGATCAGATTACTGGACACCAACTTATAGAGGGTGTTTGTATAGATAAATATTCATCAAGTGCATACATGGATACTCGATCTATATTTCATATATATATGTTTTCTTAATTAGTACAGTCAATTAATGCATACTTTTTAGAAACAGTACGTACGTTTATATAAACATACGTATGATCTTCTCAAAAGAATGGGGACTATCTTTGTAACTCTTTCTCTATATATATATAATGACTAGCTACCTTCTTAATTAACTGATTAACGGTCACTTCGATCTTTAAAGGAATTTAACACCATCCCTTGGGATTATTCTCAGTATATATTGGTGTTATGAAGTTCATACTATAGAAGAGACATATATTGTTTAAAATGTAAAAATTAAAAAAATTTATTTATAGAAATTACCTAATGAAAAGGTTTTCATTTTTTTTTATATAAATAAAAAGATATAATTAAGAGGAAAGTGGAATTAATGAAGATGAAAGAGGTGAGTAAAGAATAAGAAGCACAACGTACAAATAAGAATTTAAAATTATTTTGTGATCGATCACTTAATATTTATAAACTTTTCTATTTCTTTTCTCGATTAATAGGAAAGACTGCAGGGGTGGAGCTAGAATTTGTAGTTTGAAGGGGCCAAAATTAAAAAAAAAAACATTGAAGGGGTCTTTGACAAAAACAAATCAGATCGATGGGCCGGGGGTCTTTATGATATTACATAGTAATTATTTTATTTAAGAGAGAATTGTAAAAGGTGTTGGGGGCATTGGCCATTGTTGGTCTGGCTGTGGCTCCGCCCTGGGAAAGAGATTAATTAGAATAAAAAAGAAAAATACTTAGGTCACCCTTTTTGGGTACTCAAGGTCACCCCACCCTCTTAAATTTTAATTTTGTTAATGTCGATGTATGATCAGAACTTCACTTTTTTGAAAACATATTAAAGATCATTTCTGTAAAAAATTAAATTTATCGGAAATCGTTTAATTATATAAATGTTGTTAATTAAATAAAAAAAATAGATGGTTTTCAATTAAAGAGTGATTTTTTTACCAAAACGTTGATTTTTTGTTTTGTTTAATTGACAACAGTTATATAACTAAACGATTTCCGATTAAGTTAATTTTTTTTAGAGAAGATCTATAAAGTGAACGGTTTCGATCATATGTCGATATTGCCGAAATTAAAATTTGAGGGGGTGGAGTGACCTTGAGGTACCCAAAGGTTGACCCAAATATTGTTCAATAAAAAAACAAGTCTTTCATACTAGAAGGCTAAGTCATGTCAACTGGTATTTGGAGACTCTGTTAGAAAACATCATGGCTTCTTGGGCCCGATAGTATAAATGGTGTTTTGCTTGGAAGTCAATGGTTTCGATCTGACCTGACCTTCTTCGATCAGTTCTTTTGTGATTCTTTCAAATCAGAAAAAAAAAAAAAAAAAAAAAACCACGTTTTCCTAGCTAGCCAGCTGCTTTTAGACTTTTAGTTGTTCAACAGCTAGCTAACTAAACTATATATAATATACATGCATTGCATTAATCAAAGGCGCGCGAACCACTTAAACTTCATAGTTAACAAAACCCAAAAGGAATGTGTAATTAATTATTTTCTTTCACACCAATACTTGAACGTACGTGTACATTATATGAAAAATAGAGAAAAACGTACAGTTAGTTTTAGTACATATCTAAATTAACTATTTTGTTTTCTAAAAAAACAAAAACAAAAACAAAAAACTATTTTGTTTATGCCAAACCCTAGAATCAGGCTTGTAATTTCCTCTATAATGTAAGTAAAACTTGTTGAGAAAATAGATTTTTTTTTTGTTTGACTTCTTAGGTGGCACCTTCAGGCTGATCAGTAGTCGCTAGAATAATGACTAAAATCATGATGCATGAATAAACCATTTATCCATATACACTCTCCTTTTCCAAATGATCAACAGAATGATCACCAAATTGTTGAATGCGAAATGGTGGAGGACTAGTACTTGCAATGCGCTTTCAAGTTGGCCACTCACACTTCTCACATGCACTTTGCTTTGTCTAAGATAGGGCGTCATCATGAAGTACAAGATAATAATATATACTTTCCGAAATTACAATGGAAATAATTTCTAGAAACAATTAAGTTGACAAAGTACAAAAGTGAATACAGTACAAAAGCAACGGTCAAAGAGAAGATGAGCATATGATTAAAGTGCAAGACTCATCAGAATGGTGGTACGTGCACTTAAACATATATGTTAGTGGTGCTCTAGTACTGCGCGCTCTTCAGTTTTCAATGACAGCTAGAGGTGACTCGAGGTCTATTAGAACGAAACAAATTAATATGATGTGCTATAGCTTCAATTCCCAGTGCCTGATCAAATCATTCAAAACCTCATCATAATTAATTAATATGATTAACTTCCCAGTTTGTACTATGATATCATTATTGTTTTTGTTCTTGAGTTTGACTAATCCTTTTTGATGGCCAGAATAAAAGCTACAGGCTTGCAATCTCCCAATTAATATGGTTGTGTGGACTTTGGCAAAAAAAAAAAAAAATGGTTGTGTGGAAGACGTACCATATATATATGATATACTCTTCAATTTGGTATAGAGTTTAAAGGTGGTCATATTAATCAGAATTTTTATAGAAGTTGTTGCATAATATATATATATATATATATACAAGCTCTTTCTATTGAGGTACATCTCAACTTATTTATGTTGAAGTATACCCTATTAGGGCCCACACGAGTCGTTTTGTGTCGATCCGAACCGTTAATTTTTCTCTATTGATAGATCATCCTTGCAAAAAATTAACCAAATCTGAAATCATTTGTCTGTCTAACTTTGATCAAACAAATGGACGGTTTCATCGAAAATATTTGGTTCATCCATTTATTTGATTAAAGTTAGACAGACAAATGATTTCCGATTTGACTAATTTTTTGTAAGAATGATCTATCAATGGAGATGTAAAAAATGAACGGTTCGGATCGACACAAAACGACTCGTGTGGGCCCCAATAGGGTATACCTCAACATAAATAAGTTGAGGTATACCTTATATATATATATATGCTCATTCTATTGAGGTATACCTCAATTTATTTATGTTAAGGTATACCTATTGGGACTCACACGAGTCGTTTTGTGTCGATTCGAACCATATATTTTTTACATTTTAATTGATAGATCATCTTTGTAAAAAATTAGCCAAATCGAAAATTATTTATCTATCTAACTTTGATCATATATATATATGTACACATAAAATTGATCATCACCAAATAAGTAACCTCGATTGTAATACGGACAATAATTTCCTATGTTGAACCCATAGGATCATGTGATTGAGGAATATATAACAAAATCAGAAGCTGATTTCGATTCTACTATGCTAAAATAATACTCTATAGTTCCCTCTCATTCTTGAGGAGTAAACGGAGGAGATTATATATTCACCAGAATATAATTATATATACGGCAGATTTTGATAACCAATGGTGTTCTTTTTTGGGTCAGTGATAACTAGTGTTATAAGCTTACAAAAGCCACCCGGCCAAAAAAAAACTTACAAAAGCCCAATCTCAACCTGTATATCAAAGACTTCAAAGGCCCAAAGTCATGCCTTATGAGCTTTCAAAATTGCAGCAATTGATTAGGCCCACAAGTACTTATCAATCACGTTACAGGTCCAACTTCTTTTGGGCAAACCTAAAGTCTTAACGATGTTAGCCCAATTAATTGGAGACTAACCCTTTTTATCGGTTACATTTGGCAAGTTACTAGTTTCTTCCTTATTTGCACATCAGTAGTGCTAGACATCCCATATTTTTATACCATAATTTCATACCCCCTTATGTGGCAACTTACGTGGCATTCATGCATTGAACACTAAAAAAAAAAAAAAAAAAAAAAAAAAAAAAACTTTGTCCAGTAAAATAATTACACGTAAGATGGTATAAAAATATGGTATAAGAATGTGGTAAATATAGCATTATTCTTTGCCCATATAGATTATTTTCACTTTTATGGGTATTTTGGTCCAAAACTGAAAATTTTATTTTCTGGAAATTAAAGTTAAAGTTTCATTTTCTTCATAAAAAAGGAAAAAAGAATTTTAAGAAAATCTATATTCGGGATTGCAATTTTTTGAAATAGGAAGTTAATTCTGCCGAAGCCCGAAAACTAAGCAACAACCATTTTTGGACCTGTCAACACTAGCCCAGACATTTTCGATGGAAGCCCAGCTCTTTCTAATTAAACCAAGCAATGAGATTTTGAAGAAAAAAAAGAAAAGAAAAGAAAAAAACGAGCAATGACAATGGAAAGAAAAAATATCCCCGCAAGAAATGGCGGTCTTTGGCGTCGTTCCAGTTGCAAAGTAGAGAGAGCACTAGAAGAGCTTCCAAGATCCTCTTGCCTCTTCTCATGAGCAGTGAGCACTAGCAGTACTAGTATTTCAGTAATTACTGCGAAGCCTTCTTCTTCTTTTAGGGCTTTTTTTCAAAAACGATGATATGAAGCGCAGTCTCGACCATTTCGAAATCTCCGACGACGAGTGGGAGGAGCACTCCTCCTCCTTCAAGCCCTCTCGAGTCCTCAAGAAATCGACAGCCCTGACGCCGCCTCCAATTGAGTCCTTCGCCTTCCAAGCCTCGCCCAAGCCCCAACTCTCCGACGATGATGATTGCGTCGAAATTAAGAACGAGTTGGAGGACGACGACGTGGACGAGGTCCAGGAGGTCAGGCCGGTGAATCGTGGCCGTCGGTTCGTGGTCGAGGATGAGGACAGCGATGGTGATTGGGTTAATATAGAGTCAACGAGTGAAGAGGAGGAGGAGGTCGAGGAGTTGGATGAGGATGATGTGGTTGGGAAGGCTTTGCAGAAGTGTGCCAAAATATCGGCCGATTTGAGAAAGGAGCTCCATGGATCGTCGGCGCCGACCGCGTTTGATCGCTACGCCGAAGTGGAAGCTGCATCTGTCAGGATTGTCACTCAGGTGCGCTTTCAATGTTTTCTCTTATTTACTTAGCGTTTGCTGAGCTTCTTGTGCAATGGATATCATGGAGTTGAAAAGATTTTACTTTTATTCATTGTTAATTGGTGGAGAATTTGGTTCATAGTTTCGGTATTCATTTCTGTTTACTGGATTAGAAAATGAGGAAAAATTACAGACAAAGAGAATGTGGCTGCATAACAAAATAAAAAAGCAAAACAAAGTTTTGGAAGTTAGGTAGTTTGGTTCTTATGCCAATTTAACTATGTGAAGGTTTTGTTTTGCTTTTCCATTATGTGTTTGAGGTCCTATATAAGCATAAACTTGATTGTTTTCCCCCTTCTAGTTATTACCATTTTTCAGTGGGGTTGGCAGTTGATGGTGTTTGAATTACTGATTGCAGGATGATATTATTGCGGCATGTAGGTCGGAACATTCTGGTTTTCAGCCTATTCTCAAGCCATACCAGCTGGTTGGTGTTAATTTTCTTCTTCTGTTGTATCGAAAGGGTATCGGTGGAGGTACTTTTTTTCTTCTTCTCTGTCAGCATCATTTTACTTCTACATCTACCTTTGACAGAAAATAAATGAATTTGATTCCCTGTGCAAAACTTGAAGCTTGAGATTCTGATTAGTACACATGATCTTAAAACACATGCAGTTCTCACTAAAAAGTACAGGAATTTATTGTCTTTTAGATATCCAGATCAAAGGTTGTTAATTTGAGGAGAAAAACAGATTTGTGAGGTTCTCTTCATTGGCTCTGGTCTTTGTATAACTGCTCCTAGATCATAAGAGTGGTTGGGTCAAGGTTTAATAAGTCGAGGTAGTGTGACAATAATAGATTCACATATGCTGAAGGGAATTCCCTTGACTTATGAGTTAATTTTAAATTATGCTAAATTTTTTATAAACTGGATAATGTTACTAAACTTAAATACTCTAGTGCAATACCAACGCGTTATATTGAAGCTGTCGGGCTTCTGTCTTAATCTGCTCATATATTTTAACAGTTGGGACTTCTGATGCCGTTTTATGCTTCGTGTATGGTATTCCACGTTAATAGATATGTTAAATACATACATACATACATACATACACTTTGAGGTTAGGTTTAATTTCAATTCTCAATGCATAACAGTTTAATTTTCTTCATATATTCTGCAGCCATTTTGGCCGACGAGATGGGTCTTGGGAAGACCATTCAGGTACCTAGGGGTTGATTCTCATTATCTGTGTCTCAATAATAATCATGGTAACTTCAATCATTGTTTGATTTTAAGTTTATAAAATTTGTTCTTCTGCAACAGGCTATAACATATTTAATGTTATTGAAACATTTAAACAATGACCCGGGTCCACATTTGATTGTATGTCCTGCTTCGGTTTTGGAAAACTGGGAAAGAGAACTTAAAAAGTGGTGCCCATCATTCTCTGTTATCCAGTATCATGGGGCTGCGCGATCGGCATATTCAAAAGAGTTGAGCTCTTTGGCCAAAGCTGGATTGCCGCCTCCTTTTAATGTTATTCTCGTGTGCTATTCACTATTTGAAAGACACAGGTTTGATTTGGTGTTATAGATGGACACTGAACAGTGAATTTGATTTTGTGGTATTTAATTCTTCAAATTTATGGTCTTACAGTGCACAGCAAAAAGATGATCGTAAACTTCTGAAACGTTGGCGATGGAGTTGTGTGCTTATGGATGAGGCACATGCTTTGAAGGATAAAAACAGCTACAGGTGGAAAAACCTAATGTCTGTTGCACGAAGTGCACACCAGCGTCTAATGCTGACAGGGACACCTCTACAAAATGATTTACATGTATTACTTTTTACTTTTTGAAATAATATTTCTTGCATAGCCACATAGTTTCATGATAAAAAAGGTATTTTTGCATTGCAATCTTACTTGATGGGTTTCTGTTGCAGGAGCTATGGTCAATGCTGGAGTTTATGATGCCAGATCTTTTTACTACTGAGGATGTTGACTTGAAAAAGCTATTAACCGCTGAAGATAGAGATTTGATTGGCCGTATGAAATCCATATTGGGACCATTTATTTTGAGGCGCTTAAAATCTGATGTAATGCAACAACTTGTTCCCAAAATTCAGCGGGTATGTTATGAGTTTATGTGTAGTCATTTTCTTCTTAGATTCTTAACTTCTCATATTGTCAAAATTTTCATTCTCTTTTAGTTATTTTTTTACTATCCTAGAAAGAATCTAAGAAATGTACTGCAGGTTGAGTATGTTGTCATGGAAAAGGAACAAGAAGATGCCTATAAAGAAGCCATTGAGGAGTATCGTGCTGCTTCACGTGCTCGTCTTGCAAAAACCTCAGAGGCTAACTCGAACAGTATCTTTAAAGTTCTTCCTCGGCGGCAGATCTCCAACTATTTTGTTCAGTTTCGTAAGGTGCTGCTATCTCAATTTATTGTGTTATCCCAGTTCTCTTTTGTGTTTTTTTTTTTTGACAAAACCAATTCTTTTATTCTGATTTGCATATAACTTCTGCTTATTGTTAATCTTTTTTTTTTCTTTCCCCACTCTCTAGATTGCAAATCATCCTTTACTAGTAAGGCGTATTTACAGTGATGAGGATGTTGTTCGTTTTGCCAGAAAGTTACATCCAATGGGTGCATTTGGCTTTGAATGTACCTTGGACAAAGTAACTGAGGAACTTAAGAGTTATAATGACTTCTCTATCCACCGGGTATTCTTTTAACTTCTTAAAAATCCATCTTTAGTCTTTCTTGCTTTGATGTGTTAAATTATACCATAATGCTTTGGAATTATTGGATTTTTCTATTATATAATTGCACATGTGTGTGTCAATGCTTCTAATTGGGATTCTGTGCTGCTAGCCTATCCTAAGATTGCTTTAGCCTTTTGATTTTCTTATTATATTTTGTACGAAATTTCTTTCATGATGCACACAGCTCACTGATAATTGGAACCTTAATGCAGTTACAAATATAAAGATAGTGGAATCTGATATTGTCCCCCTCTATATGAATTCTCTGGTAACTATTAGTTGCAGATTTACATATTCTATCTTGACGTATGTATATTATCCATCTCTATGCAGCTTTTGCTTTATTATGCTGTCACTGATAAGAAAGGATTTCTTCCGGACAAAGATGTTATGCTTTCAGCAAAGTCTCAGGTACAATGTTACTTTAATAAGTTTTAACAATTGGGTCTGAGTCAAAATTTGGAGAGACTATTGTTATGTCATGTGATACTTTCTGCTAAAAATTGAGAAGGCTGTCTTGTTGACGATATTAGGCATTAGCTGAACTTCTTCCTACGCTGAAGCAAGCTGGGCATCGGGTTCTGATCTTTAGCCAGTGGACGTCAATGCTTGATATTTTGGAGTGGACTTTGGACGTGATAGGGGTTACATACAGACGACTTGATGGAAGGTACTGGTGTACATATATCACATTTACAGATTGTGTTTATCATAACAAAATGTGCTCTGCATATGGTATACCTATTCTATTATTTATACATAATGCATGGGTCCCATTTCTTGTGTAATGGGTCTTATTTAGATGTCTCTTCTTGTATTTTGCCAAGATGGCTGCGACTCTTTTTCTAAAAATTGTTACCTTTTTTTTTTTGTATATAAATTTGAATTTTTACCTTGTTTATTATAATTTGTGACCTTTCTTGTCTGTTAACCTATATCTTCCAATGACAGTACTCCGGTAACAGAAAGACAGACGATAGTGGACACATTCAACAGTGACACTTCTATATTTGCATGCTTGCTGTCCACAAGAGCTGGAGGCCAGGGTCTGAACTTGACTGGAGCTGATACTGTAGTCATTCATGATATGGATTTCAACCCACAAATTGACCGGCAGGCAGAAGATCGCTGTCATCGCATTGGTCAAACGAAGCCTGTTACCATATACAGGTTGCTTCCACTTCAATGACCCAATGCTGTCAACCTGAGAGAACCACCTTTCCTTCCCCACCCCCTCCCTCTTTTCTTATCCTGCAGTATTTGAGTATTTGTGTTGCAAACTTGAGTTGCAAATGGTATATCTCTAACCTGGTCAAGCCCTTTACAGGTTAGTCACCAAGGGTACAGTTGATGAAAATGTTTACGAGATTGCAAAAAGGAAGTTAGTGCTAGATGCCGCAGTTCTGGAGTCTGGCTTGGAGATGGATACTGAAGGTGACACATCCGAGAAGACTATGGGTGAGATATTATCCAAACTTTTGCTGGGTTAGGATTTAGAACGTTTAGTCATTGAAAGATACTGCAACAGAAAATCTTTTTATTCTTTTTTGTTTTTGTTTTTCTATCCACCTTGTAAGGTCAATTGTTGTATTAAATACTTAGGAATATTTGAAAAAAAAAAAACAATATAGTTGTAGGTGGGTATGCTATACGGGTGTAAATTGGCCCAAATATTCTTGTAGCAATGGAAGTTATCGTTTCTTATAAGTAGCAGAATTTGTTCATATTTTTACTTAATGCAATTGTATTGAGCAAGTTTCACTTGGAGTTCCCCGAGTCTGGTTAGCAGTATATTGATGCTGGTCATTTTGGATCTTTCGAGGCTGAAATGGATTCAGCTCAACTGAAATACCAGGTACTTTTACCTAGTGGGATCCGAACAGAGAAGTTGAAACAGTAGGCTTCCTTTGTCCTTTGGAGTAAAAATTAACATGAACCATGGAAATGTAATTGTGTTGTGCAGGTTTTGAAATGTCCTATCGATCCCCATCCCAATTGATTTAAGGATTTCAAATGGGGCTAATTGTGTAATATTTTCGGGCAATAGGGGTTAAAAATGAAATGTTATTTCTGGAGTGGAAAAAACCTTACCTATATCTTTTTCCCTCAAAAAGCCAATCCGACAGGTTACTCCAAAATTCAGTTTCTATTTATTTTTGGTTTGTTTGTTTGTGGTCAATTTTTTCTTTGGTTGGTCGGCATAAATTTTGTTCATGTTTCCAGGTTCAAGTAAACTTTAGAAAATAATCCCAACCCATTTCGAACCAAATCATGGCAGCTGGCCTGATTCTAATTTATTGAGTGTTTATTTTTTGGTCAGTTAACTAATTTAATGAGCTTGAAGTTGAGCGCGGGTTTCTGATAAATGTTTTAAAAAAAAAAAAGCAAAGAGAGAGAAAAAAAGAAAAAAGAAAAGTTAAATACAGATTGGGCTCGGGCTGAAGCTTAATTGGGTTAGGGTAGGGATCGATATGACCTTCGATCTAATTTAAAGGGTTGCAGTGTAACCTTTTTTTTTTTGTTTTCTTTTGTGTTTCAAGTGTAACCCTTTGGGCTTTGGACCACCCTATTGTAGGTAATAGGTATGCAGGCAAAAAGTTTGTCGTTGACTGTACTGTGGTCACACTAGTTTTGTAAAGCTCTACCATGGATGAGAATGTTGGCTTTTAATTAGTCAAATTACTTGGACCGATCCAATTATCCAAACTCAAAACGATTCTATTCTAATTTGTAATAAAGGATGTTAATATTGAGAAAATTTTGAACAAATATTTGAAAAAATTATTATGTATGACCGTAATATGTTTATTAATATTTTTCAAAATATGAGCTATACTATTACTATATCATGAAAATAATATGACAAATACATTATGCAGTAGCGTTTTCTTAACTCTAGGTCATAATTACTAACATATAGTGAAAACAGTGATATGAGAAAGTTGGTTGATTGTAAATGAGTAAAGGAGTAACTATATAGATGATGAGTAGGTGAGTAAGTAAGTACATGTTAAAGTTAAACGACGTACATAATTGTGAGTGTGGACAATGAAAGGAAAGCAGGAGGAAGGCATCAAAAGTTGTTGGTTCGTATGTCGTTTTTGATGAAAATTCCCTTTACAAGATACTGTTGCATTAGTACTTGCTGCTGCTGCCTAGCTAGCTACTGCATCGTTACTCTCTCTCTCTCTCTCTCTCTCTCTTGCAGGTGAAGGTGAATCTTTCCATTGGTTTCATCCAAGTGGTAGTTGTAACCCGTGAAGGCCCTTTTCCTAGCTCCCATATCTACAACAACATGCAAGGAAATTTAATTACCACAGCATTCTTTCAATTTCGAGCCCTACAAAGAGAAAAAATGGTTTTTGTTATCTTGTTCTTTATAAATTAAACAACCCTAATTGGTTAGTTGATAATTTGCTTGAATAATATCAATATCATCAATAATATGAATATGGATGATAGGGTTGGCAGGCCCCTCCTTCCCCTGTAATACTAGCAGTCGATCGTACAGCATGCAAATGTCTCTACTTTATGCTCCATATCCAAAAGGAAGCCACAAAAATAGGACCCACCAATGACCCGGCACCACGTGTCCTCTCATTGTCACCGTCAAGTCATCAACTCACATGCATCAAGCAGGCAAATCACATGTTTCGGTGTCTTGTCTACCCATCTCGATCCTATCTCCCACTTTCTTGCTCGTCATTTTTTCATGCATTGCATTGAAATTGCAATTGGAATTGGAATTCACTTTATATATATATATATATATTAATGTATAGGTCTAAATTTAATTTAGACCCATAACTATATATGTCATTTCAATAAGATCCATAAATTTTAAAATATTTCAAATATATATCCGATTTATTATCTAAATTGAAAATGGACTTCCATCTATCGATTTGTTGAGAAATCAGTCAAATGACAGCTTGACTTTAACTGACGGGAATTAATTGGCGACGTGGCACCAACTCAACATACCTTTCCCACTAAATGAGTGACACATGTCCACCTAACACGGGCCTACACACCCATCACATCTTTTCCGCTTGTCAAACGCTCTCCTAACCATTTAGTCTCCCAAAAACATCATATTTTTCCTAAAATTCGAATATAAATCCATCACATGTGTTCGACGAGTGAGAAAGAAATGATGAGTTTGTGGGCTCGTGTCAGGGATTAGATGGACAAGTGTCACCGTGTCGCTCATTTGGTGGGAAAGATTTGCTGAGATGGCGCCACGTTGCTAAGTAATCCCGGTCAGTAAAAGTCAAACTGACATTTAACTGATCTCTCAATGATTCAATGGACGGAAGTTCATTTTTTAATTTAGATAATAGATCAGGTGTATATTTGACATATTTTAAAGTTCGTAGACACCGTTGAAATGACATATATAGTTATATGTTTAAATTGAATTTATGCCATATAATTAATTAATTAAGTACATTTGTACACCAGCAGTGCGCTCATAGCCTCATATAGTCGTAGAGTCATAGACTCATCGTAGGTAAAAATACTGTCCATGCATGGATGAACTCTAATTAATTTCCATTTCCAGGAGGGAGTACTGTTAGGGATATATATATATATATATATATATAAATCTAAGGGACCCCTTGGGTTATAATCTTTAGTTGGTGCATTATATGATCATGATATTTTGCTGCTGATTGGATTTTGCAAATTGTCTTACAAATACAAGTAGTTTGTAGTGAAGATTATACTAGCTAGTCATAAAAATGGGGTTCTTGATACATTAGGAATATTATTTGGGCCTTGGATATAATCATATAAGTATTTTAAAAAATTATAAAGTTTGGAAGTTCTCAACATTTTAAAGTTAAAAGGAAATTGCTTACTTCACCTACCCTCAAAGCCAGTACCCTTAATCTGAACTATAAAATTTTATAGTTTAATTGATCGCATTCTCTTATTAAACATTTGGCGCTAATATTCGCACGTATGAATGATGGTGGCACTTGAATTCGTCTATTATATATATTAATTAAATAATAATACATGCAAGAAAAGGAATATGATGGGGGCCGGGAAAGAAGAGGGGGCTGTCTTATGTCTTATATGGTGTCGATACATATACACTCCATATTGTGGTGCCGGGAAGGATTCCTCTGAGGTTGGACCCACACTCACACTCACACTCACACACCTCCTCCTTCAATTCCTACTACAAGTCTCCAATTTCCAACTAGTAGTAGCGTAGAAGCTCCAAGAAGAAGAAGAAGAAGAAGGAGAAGAAGAGCTGTGGTGGCCCACCCGCATGTGGGCCTGCATTTGGCCCTCTGGGCTTCGTCATCACTTTGTTGTCACTCCACCGTAGCCCACCGGCAATTCCTACAAACCGCAAAAATTCTTTCTTCATTTTCACATAGATGAGCATCACCCACAACGCCATAACCTACCCCACATGTATATTTAAATTCTTTTTAATTTTAATTAATAATTAATTTCACTGCAAAAGAACTTTTATAATTAGTGGTAATGTTTAGGAAGATCACGAAGATTTTTAAGACCCCAGAGAGAATTGACACGGAAATTCTTTTTTTTTTTTTTCTTTTCTTTCGGTACAATTGACATGAAAAGTGATTATTAATATATATGAATGAAGAAGAATATTCATTATGAGTCATGACAATCAAAGAAAATCTTGTTTAGCTTTATTCAATTGCAAGTATACAGTTTAAACATGACTTTGTATTATACACAGCTTATTATTAATTCCATAAAATGGATTTTATATTAATAATTTGGAATGTGGGTTGTTGTCATCAAAATATAAAATATTTATTATTATAACTAGCTAGCGACCCCTACGTTGATTATTATTCACAACTTGGTGTGGACTGTGGTCCTTCTAACGTATAATATTAACAAATCTTATCATGTGAATACATCAATAGACTATGAAAAATCAAGTTATATTATCTACATATATGCATATTTTTTATTTTCTTTTTCTTTTTAATCCGGAAAGGAATATGTATTTATTGGGCAGCTCAGTTAAAAAAGTCGTGAAATTGTCTACCCTGCACCCAAATTCGATTTTCCTCTCTAAAAAAAAAAAGGAATGGAATATATATTTGGTGTGCAAGTTAAAGACTTGATGTGAAACTTGCTAAGATGCTAACGTAGAGAATGTGTCTCACGGGAACGGTTTTCTTTTTAATTATTTTTTGCCCAAAAAGTTTTAATATTAAATTCACTAATGAAAACGATATATCATTTTATGCTTTCGATATAATTATTAGGAAAAAGTGAAAGTTTTCTCATAACTGGTTCATATTTGACTTTGGAGTATATGGTTAAAGTACCCCAACTTGATTAAGAAACCCTCTAATCTTCAATGCTTTGCCCTAATTTTTCTGAATATTATTATTTTTATGTTTGCCAACCATAATCAAAATATTAACATATTCATGGCACAAGATTGATCTTAATTAACCCGTTATAGTCACGCAAGATTGGCCTAAATCAATGTCTTTATTTCTTTGGCTGAATTAAATATTTTTGGGATATAGGAAATGAAATTAAAGAGTTTATAAAGATAGCAGATAGGTGAGGTAACTGAGTTAGATGGGCTGTAAAATTGTCTTATTTGCATCCAAGTTTGAACCTCACTTTCCTCTAGGGCCCGGCGTTGATTGCTTGCTTTTGACTGGTCTAAAAGATTAGTTTAGAGTGTGAAAACTGACCTAGAACAACCTCGATTATAAAAATAAAAAATAAAAGATTTTATGAAAGTCAATTAGCTAGGTATTAAGTATTAACTAAGTTATTTTTCTGAATTGGGACATTTTTGTCAACTACTTTAAATGCAACAACACGAAAAATAATACCTTAAATTACGGGAGGAGTATGCGAGTATTCCAAAGATGATGGTCATCAGAGGCATTGTTTGTCATAAATCAGTCTGTACGGGTAATAATCTATCTATATATAATATACTTCACTACTGAATTTTCAATGGAGATTGAAATTTTTGCATAAAAGGTATAATTAATGTTTGGCAAAACTCAAAGATCGAAGTTGATAATTTCATTCACGTGTTTCTACGGACTACGGATGGAATCATGTGTAGTATAAAATCCATACAATCTATTTGTTTATTCCTTTTGAATATAGACACAGCCAAACAAACCCTGCAACAAAAACCTGGAAATTGGAATATCATACAAGATTAAACCTTAAAATCTGTACTGCACACCACCTGTTTGCAACTACAACGAATAATTGTAACTTGAAATTAATTAATTGATTCACAATATTCCACACTTATGCATATGTATAAGGTGCATATAAATATATATACATGCATTAATTATGAGGTGACAAAGTATATATGAACCGCAGGCTATCTATTAGTCTATTATTCAAATCATGGGTCAGTGCCACATAGGTATTTGGTGGTTACACAAAATGACCTCGATCCCTGATCATAACTTGATGACCAAGAATGGCAAAAATTTTGACCCAAGCAAATCATGTCCGCTCAATTTCATTGGGTTGCATATTTCTGATGGCCCACCATGTCTTAGAGGTGGGTCCCACTTACCCTCTAAAAGGGCCTTTAAGGACAGCGCCACCAGCTGACTACTCCTGATGAGGAAGTTCTCTTTTTCCTTAATTCCTTCAATTAGATAATGTGTGAATGCATGTATTCCTTTGGTCCCATATGTATTGCTAGGCTGCTAGCTCAACCCCTGTACATTATTGCATAAAGGGAATAAAGATCAGGATCGATTATATATGTAATATATTTTACATAGTGTGACTGAAGTTGACAGAGGAAATACCAAAGAATTTGGATAGTGGCTAGTGACCTCTCACAACCCAACAATTAAGATTGTCCATATCCCCCTGAAATATAGTACGTCAAGAAAAGAAAAAGGACTAAACAGGCTCGATCACCTTTAATTGTATGTGAAAGATGGGTAAGGCAACTCATCATCAATATGAAGCTTCCTTTGTATGCAATGCAGGTAACAACAATATATTCTACTCTCAAATCAAATATGCAGCAAGCAACCAAATTACAAGAAAAGTGCTCCTTTGAAGCATTTCTGCAGCTTTAACATACGTACTCCTTCCCCCGCCCCCCCTTTTAAATTATAAACTGAATGTCTGTTTCTACACGTAGTGTCCAAAAGTTTCAGTTTCAAAAATTAATTACACTATATCCTTTTTTTTTTTCTCTTAAAAAAATGTTAAATTTTGGATACCAAATGATGTGTTATAGATAGACCAAAAAGGTAGAAATTATGTCAAACTGAACCACTCCTTGCAATACTAATTTAACTGCATATAGATATGGCTTTGGGAATTGGGAAGTTTGGGTTTTGTTACTTTTGTAGGTGCATTATTAATTATATTTGCTCTTTTGTTTTTTAAGAATCAGGGGTAAGGATTATTATAGGGTGTGTATATCCATAGCTATCTTTATATAACTATCAATAAATGATTAGTAGTATAATTTTAGAACCCAACAAAAGATAGTCACAAGAGTGTCCCAGTACTTGTGAGTGGCTGTTTTCCTAGTTTGAGTATATTTCTTCACGTTAATTTAAGATGGCGGGTAGATATATAGTCGATGGATAGTGATATTCACTACTAGCTATTATTCATTTGCTTGTATTATATATATGTTCTTATTTTTTTATTAGATTATATATACGTGTGTTCAATATCGATCATCTTAATTCCTTTACGAAAGAAATTCTTTTCATGTACTTGTCATCCTATTAAATAATTAACTTGGTGGATGGCACATGTATAAGTACTTCATTTATCAGTGTGGAATATTGTCACTTAAGAAAAAACCCTAATCCACGTGCATCTCTATATCAGCTGAATCAGATTGTGAGAACCCATCAATGGTGCTAGCTAGGAGGACCTTCTA
The DNA here is from genome assembly GCF_963921425.1 of Dryas octopetala. Lineage (NCBI taxonomy): Eukaryota > Viridiplantae > Streptophyta > Magnoliopsida > Rosales > Rosaceae > Dryas > Dryas octopetala. The sequence continues at coordinate 31,626,141 of NC_141367.1, read as the reverse complement.
ACTGATTAACTCATTTTTAGCATAAAATTACTAGTGTTATTTTTTCCCTAATTTTCTTGAACAAGTGTTTAATGCTATTGTGTACGTGGTTGCAAACTAGTATATATGTATACTTATGCAGCGCTAACCAGTATTATGTTGACTGAATGATGAAGTACTCTTAATTATCGACCATCTTAATTAAGAATTGTAGCAAGCATTATGATATATATGATGAAATAAAAACATTGTTGAGTGATGAGGGATGAGCATATATGATAGGCACAGAGTGACGTGGAAGGGGAAGGGAGGGTTGTGTTGATATTATGGTGATGGAGGTAGAAGATACGAAATAAGAGAAGGAGAAAGAGAGATGGGGAGAGGGTAAGGCCTACAGCTTTCAGCTTTCAGCATTCTTCTGCTTGGTGGCCCCAAACAAATTCCAATAGCCGAATAACGACACATTATGCTGCGTGAGCTGCATGAACACCCACACCAGCGCCCCCCCCTAATATTCATTCTATTCTATATTTTTTTAATTCATTCTTTGGTAATATTTTTAATTACTGTGAGAAAAGGACAATCCAGGAAAATCAAAAACAAAAACAGGAGAGAGAGAGAGAGAGAGAGAGAGAGATGGGTATGCATGCATATGTATGTGTTGTGTATGTAGATGACATTAAATGATTGATGAGGAAGAATAAGAGGGTTAATTTATTATTCAGATGAGTATTCGTTTTATTCATTTAAAAACAAGAGGGGTAGGAAGAAGAAGCAACAGGAAAAGGCCTGCTACCTATTGACTGACTCTGTATTCTTTGCTCTTCTCTTCATTTCCGGATTGTAGCTGTCTCTTCCGCTTGATTAATTAGTATTTGTGGCTACTATCTGAAGCTACCAACCTAGAATTGGATGTTGAGATTCTTGGAGTCAAATTTTTAATTTATTCTACTCAGCAGCTAGCTAGTTCGCTAGGTTTGTATGTTTGGAGCATTCTAAAGGTCGAGTTTTATAGGATTATATCATCATCAAGAGAAGTTGTTGAAGTTGCTCAAAAAATTTAGTAGCTAGTTTTGTTGAAAGAATTAGTTTTGTGGACCATGGCGGCTGCTTCTTCATCGATGGCCTTGTTTGGAAGCAGTGGCGGCACTGCCAGAGAAGAAACTCCAAACCAACTGATGATGACGTCGACGTTGCAACAGCAGCATTCCTCTTCAGCAGCAGCAGCAGCACCACCTTCCTCCGCCACGGCCGCCACTGCACCTCCAAAGAAAAGGAGAAATCAACCCGGAAATCCAAGCAAGTATCTTCTACTTCAAACTCCCTATTACCAATTAATTAATTAAGAAATTCGATCCTGCAAATAGAAACCCTAAATCAAAAATATATTTTCAATTTCTGTGGTTTGTAATCGGCTCTTAATTAAGAATTACTATTTTTGATAACGTACGTACAGATCCAGATGCGGAGGTGATCGCACTATCTCCGAAGACGCTGATGGCAACAAACAGGTTCATATGTGAGGTGTGCAACAAAGGGTTTCAGAGGGAGCAGAACCTACAGCTGCACAGAAGAGGACACAACCTGCCTTGGAAGCTTAAGCAGAAGACTACAAAAGAACCCAAACGCAAGGTCTATCTGTGCCCTGAGCCCACTTGCGTCCATCACGACCCCTCTAGAGCTCTCGGCGACCTCACCGGCATCAAAAAGCACTTCTCTAGAAAGCACGGCGAGAAGAAGTGGAAGTGCGACAAGTGCTCCAAGAGGTACGCCGTGCAATCGGATTGGAAGGCCCATTCCAAGACCTGTGGCACTCGCGAATACAGATGTGACTGTGGCACTCTCTTTTCAAGGTAATTAAATTACCTACTTCTAATTATAATCCATAAACTGATTAATTCTTTCAAATCAATTTCATTCATTCATTCGTTCACCCATTCTTTTTAATTATATTAATTATGAGAAAGAATATATATATAGGAAAGTTTTGAATTGTGTGTTTGGGTGTGTGGTGTGTGTGTCTGGGTTAAAATGGCAGCTGGACTCTGTGTCCACGTGAGTAATCTCTGTGTGTGTGAAACTGCCAAGGTCGTAAATTAATCTACGGGTTTCAAAAGGGAAAATGAAATTTCTTGGGGACAAGGAAAACAACAACAAGAAAGAAGCCCTCATCTTTCTCCTCGAAAACGCCGCTAGCTCCTTCAATTCATGTTTTGTTTTTGGTTCGACTGACTCACGTGTAGTGTAATTATACACATAGATACATGCAATTGCAATTCAAATTTGAAGGAATTGAAGCGCGCGCATAAATATTGTTGTCATATGAGTTGGACGATATGTAAGCTTCTGGGTTTTGTTCTCTTCTGCCTTGGCTTCATGTAATCCATCAGACCTTGCTCACCCCTTCCAGCTAGCTACTCCTTCTCATGAAAACACAACTCGATCATGGGACCAGAATCTTCTCTCTCTCTCTCTCTCTCTCTCTCTCTCTCTCTCTCTCTCTCTCTCTCTCTCTCTCTCTCAGCAGTAATTTCCGGTAATTGGGGCGCAATTCACATGCATCAACTGGTCCACCATAATTTCTAGCTACTTGCTTAATTTACAGTTCTTTCTCAATTTATTAGTACTTCATTTTATGCATTCTTATTTTTTAATTTGAAAGTTTAGAAGTCAGACCGGTACTAGACTAGTGTTTGATGATTAGACTGCTACTTAGTAGTTTAGGATTGTGTCCATACTTTTCTCAGGTATTGAATTATACAATTTGTTAAATTTTATTACTTTCATTCATGGTGTGATTTTGTTTTCTCAATTTGGTACATACAGAAATTTAATTACTTTCAAACACTAATTGCTTAAATTAAAGATTCCATTCTTTCTCCACAGCTAGTACTCAGAAAGTCAGAATAGTACAAACTTCTTTTTCATGATCTATCTTGTATGTACATGAAATGAATCAATATATGATGAGCTTTCTTTTCATATATGTAGGCGGGACAGCTTTATCACTCATAGGGCCTTCTGCGATGCACTGGCTCAGGAGACTGCAAGGCATCCTTCAAGCTTAAACACCATGGGAACTCATCTCTTTGCTGCATCAGGGAATACCAACATGATGAGCTTAGGCCTATCCAACCCACCTAATAGTAACATGTTGAGGCTAGGAGGGACTACTCCTGCTGCAAAATTTGAGCACCTCAATTACCCACCATCAAATCCCACTTCTAATTCCTTCGGACAACAAGCCATGCCCAATTCCTCTACTACTAATTTCTTCAACCAAGGCTTTCAAGATCATGGAGTGGGAGGAGTCCCATTTCCAAACAACAAGGCATTACATGGGCTGATGCAACTTCCTGATCTGCAATCCAACGCTAACAACTCATCCTCACCCTCATCAACTTCTGCTGCCAATCTCTTTAACCTCAGCTTCTTTTCTAATAATGGCACAAGTAGCGGCACTGATCAATTTGGAACTAGTGATCAATTTAACATGCAGATGGGTTCTCATCATGATCATCAGATTGGCTCCGCCGCTACTAGTCTACCATCTCTCTACGGGAATTCCATACAGCATGATCAATCCCATATGTCTGCCACTGCATTGCTTCAGAAAGCTGCTCAAATGGGTTCCACTACAAGCAACGAAAGCTCGTCTTTGCTGAGAGGACTGAGCAGTTCATCAACTACACGAGCAGCCAAATCCGGCAGGCAACTGGTCACTACTTTTAGTGGTGATCACCACCACTGTGGTGGTGGATCAGGTGAACATGAGTTGATAAGGTCATCACAGGTGGACAATGATCAAAACAATCTTCAAGGGCTAATGAACTCTCTTGCCAATGGGAGCTCTTCCATTTTCGGACAGGATCATCATAACAACTTTGGTGGGTTTAATAACAGAAACTTTAGCAACGTGGATGAATCGGCTAAGTTGCATCAAAATTTGGGTGTAAGTTTTGGAGGGTCTGATAAATTAACTTTGGATTTTCTTGGTGTTGGAGGGATGGTGAGAAACTTGGGCGGCGGCGGTGGAGGTGGTGGCAGCGGGGGATACTCACAACAGGGAGAACAACAACAACAACAACAACATCATGGACATGGCATGAATATGAGGTCCTTAGACCTAGCTGAACAGTTGAAGTCTGCCCAGGAAACTCAACCCTTTGGAGGGACTACACTGCAATGACAACGTACTACTGAGCACACAGTTCTCATGAGGTGTGACCAAAGATAAAAGTGTTCAATTAATATATATGTAGGCAAAATTAAGGACTACATATTATCATGAACTAGTTGTCTTGACCCCCAAGCATTAATTAGCTAGGGTTTCAGTAATTATTTCTACATGATCGATGTGCATGCCTTAAGGCATATTACACTTGATCCCAGTACGTTAATTTTCAATTATCATATCCCTGTACCAGTACTGTACCACATGTGGTACCTGAATTTTCTTGCTAATTAGTCATGATAAAATGGATAACTCTCTCTCTCTCTCTCTCTCTCTCCCCCCCCCCCCCCCCTTTGGTGAACCGAGTATTATTATTTGATGCGTGCTTTCAAATAAGAAATACAAATATGTCTAAATTAATTATATTAAACATATATGTGAAAATATCTGGAGAAATAACATGGAAATTCAGAGTGCATGCAGTGAGATGTTACTAATGGGATCGATATATCGATCGATGTCCATATATTAACATGGGTAAATGTATGAGGTGAGCCATTATTGAGTATATATCTGGGCCAAGCATATATTATGTTGAGTATATATGGAATAAGAATGTCACAGACATGAGACATGGAGGCTAGGAGGCCGGTAGCTAGCTTATCGAGACACTGTTTGTGCAGAATCTTCACAATGAATACATTCCAACATAATAGACAAGCGAGAATTTAATTTCTTATATCTTGGTCTGCTTACGATATCCGTAACTAATATTTTAATATTATGCCATGCATCAAGAACAAAAATAAATAAATGATTACTTTAATATATATATATTATAATATTAAGCAGAAGAATTTGTTTGGCTACCTAATACCTAACCCTACTGGCCACTGCTAAAACTAAGTACAAAGCATTCCTTGCTTTCACAATACTTAATAATGAATTGGCGCTACGTACCTTTCCACACAATTCTTTTTCAATATTCTAATTCCTTACCAAGGTCCACGTTAATTCACATTTAATATTCTACTTCAGTACTACTGCTCCTGATCATAGATAGATATTTAATTTACATATATTGGATTTAACAAATAGATATTTAAATTATTTCATGAACATTAGGAGCATATGCATGTGTCTTGCTATTGGGTTTAGGGCCGGGCTACTATGAGATCAGTACTGCTGGCGATGCATATTTATACTACTATATTCAAGCAGAGGCAGCAGAATATATATATATATAATTATCAAATATTCAAGTAGCTAGCATTATTTTCTTTATTGTAATTATTGGAAAATTGATAGGGCTGTCTACTATTGTCGTAATTGTTGTCTGTTCCATATTTAAAGGAATCAGCTGCCCGTGAGTACTGCAACTGTTGATAACCTCTATTTTTTTTTTTTCAAAATTTGAATATTCCATCTGCCCTATTTTAACTACAAACACTAATTTATGTTAAAAAAAAAAAAGAAATTGTTAGGATGAATATGCATATATTAATTCATTGAAGCCTGAAACCAAAGTCTATAGGTAGAATGAAATTAAAAATTTTCTGAAGAGAGAAGTGTGTCTTGTACAATCTCTCCAAAATGCTCAATACCAAGTGATGGCTTTCTTTTTTTTTGTTACATAAGTGATGGCCTTTGATGTATAGAAGAGTTTCTCTTTTGTCCAAAAAGTGGGACCAGATCTATATAGACCACGTCAACCACTTGCACGTATCTAACCTCAAGAGTCCAATCACAGACTCTGTCAACTCGAGATACTTTATCTTAAAGATAACTAGCTAGTAAGTACTTTTTTTTTTTGGCCAAGTAGTCAGTAGTTAATTAATCTCTAATCAAAATAATTACCAAAAGAGTGACATCCATCTCTCTCCTCTCATCTCCGCCCTCTCTATTTAATTTAAAAAACAAAAAAAAAACATAAAACAGAAATTAAACAAAAATAATTCATTATCTTTTTTTTTGCCATGAAAATAAGTACTATTCTTAAATTAAAATAAGAGATAATTAGGCTGGGGTATTTTAGAAAATCAATTTTTAGATGAAGACATGGTGTTTCAAAATTTATAAGAAAGTTTTTTTAATTTATAATAAAGTTCTTTAATTTATAAATTTTTTTTTAATTCATAATAAAGTTATTTTAATTTATAATAAAATCTTTTTAATTCATAATAAATTCATTTCACGATTTGAATGGTATGTCCCTTTCTAAGGTATAGAGTGGGCTTTGTAGAGACTGCATGTTAGGTTTTAACTCCAGAATTTTGGGCGGCCGTCAAAGAAGAAAAATAAAAGAACTTGATTAAAAACCTTAAATCACTATCGGTCTTAGTCTAAGAAATACTCATAAAATAGACTTGACTCTAAATCCCCCTTAAAAAAATAGAAAATTAGGATTAAATACCAAATATCAATAGTTTTTTAGTAAAACAGCAAGACACTAATTTTTTTTAGTTTAGGTACTAACCTAGAGTAAAACATTTTGGATTAGGTCACAAATCAGTTTGTTATACAGTTGTGACTGTCAAACAGTTACAGTTGTAATTATCGAACAGTCACAGTTGTGACTATTTAAAATTTATAAAAAATCAAAATTTTTAAGGGTTTCATAATTTTGATTTAAGTTTGGGGGATGAAGTCCTATAACCCAAAGACTAAACATTAAAGTTTAAACCTTGCAAATATTGAAAAAACAACAAATCAATAAAAAAGTTATGATTGTTAGACAGTCACAGTTTGATATAACCATGTTTTTTAAAGTTAGTACCTAAACTAAAATTTAGTACCTAAAGTGAAATGACATAAATGTTTTAGTAGTTGAAATGAAAAAACATTATAATTTTGTACCTAAAGTCAATAGACCTTTAAAAAAATTCATGATCTTTTAGTTAAGAATATATTGTGTGCGTGATGTAATATACTAATATCAATTAAGGACATTGACAATGACATTGACAACAAATATAATAAAGATCAAATTCATCACACGATTGACAATTTGAACACTTCCTGGGACTGGCAATTAACATATAGTTGTAAGATATGTACATGTAATTGTATACAACCTTGGGAGTTGGCACTTAATTATGTTGTTGACAGAGTCAATATCAGGCGAATGAGAGAGAATTAATTAGCTAGGTAGATATATGGCATGGGGTGAGAAATATATATATTTCAACGATACGTCAACAAGTGTTTTGGATCGATATATATATATATATATATATATGATATCCGAATTAATTCATAGATAAATGTATAGCGCGCTAAGGCTGCTAAGCTAGTGGATCGTACCATATATATAATATATGGTAGTAGATTACAAAAAGAAATAATGCAATCTTGTCTCTATTTTTCTTCCCACCCGTACGTTGAGGTCTTGAGGGTGGGGTTTAGGCCTCAAAACTTGTCTCTTTAGGACTCGAAATTGACTGCATCTGCTCTCTCTCTCTCTCTCTCTCTCTCTCTGTGCCTACGTATAATGAATCAAATGGAATGTTATGCATTGGTCCCTATTCCCTAATATTAACATGCATGTTTAATTCTCCTCAACAAAAAAAAAGGAAAAAAGAAAAGGAAATATGCATACGCATTAGTCCTGCCCACACATTCATGCTCACAAATTAATGATCGATAGTGAACTTTATCTATAATTAATCTATATAAATATTTGATCATATATATATATATAAGGCCCTTCTAATAAGAGATTCCTCATTTAGTGTTAAATGAGGGATCACCCTGTGTGGCCCACACGAGTCGTTATGTGTTAATCTGAACCGTCTATTTTTTACATCTCCATTGATAAATTATTCCTTCAAAAAATCAGTTAAATCGAAAATCGTTTACCCGTTCGTTTAAGCGGTCAAAGTTTAAAACAAATGGACGAACAACAAATTCCTCTATAAATATCTAAATTTTGACCGCTTAATCGAACAGGTAAACGATTTTCGATTTGGCTGATTTTTTGCAAGGATGATCTATCAATGGAGATGTAAAAAATGGACGGTTCGGATTAACACAAAACGACTCGTGTGAGCCCCATAAGGTGATCCTTCATTTAACACTGAATGAAGAATCCCTTATTAGAAGGGCCTCTATATGTATATGCGGTACTGATACCTCTGACAAGTCGTCACACATCAAACCCAATGAGCAATATAATGTTCTTTGGTTATTACAAAGGTCATTCTTCGATCTATACTTGTCTAACACGTACCAACTCAACTTGTTAAATTCCAAGAGGCATGAAATTAAATATCAAACAATAATACGTACTGTTGTCTTTAATTCAACTTCGGTTTAATTACTATAGCAGCATTGGTCATGGAATCACATGAAGTTCAGAAAACACACCTATAACGTACACGTATATGTATTCAAATAAATTTGTTTGAAAAAAAATGAAGAAGGGTGAACATGTATTTTCATTAGAAAAAAAAGACATACATATTCGAGAGAAACTGCAGAACGTTGAATTTTAAAATTAGCAAAAAAGAAAATCAAGATTGAGAAATGGTAAAAATTAAGTTTATTGGATATATATATACAACATTTGAGGAAAATAATGGAAATGTGAATTAGCTAGAGACCTTCTACCAACTAAATTATTTCCCAATCATTAAAAAAGAAAAGGAAAATAAAGCAGCAACGTTATTTAGATTTATTAGCTTTAAAAAAAACCATTTTAAATGCTATTTAAAAGAAATAAAATTAACGAATAATTTTTCTGAGTCAATTCATTTCCAGGCTTCCAGCTAAATATGTCCCCACATGGACTTATTTTAACTTACTTGGTAACGGCTCTGGAAACATTATTAGACAGTTGCATGTGTGGTCAAAGTTAATAAATACCAACCAAAGTTCCTATCCATTTAAATTTTGTTGTAACTGCTAATACATAAAGCAACACCTGTTTAACATGAAACACAGTAATTAAATTGTCTACTAGTCATTTAAAACTACGAGAAAGTTCTAGCCTTAATTTTTGAAAATGAACTCTCCCCAAACACTTTTGAGGTTCGAAAAAAGAAAATATACAGCTTGGAGAACCTTAGATTATGAACTGTATGGAAAACTTCACGGCGCTAAGGATTGGATGCTGAGCCTGCAGAACTTGATGGATTCAATATGGTATGACGAAAAACGAGCTACCTTTTGATCGAAACAAGTTAAATTTCCTGCAACCAAAGCCAAATTTAGTAATAATTGCAATGTCCCTTTTCTTATTTCTTTAAAGGCAGCAAATTAAATTGTCAAGACTATTCTTTTATATGTTGTAATTAAACAGCAAACTAAAACCATGGAAATTCAAACGAAAAAAAAAATGAAGAAAAGTTTTTTTAACATGTAGCTTTTTTTGTTTTTTAAAGTTATTTAATTTCTGTAAGAAAATTGAGCACATGGGAGAGAAGAGAAGTCAATGTAATGTGATAAAAATATCTAACTTAATTACAAAAAAAAATGTGTCAAGGTGAATTATAATGAAACAGTTAAAATAAATAATTGAATTCGATCAGGTGAGCATAGCATGCATATAATCCAAGACAATTTGGAAATGCATCTTTATTGTCTAGAGAAGATATTTATATGTACTGGAGCCCTACTCGTGACTGCCAGCCAGCCAGCCAAGATAAACGTTAAAAAGGTGAAGATAGAAGTAGTATGATGCTTTATATAAGAAAACAAAAAGACAAGACCCGCTGTGTACTCCAGGTCATGACCCATGACTGCCTCAATATTATGTAACCATCCATGCAACACACACATTATGTGTCAGTCTTTTCTTTTCTTTTTCTAAAAAAAGAAAAAGAAAAAAAACAAAAATACTAAAGGTTGCCAGTACTGAAAAGTAGATTCAGAAGGGTAGCAGTGTTAGGACACATTTACCGAAGAAATTAAACAAAACCCCTACTTTTTAATCATTTTTACAAAACGTCACAGTAATTTTCACGTACCTCTCTCACTGATGTAGTACTGTAGTAGTATTCACTGAAAAGTATTTCGACCTCCTCCAAAAGATTGGGTTGACGGCGCAGCTGGTGCATTGCTCTCTGAATCCAAGGTGCTCATATGGTCAATCCCATGCTGCTGTTGTTGCTGCTGATCTGATCTCTGTGAAAACCCACCGCTCATGCTCCTCACTATCTGTCCCACCCCAAGAAAGTCCCTCGTCAGCCCATCCGACCCTCCTCCGATGCTCACCGCCGCCAGATTATTATTCTGGTGCAACTTTGCTGCCTCCTCCAAATTCATCTTCCTACTCGCTCCTGCCACGTCGTATCCACCACCACCACCAAATGCGCTTCCGAAAATGGATGCTGAGCTCCCACCACCAGCGAAGGAGTTCATTAGGTCTTGGAGATGGTTGTCATTGTCCCCGAAAATGCCGCCTAAGTTCGCCGCTGGATTCAGTAGCTGAGGCCTTTCGGACTTGGCAGCGCCGCCGCTCGAGGTAGAGCTTCCGAAACTTCTTAGAAGCGAGGAGGTGGTGTTGTTGCTTGAAGTAGTGGAGCCCATTTGAGCCGCCTTCTGAAGCAGTGCAGTTGCGGACATATGTGACACACCTGCACCTGCATGCTGCTGCTGATTATTGCTATAGAGAGAAGGGACTGCGCCGGAGCTCATATGATCACCAATTATGTGACCGGACGAGAAGAGATTCGAGGCTTCGCTGCCACCTCCGCCACCACCGGTACCATTTGCATTGACGTTGAAATGGTCATGATGAGGAGAAGAAATTAGTAAATTGCTATTGTTGTTATTGTTGGCAGTGCTGTTGCTGTTGCTGCTATTGGAAAGGAAAGGCAGGTTGAAGAGCTGATTGGCTCCTGATTGAGGGTTGTTTGTGTTGCTCTGGAGATGATCAGAAAATTGCATGAGTCCATGGAATGACTTGGTTTGCAACAACCCTTGATGATCATGATGGTATTGTTGGTTGGACGGATGATGATCTGGGGACATGAAGAAAGAAGCCGATGGTGGTCGAAAAGACGATGAGGTAGTGCCCATGGGAGTAGGGGAGAGGAGGTGGTCGAATTGTCCGGTCCGAGCAGCATTGTTGGTTGTACCGCCGAGTCTTAAGATGTCATGAGGGGATTGGTGATTGTTGTTGTGGTGGTGGTCTTGTAGTGAGGAAATTAGAGGAGGGTGACCCACTTGGTGATGATGAGATAAGTCTAAGCCAGTAATGTTGTTGTTGTTATTGTTGGTACCCCCAAATAAGTTGCTGCCAAGGCTGCTCAAATTGGGTGGATGCCTTGCACTTTCCTGGGCCAGTGCATCGCAGAAGGCCCTGTGAGTGATAAAACTGTCCCGCCTGCAAAATTATGAAAACCCATTGGATCATCGATACATCTTTCATGGTAAATATATATGTAGTAAAGCTTGCTATTGCTAGGTTAAAACATTTTTCTCAACAAAAATTCATGTCTATTGCATCAACTTAGAAATGTACGGAGTCTTACATGAGATGACTTCCATTTAGAGCATTTCAATGGCCCCACTATATTGGCACAACCTAGCTAGGCTTCAGATGGAAAATTCAAAATATACACGATGCTATGATTTCTATCATTCTAATTAATAGAGATCATAAATCAAAACCCTAATTACAGTGAGGGTTTTTGAATAATTAAGATTAATTAAGAACTTAATATGTTGCAAACTCAAATTCACGCTTGAATGGGAGGACACATTTAATGACTTACACATGCACTGCAGTTGCACGCACGAATCTGCCATACTAGATATTAATGCAGAAACAAGCAGGTGGTAGCTAGAGATCGCAGAAGGAAGTTAACCAAAATTTCCCAAGATGATACAAGGAATTGAGAAGGGTATGTGATAGGGAATTTCTCTAAAATGTGAAAAAAAATGTTGAGTCAAATTAACAACAAAGAAACTACCATTTCAAGAACTGGCAGTTCAATAAATGCAACAAAAGAATGTATTCCAACTGATGAAACGTAATCAATCAACAAACCCATTTGAGGACTTGTGCTCAATTAATACAAAACCAATGAAATGCATGTCTGTTTTTTCCACATGAGAAATTTTTCCCAAAATTAAACATTTCCAATTTCCAATTAGTCCACGAAATTAACCCAAATTCACAATGAGTACCACAGGCAGCTTTCAAACTGTAAGCCATGGTGAACTCATGAAAACCAGTTGAGAGAGAGAGAGAGAGAGAGAGAGAGAGAGAGAGAGAGGATGACTAGCTAGGGGTGTCAAAGGTTATGATGATGGAAAATTGAAAAGAGGTAGCTCAAAGAGAAGAGTAGTGATCGATCACATTTGGCCAACTCATAAGAGAACAAAAACCCGGTAACAACACCACCAGTAGCACCCTCTCTACATGGCAATACCAAAACGTGAATACAAAAAAGCTGAAGAGCGAAAGAGGGCGGTGTTTCCGAGGTAAAACAAAAGAAAATTGAACTAGTTTAGTACTACTAGTACTGCTATTTGTTTTTTCTTTCTTAAAAAAATAAAATAAAATTCCTCTGGGCCGGGATGTATCTTGAAACCACTACGACCATGGCAGTTTCCAGAGATAATTCACGTGGGAGCATGTTTTCTGGCCTTTCCTTCCCCAAAGAAAATTTAAAATAAAAACATTGACGGGACAAAGAAAATAGAATAAGGCCCAGTGTGAATTGAAATGAGAGAGAGAGAGAGAGAGAAACGAAGACCCATATGGCAGAAAACGCATACCAAAAGCATGAAAACTTTTTCTTCTCTTGTCACTTTGACGATGAGGAATCTAAAGCCTAGAGGCCCTAAACCCAAAGACGCCAAGAAGTACTTTGTGTGAGGTGTGTGTGTGACACCACCAAATCTCGTACTCGATCTCTTCGCCTTCTTACTAGCTAGCCCTTTTACTATACTTATGATGCTATGATTATGGTTATGATTAATTAATTGGAAATTGAGCTGAAAAGTTGATGAAGAGTGTGTTACCTTGAGAAGAGAGTGCCACAGTCACATCTGTATTCGCGAGTCCCACAGGTCTTCGAATGGGCCTTCCAGTCGGATTGCACAGCGTACCTCTTGGAGCACTTCTCACACTTCCACTTTTTCTCGCCGTGCTTTCTAGAGAAGTGCTTTTTGATGCCGGTGAGGTCACCGAGAGCTCTAGAGGGGTCGTGATGGACGCATGTGGGCTCGGGGCACAGATAGACCTTGCGTTTGGGTTCTTTTGTAGTCTTCTGCTTAAGCTTCCAAGGCAGGTTGTGTCCTCTTCTGTGGAGCTGTAGGTTCTGCTCCCTTTGGAACCCTTTGTTGCACACCTCACATATGAACCTGTTTGTTGCCATTAGCGTCTTGGGAGATAGTGCTATCACTTCCGCTTCTGGATCTGTGTTATGAAAAATGCCAAACAACAAATTAGAAAATATATAAATCACAACTAGAAATACTACAAGACAATATATAATCATATAATTTTATAAACTTATATATATTTGCCCATTTCAATCCATCTTACATATATATGTGTGTGTGTGTGTGTGTGTGTGTGCCCATTTCATCAATTCAATTCCCCTCCCGATTAGGGTTCCTTTGGGGGGATTCATTGATAGATGAAGAGGTGCATGTGAAGCAAGAGAGAAATGGAAGAAACACATGACTGTGAACAATTTAATTAATTGAATTCATGAGAAAATCATTCTTTGATTTGTTGTGTTAGGTAGCTAGGTAGATCCTAGCTAAGCTTGGTAGAAAAAAAATTGTTGGATACTTGCTTGGGGTTCCAGGTTGGTTTCTCTTTTTCTTCTGGGGTGGGATAGCTGCCGCAGCTGTGGATGAGGTTGGTGTGGAGCTGGAATGTTGTTGCTTCATCTGGTTTTGATCTTCTTCTCTATTTCCGAAAAGCGCTGCGCCGGATGAAGAAGATGCAGCCATCTTCACTCAGCTCCTCTTCTTCTCTTAATCTGAATTCTAGAAAGAAATTTGAGTCGACCTGAAATTTTACCCAAAAGCCGGCGCGGATAGAGGCTTTTGGGAGTAGTACTGATTAATCTGAAAGCTATCTAGAAAGCAAAAAAATTCAAAGGAGAGCTCGCTAGTAGATTAAGCAAGGGTAGTTGAAGAGAAAGAAAAAGAAATCAACTCCATAGCTAAGCATTAGATGCTTTTCTCTCTTCTCTGCTTTTTTCTCTTGTTTTAAATGAAAATTCTGAGCAAGTGATGCTGTTTGAGCCTCTATGATTTGGTGTCATGCACATACAGTAACACATATACACTGCATATTTTCTTTAATTTCTTTTTAATTTTTTTTCCAGATTTTCACTGAATTTATTTTTTCCTCCCTTAAATTGAAAATTAATTGATAAGGAGAAGAGAGAGAGAGAAGGTGAGGCCTACAGGTCGGTGGACCCAATCCATTGCCACATAGCGACATGCTAGGGTGCGTGAGAGGAGCATGCAGCAGCTGCTAGCTAGCTCTCTCTCTCTCTCTCTCTCTCTCTCTCTCTCTCTCTCTCTCTCATTTTCGTATCTTCTTAGTCACTCCCAGACAAACTCTCTTTCATCACCCTCTCCCAAGTGGACCTCACAGTAAAAATAAAAAATTAAATTAGCAAAATAGAGAATAAATTGAACTAAACTTAACCAAAAGAATGGATATAAATATTTTTTTTTTCAGAAAAATTGTCAAGTAATTGAATAATATATCAAATTTCAAATGGAGAAGAAGAAGAAGAAGAAGAAATTATAGAGTATTGGGTCAATTAGAGAGCACCTGAAGGTTCCTTGGAACTAATTGGATCGATGAAGGTGTTTGCTGAATTTGAGCTTAAGCTAGCTACCAGAGTTGTAGTAGTCGTAGTACTGTTGTTACTGTTTGAGAGGTCGCTCTGGTCACAGAGCCCCTGACATATATACATATATATATGTGTAAAGAGAGAGCTAGCTCCTGCTGCATCAGCGCCTACTAGGTCCGTTTCACTTACATGCAATTCATTTGCTGGCTCTCCTACTGCCACTCACATCTGGGCCCTATGCATGAAAGGCCATTTTAGTCTTTTCCTAATTAATTAATTAATTACATGGCAAATTCATCATCATAATTAAAGGACCTAATCCAACCACTATCCATAAACAATTACATGGGAAAATCAATTCAGATTTTACACTACTAATTTAATTATACATTCTTGTCATCACCAACTTTGTGTCATCCTCGGCCTGCTAGAGTAATTATAAAGAATTAAAATCAGTCAAAAACAATTGCTATGGTCGTTATTAATTATAGTGTCCACTTTTTTTTTTTTTTTGGCTTCCCTAATAAACATGGTGTTCACTTGGAAATGAAAATGATATAATAGAGTGAAATGTTTGCTTTTTGTGGGATTTGAATTAATACTTGATTGGGACAGTTTTTCAATTTTTCTTCTTTTCTCTCCTTTCAATCTTGGAATGACAGTTTTTATTCCTTGCCAGCTAAACCCTTTTCCTCATACAAGAACGCTAGCAGCAGATCTGTCATTCTTCAAAACAATGACAGCTTAACTATAACTATGCATATCACTGTCATGCATATATGTGTGTGTCAATTCATTTTGATAATATGATGAGGGTGTAAATACTCTTCATTTCTTTGGTTGGATATATGACATTTAATTATGAACCCAGCAGACTCAGTAACCACTAAACATGTCCTCTAGCTAGCTTTCTGCAGCTATTAAGTTGCATGCAAATCCTAATGGGAGGTTCTTAATTGGATGCAGTGTCTGAATTGCTTAATGGGAAAAGAATGCCTAAATTCAGTAAAAGATATATTTTGATTGGCGTATTATTCACCTGCTCTTTGCATCATTAAAAATTGTCAATTCTTTTTTCTTCTTTTTTATATATAAAGATATTTTAATGGTCCCCTTTATCGAAGAGTACTAATTGAGCAAAAAGAAAAATAAAACCAATGGATTTTTTTCATGGTTGATAATAAATTAATGAAAATATCTCGAATTTGAATTTTGAAAATGGTACGTGGTTAATTAATTTATTAATTACTATCTTACTATATAGTCATACAATGGCAACCGACTCTTGTAACGTGGCATCTAACTCTTAAGGAAGGTCCTGCATGTAACTCTCAATGCAGTAAATAGTTTGACCCCAGCTCAAATGGTTTATCTTATTAGTTGTATTCTTATCTCAAACAGATTGGTAAAATAATATGTCAGACCGTCTATTAATTAAAATAATATGTCAGACTAGTTGTCCGATAAATAAACGTTTCCTATATCTATGTATAAAATATTTATATGTAAGATGAATGAAAAAGTGGAATGGCACATATTAAAAAAATATAATACAATAGTAAAAAAACCTTAAAATTTTAAAAAGTATATAAAACTTTCAGTTACATGCAGAGAATTGTCAAACTCATATATATAATATATATCAAGAGAGAAGGTGAAATTAAGCATTTGAAGGAAAGCACTGTGGGATAGTGGTGAGGGAAACAGCAACAAGTCCATATGACCAGACCAGACCAGACCATTAAGTGACAACACAGCAGTCTGTTGCAACACGAGGACATATGACATACGATAGTTCTGTTAGAACATGGACACGCTACATTTTCAACAATGGCGGCATTTCTTTCACGTTTGTGTTTTTACATTCGCTACCCTCAACTTCTTCTCTATTGCCCTCTCAGTCTCTGACCTCTCTACCGTAACCTCCAAGGCTCCAACTAACCATGCTATGTTGCTATATGCTTTTACTCTCTCTTAAGAGTTAAGACTCTTTCTGTTTTACGTTCCCATGCATTTTCAAATTGGTCAAATGCTTTTGTAATCAGGCCGTTAAGGGCCATTTATTGCCTATTTGGAACTAGAAAGGAAGACCCTTATATTAGGGCTTTACGGGGTTGAATCATTAGGCCCAAACGTTCCAATTAATTCTTTTTTAATTTGTTTGGGCCCAGCTGACGTAGCTCTCATTAAAAAAAGAAGACTATTTGGGCTGAAAAAAAGAGAATCAAATCGACTGTGGGAATGTAATTTGAAAGAGAAATTATGTGGGCCAAAATATTAGCAACTTCGGGGAAGCCTCGTGTAAATTACTAGTAGAGTACGTACCATTGTACCAGTGTAATCCAATTTATAGGACAATGTTAATTTGAAGAGGTTCTTTTTGACCTTTTTAGGGTAGATATGCTGCTATGGGGCACTGTATATTCGCATCACAGAGCTCCAAGTGGAGGACTCTATGATCTTCATGACGTACGTATTATATATATATATATGATTCGTGAAGATTGTGATGAAAAATATATATAATTAGTATATAGCTACGTACAGCATATACAGTAGATCTCGGAGATCGATTGTTGCATCATATATTAAGAGCTAGAATACCTAGCTAGCTCAAGCAACTAGACCCTCATCACTCCGACATTCAGTAAAGTGGATTTGTTGATATACCTGAAACAAAGTTGGACTCTCTTCCGGAATTCATCAAAAAGTTTTGCAGATTCTCTAGGCTTCAGCTGCATAAGAATGACAAATTAATTAATTAATTAATGTCCTAGTCACTTCTTAATATATGCTAGCTTTCTGTGCACGCGGTACCAACAGCTATCTATCATATAAATATATATAAGTTCATCACATTTTTTTTACATATTATAATTCGAACTCCTTTTTCCATTACTCCTTAAAAAGAATATTAAGTAACACTGGTGGGATTCGAACATCTCGTTTGTAAAATTTTGATCAGCTACAAGAAAGAACACAAAATAAGAATGAATAAAAGTACTTGGAAGTAACGAAGAAGATGAATAGCAAAGTAACTCACTATTAACTAGTAGTAACATGCATATAGCAAGGTAAACTTAACAGTGAGACAGTTTACATATATGCTTAGCCGCTATATATATCGACAAAGACATCATTCATCAATTTGGAGGTGACTTGCTATCATTGGTTGACTTCACATCAAGTTTGCAATATGCAATAAGGGAGAACGCCAACATAATTATAAAAGCTCCAAGTTGCATTCAATGAATCAATAATATGCAAGTACCTGTACACTGTTTTGTTGTAAAAAATCAATCAAATCCCCATATACTATATTGTGGGTTACTGGGCTGGAGGGCCGGGTTAGGTTCTTTGGTTGTGTTGGTTGATGGTGGGCTGGGCTTTGACATGTAAACTTCTTAGTGGGCTGAGCCCCAACTGAGTCTGAACTCACTAATACCTCCATTAATGATCAAAGGACAAAGAATAACAAGTATCATTCTCTCTGAGGTCGTTACTGGTTCTCCCTCCTCAAAACCCTCCCGCCCAATCTGCCATTGCACCAACTCCTTTGAGTTCTAGCAACAGCGATGGAGCTTCCCGCATTCACAAATTTCCGATCATCTTCCGGTGTTTCTCTGTGCCGTGGATTTGTATTCAAGCAATGCTCGTTTCGTAACAGACAAAAGTACAATATAAAGTGGAGTAGGTGCAGCTGGAATCGGTCTTCGCTTCGAGTAACTGCGAGTTCGGCCAGTAATGGACCTGCCGATGTGGACAGTGAAGTGAATTGCGAGGATTTTTGGGGAAATTCTGAGTTCGTTGAAGTGATCTGTATTGGTAGTCGCAAGGACGCGGTTCTCGATTTTTGTCTTGATTCGCCGTTCCAGTTTTCGTCTCTGCGATATTGGTAAGCGAACTGTTATCTTTTGCTACGGTGAATGTTTTATGTTGCAAATTTGGTAATTATACAATTTGCTGCAATGTACTTCAATGAACTGAAGCAAGGCTATGTATGTTAGTGTTTGGCTACGCTAAATGTGTGTATTTCAATGTATATATATATATATGTATGTTTTGCGAGTTACTCAAAAAAATTTAGTTATATACAATGGACTTTCTTGCAGGCATATTCTCATCAAAGATTCATCGAATTCGAAGGCGCAGTTACAACGGCGGATCCTTGGAAAAGGTTCAGCGTTTTTCCCTGCAGCTAGTTATCAAAGTTTTTAACTGAATTTTTTTTTTTTCTTGATATGACTTATCTTGCAAATTATATTTCAATCCTCATGATATGACTCCAATGATTGCAGATGTGACTCCAATGGTTTTTGAAGCTCCGCGGCCTTTAAAGTCATGTTCAAAAACTATTATCCTTGTTTGTACATTTCTTACCTATTGCTTGTATTTATGAGTCAAATTTTCAATTGAATTGATTATTATCCATTAAGGGATTGTTGGATGTGTTTTGCCTACTTAGTTATGAATGGGACAGGTTTATGTTGCCAGCCAGTGTAATAAATTTTCAGAATTTGTCCCATGACTCCATGTTATTTTACTATGTAGGTATACTTTGTCTCCTATATGAAGCTTACTGGCAACCAATTTTTCTCTATTTCTTTTGTCTCTAGGTGGCAAGTGCAGGATATGCCTTGGATCTCACGATAGCAATTGATATTCTCAGAACAATAAGATCTGTGAATGGATTTGTGGTCACTATTATTATGAAGCCTTTCAGCTTTGAAGGACAGAGGCGCCAAGATGAGGTAGTGTTTATCAATTGACTTATTTTTGTTATGCATCTTATGGGAAAAATTTAAACTACACCAAGTATAGAAATTGGAAGTAATAATGGAGCTAAGGGTGAATGTATCATAATTTGCTCTCTTGAGAATCTTGTGCGTCTAGACAGCAAAAGAAATGACTTTTAACCTAATGTGCAGGCCAAAGTTCTAATGGAAAAACTTCAGGAGCATACAAATTTATTTATTGGTGAGTGATATGTTGTATTTTCTGTTGATGAAAATTTGAAGCCTCGCGTTATTTAGAGCAATGTCCAAACCAGTTTTCTAGTGTGTGCTTTTCCCCATTAAATAAGAAGGAAAAAAATTTAACATACTTTTCCCTACATACTGTGTTTTTTTTTTTTCTTTTCCTAGTGGATCCACTAACCATAAAGTAGCACTCTTGTTTATTCTTTCACATGCAGGTCTTGACACTGACATGTTACTTAAAAAGGATTTGGTAACTTTAGATGAAGCTGTCAAGACTGCAAATAATGCTGTTTTATTGGCAATAACTGCTGTATCTGTTCTAACATCTGTAAGTATACCTCTTTCATATTTGTTTGGTTTTCGAAGTTAAAAGTAGCCCAGGTTGTGACTGGTTATTGATGACGCACTTATAGGATGCACACAGAAAACTTATCGATGCATCCCATTATGATGTGAAAGAAATCAAAGTTTCAGAAGTTATTAAAGTAAGTGTTCATACCATACACTTTTGTGCAAGTTATGATGGGCTTTATTAAATTATTTACTTTTTTTTTTGCACAAATTTTTATGTTTTATTTTCTTAATCACATTATATTCTGTAAACATTAGTGTCTTCGCTTCCCCAAGTTTTAAGAGTGCATTTTCTTCCTTTTGTCTTTTACCATTGCTGGTCCATTTCTTATGCAACCATGTGCAGATCTTGGAAGAATATAAAGAAGCAAAAATTGGATTTGGTGCTGGCTACAACATCAAAACGTCAATATTACGATCTATGTATGACTGCCCTTTCCTTAGTGTGGGTGTAAAGGTATGATCAAATTGAACTAATTGCACACGTTGGTTATTTTTCTATGGGTCACTTGTGTCAATTGTGTCATTGACATGTTTTTTTTTCTCTTTCTCAATCTTCTTTGCTGTTATAATGTTGTCTGAAAATGTTTTTGTAAGAATATCTACCATCGTCGCATGCTTATAAGTTATGTTGTTATCAACCAGGTGTACAAAACCTCTCAATTTTAATGTTCTGATTTTTGGTTTTTGCCTGTTCTTTCTCTGTTGCATAGGACTTGGATGGTATGATTATTTGCATCATTGCAAGTTCAGGTGCCATTGATAACAGTGATGTACATGCAGTTTTGCATACTTTCCGCCAAACTACAGAATATGAGGGGGAAATCTTAATTTCTACAATTCATGAACCTAGTCTAGAGCCCAACCTGGTAGTCACAACAGTTCTTATTGTAAGGTAACTTTTCACATTGTGTCTTGTATTAAGCATTTAAAGGCTAGTACTTGACACTTTTTTACTTTCTGGTTATTTATCAAATTTTGACTGGTTTGCGCATAAATCTTGTTTCTAGTGTTCTAATGCATATATTCTGTGATTACCAGTTTCTCCAGAAAACAGGCATCTCAGAAAAGTAGCATATTGTCTGGATTGGCCCAGCATTTCCCTTTTATTTTCAATCTCTTCAGTAGACACTCATGGAAATCAAATGACACTCGGGAAAACCCATCACTTGAAAATGCATGCCTTTCTGAAGAGATAGATTCACCATATTCTAGTGAGATGGTAAATAGAAATGATGTTGATGTTGTAGCTGAAGGTTATAAGTACTCTGAAGGACCCCAGATAGTAACAAACAGCAAGTATGCTGAGTTCCACATTTCAAGGTTTAATCAATTTCTCACTTTTAATTTTGTTCTCTTGAAGATTTGTCTTGCCATGCAGAATTTTAAAAACTTTGACGAATTTTTTGTTTTTGGAGGAATTCTTATAGGGGGTCTGAACAAAATGAGGCCGGAATGCTTGAGGCCACGAATGAATCTTCTAGTTTACACGATCCAACCACTGAAGGTAGCACTACTATTTTTTTTTTGTTTCCATCTTCAGATTTGAATTACTAGTTTCCAGTTTGAAGGAGTAGTCTTTGCCGGCGCTCCAGTAATACTTAAAAACCCTTGACATTACTGTTCATTCTTGAAGTCAAACAAGTATTTTCATTTGACTAATCATGGTTAAATCTTAAAATGCATTACCAAGACACTCTGGCCTTCCGAAGGCAGCCGCTTGTTAGTTGGAACTTGGGACCAGGATATCAGATTGCAAAGGATTGGGCAAAAGAGAGGGCAGCTGAAGATGGAGCTACTCTGATGCTTGATAACTTGGGCATCTTCTGCCTTCCAGTTGGTGTAAGGCCTGCAGAAGAGTTGAAAGACAGTGTCAATACCTCATTTCCAACACAAAACTCAGAGACAAAAACCGAAGATGACGTGAAAGCACCACCACTTGTCAATTTGAACATGTCTTCTTGGAGTTCATTGACTGACCCAGGGCTTGAAGCAGTGAGGGAATTTTATAATACAGCATCGACCCTTGTAAAAGGAAGATATGCTGATGATCCCAAGAAGCAAGGAAACCTCACTGTTCGTGCAGCATCTATGCTGGTAAACTGGTGTTAAATGAACATATATTTTCTGTTTAAATCTCTTATTTTCAATGCACTTTAAAGATCATAAATAGTTTCCCCATTACATTAAGCAGTTCTTCCCTGCTTTAAGAAAAGAGAAATGAAGTAGTTGAAATGTAGAGCCAGCATAGGTTAAGAATCATACATCTCTTTTCTGTCTTAGATTCTAGAGAATGATAAGAATACCAGTGTAATCTTTTATGAGGATATATCTTAATGAAATAGTATCTTGTGTAGTATGTGTATCGTAGTTGACCTGTTCTTATAAATACTTTCCAGAACATGAGGATTTAGTTTTGGTTACCTATTCTTCATACAGGAAACAGAGCGAGACTCACCAAAAAAGTGGAGTCCTATGGTGGAGATGCAATACAGAGGAGGAATTTACAAAGGGCGATGCCAAGGAGGTCTTCCCGAAGGAAAGGTATTGTTCCATAACCTTATAAAAGTAGGTGAAAATCAGAATTCTTGAGGGTGTTATAATTTGATCTGTACAAACGAAAGTAAATGCTAATTCTACAGAAATTTTTATAGGGTCGTCTGGTTCTTGGAGATGGAAGCATATATGATGGTATGTGGCGCTATGGAAAAAGATCAGGTCTTGGTACATTCTACTTTAGTAATGGGGATGTGTTCCAAGGATCATGGAGGGATGATGTCATACATGGCAAGGTAATTTCTTTCATGTAAAAGTGAAGTGATAGGTATATTTCTTTCATTTGAATGACAAGAGTTGTCTGTATGGTAAGAGTTGTCTTTGTGAGATGAGTTTTTGAGTGACACGAGCGGTGTGAGCTCTCTCTCATTGTAGACACAACTTATTTTTATTATTATTTCTTTTGGATGCATCTGCTTCTACTGTGCCGAAATAGTGATTACGAAACTGTATATACCGTCATTATGCTGCCTCTTGTTATGGTAATAATAGAAAATATCTGATTTGCTTCTCTTGACAGTGAAACTCCATAAGTAGGTGCTTTCCCTTTAACTGATATTATTCTGAAATAGGTAGTTTCTATGGTCATATATAGGGCTGGGTTTATTTTCACACCGAGGACCGATGGTTTGCAAACTTCTGGAAAGGAAAGGCCAATGGTGAAGGTCGCTTTTATTCAAAGTCTGGTGATATCTTTTTTGGCCAGTTCCAAGATGGTTGGCGACATGGTGACTTCATTTGCATCGATGTTGATGGAACAAGGTTTGTGTTTCTTTTCAACAAAAACAAAGAAGTTCCCTAGTCTGTACTTTTATCTTTTTCTTTTCTTCTTTTTGCTGCTAGACAATATTAAAGGACATGGCTTAGGCTCTTACCTGAGAGGGGGCCATAGAATTAAGTAGATTTGCTACCATGCAGATGCAGTTCTTGTTGGGAGTTCCTTTCAGTACTCTTGATTGTTTGTATCTGCTGATCTTGATTTCTTCTTATATGATTTGTCTGCGATCTCTATATTTACAGGTGTGTTGAGAATTGGGATCAAGGTGCTCTTGTAAGCCGTAAATTGGAATTTGATATTGGTGATGTATAAACAGTGTAATTGTAATTATTTTGTAGATTATATTTTTGTATTTCAATTTCTGTTTTTATGTTTTGCAGTAGTTTACTAAAAGTGGGCCCCCTGGGCATTTTAATGAAGTATTTCCAGACAAAAAAAAAAGTTCACTAAAAGTGGAATTTAGTTTTTTAAAGAAAAAATATGGAGGTAATCATGGTTTCAAAATGATCGTCTTTCCTCCTGAAAAAAAATAAAATGGGGATGCCGCTCATGGGTCATGGCCGAGGCCCGAGAAGAACAACGGGATAAGCAACTTGCATAACAGATCAATATCAAGTCATCAACTTTCTTTAAGAGTAAAATTAGATACAAAATGAAGAACTATAGGTTTTTTTTGGCCATAAAATGAAGAACTATAGGTTAAATATAAAAAAATCATCATATTTTTTTTTGTTATATCGTAAGAATCAAATGTTTTTTCTAATTCTAGCCATTACCCCACCCTCTTTTGTCACTTAAACTAACCCTAATTATAGCCATTATCTATCTTTAATTGGGTCATCTGAAGCCTCTTCAGCCTGAATCATTTGTCGTCCTCTGTCTGCCTGACCCAGGATTTGATCTTCTACAATATTAATAGATTTTACCCATTTAAGCGGGTTCACTCTCTTTATAGGTAGGTACATGCATTTTTCCTTGTATTAATTGATAATGTTTTGATGCCTTTTAATCCAACTAAGGAAGGGGAAGAAGGCTGAGTCTGCTCTTTGTCGTTTGATTCTCTTTAGATTATACGTTGTTCGATTTTTCTCTATCTGAGGATTAGTGCTTATATGGAAACGTATGAAAAAGAGTGGTAAAACTGCACTTCCTTTTTTATTACTTATTATTTTCTTCAACAGTTGGAGTGAAAAGAGGCAGAAGAACAATATATAACAGAAATCCTTTGATAACAAAAATACTACTGCAAGTCTGCAACTAGTTGGATAACAAGATAATACCTAAAAGGCTAAAACTCTGAAATCGTTTGATAAAAAATTATTGACCAATAGATTTTCAGATAAAAAATAGTCTAAATGATTCTTCCCCAAAATTCTGTGCAAAACTGTCTCGGCAGTGTTAATGGACCTGATGCCAAGTCCTGTTCTCACTATAAATATTTCCCACCCCAGCATATGTGTGGTTTACTATCACACTTCTCCACTTGGGGACCCTGTTCTTTTTCTCCAAACCAACTCTTTGCACCATCTCCACAATTTTCTATCATTCAAGAAGGCTTATATCCACCTTGGCCAAAAAAAAAAAAGAAGGCTTATATCCACAAAGACATAGAAGGTCCTTGGCATTCAAGACTGAAAGCCACCTGTGGCAAAAGCATCAAACTTATATACAGCCTGATTCAATCTTGCAAACCATGTTGAGCGTTGATCTCCGGTGCATCATAGCGAATGAGAGAATCAAGGCTGGAATGAAATTCACACAAATCAGGAAACCAGATATTTAGGCAAAGGAAAAGGGTGACAGTAATTGAAGATGCATGCTGACAAATTAGGAAACCAGATATATGCAACAATAAATTCAAATTTTAAAAAAAAAATCAAGACATCCAAGATATCTATGTAATTGCCTTACCTGCAATTCTGCGGAACCCCCCATGGTAACATTAAAGATTTCCTCAAATTTGGTGGCAAGGACATAAATTGCTTCCAATCCTGAACCATAATTCTAAGGTCATGAAGCTTGCTATCTAGACCATAACAACAATTTGCATGCATTGTACAAACTTCATTCAAATCTTTACTAGGCTCACAAAATCCACCAAAGTAAGCAGTATCCAAAAATTTAATTTTCAGTCCAATATTAGAGGTGGAAGGATCAAACTTGATTATATTGAGGACATCCTGATCATGTAATCCAGGGTAGGTTTTTCGAGAGGAATACCAAAATTTGTAAAACTTTATCGAACGGTTATTGGACTTTACATAGTTAAACCCTCCATTGGGTCTGTTCTGTAAATCATCAGAGCTGCCTAAGAAATGATCACATGCGATCTGGAAATCTGCATCCAAATAAAACCGCGGAAATGGATCCCTGAACCACATAATATCAGCATCCTGGAGGAGGAAAGACCAACCATGAAGGCATTGAATAAAGGGACAAGAAAAAAAAGAAAAACGAAAAAGAAAATACAAGGAGTACTAATACTTATCAAGGTACACCCAAATGTCTCATATCAGTATTGAAATACAGACAGCTATGGGGTACTGAGTCTTACTGATGCATTTTGCAATCAATACTTGAATCCCCTAAGAGGATGTAATGAGATCACTAATGTATTAACACAGAAGATCTGCAAACCATTATCTACTTAGAGCATATTCCCACCAAACATACATGTGAGTAAGGTAATTCAAGTCTAAAAGTTGGTCATCAAGTTGTCATAAATAATTAACTCCATCTTGAGGTTACATTTATATAGCTTATAAGTTCTGGGGTTGTCTATACACTACTTTATTGCAACTTAGCCCCTGGAAACCATGTACTCACCTTTTCATTTTATTCTCCATTCCTTTAAGACAAAGAAAATTCATGTTGATGTATAACACTTAACATAGAAAGACAGAAGATCGAGATTACCGTGAAAACAAAATTGTGTCCCATCTCAAGAACAGAGCGTAGAAAATCAATCCTTGCCCACATCATCTTCAAGTAGTGAGGAGTCATAAAGTATGCCTCCCGACGAAAATCAACTCCTTGGGTGACAAGAGCAAAACAATGGGTATGTACCTCCAAACAACGCTTAAATGTCTTTTGATCCAAGGCAATAATCACCAAATGGTTCAAGAGCCTAAGGGTGCCCTCTCCGGTCTTAAAGCTCTCAAGAAAGAGATCGAGGACTGAATCAGGAGCTGCCCATGCTTCATTTAAAGTTGTTAAAATCACAGTCCCGTCTTCCATGGCAGCATCCTTAAAAACCTCTTCAAGACTACGTTCCTCACTAACCTACACAAGTTTCAGTAGATAGATACAATTAAGCTAATTTACAGCTACAGGAAATGTACGAAAATTGAGAATAACACAATACCCATTTTCAATAGCTAGAGGAAATGAAGAAAATTTGAGTCTTTGAGAGCAACACGGCTAGTTTTAACAGCTAGAGGAATGAAAAAACTTGGAAACAACACAATGCTCAAATTGAAGCTAGAACCAGAAATCAGAGGAAAGGGACTCACCGGAGGGGAATTGTAGGTGGCGAAGAAAGCGGAGGGAGAGGAAGAGAAGCGAGGGAGCAAGCGGAGGGCATTGGAGTCCTTGTAGATGATAACGCACGAGAGAGAAACGGCGACCAAGAAGAGCAACCGGCGGAGTGCGGCGGATTCCGGCAACATGGCAGCGGTTCTGGAGTCACGGCTGATTGTACGGAGCGTCGTCACCGATAGTGGCCTCCGGTGTGGATGACGCATCAAACAAGATAATGGCTCGGAATTGGGGCATTTTTTATTGTAGGTATTAACCAAATAACAATTAATCAATAAATGTCACTCTCTGTGACTCTCTGTGTGTGTGACTGTCGAGAGGGGTGAAGGGTCAACGGTCAAGCGTTGTTTCTTTTTTCCCTGGAAAACCTGTGGTTTGTTTTTTTTATTCGTTCTTATGTTTTTCTTAATGAATTTTGCTGGGTGTAAAATTAATTAATTAATATTTTTTGGCTAATAAATAAATTTTATTAAACTGTGATATCTTTTTCTCGTATTTGTCCCCAACTCCTTTTCATTCTTGTAACGGTTTGAAACATTAATTTATGTAAGCAAATGTTGTGTTGGCAGTCGGCACTTACAACTTACAACGGTGCTTTTTCACTTTATTTTCCGGTAAAACAGATAATTATTTTTTAATAAATATACACAGAGCGCGAATTAGCTTCAGTTCAGGTCCCAAAATCCTCTTTAATCCCTATCCACAAGCCGGTGTCTGCTCCTAACTTCCACAAAATTTGTTTTGATCTCCTTGTAAAAACTTTATTTTTGATGAACTCCTGCCAACAATTCTGATCCGCATTAAGTTAAACCCTAATAATAGAAAATTATTGTCCGATCCAAGGTTTTTGTCTTAACCTGAAAAGCTCCGTCCTTTGGAGTTCAATTTACCGAATTATGGAATGTTGTTGTTCTAACGTGTAGATTTTGATTTTGGATTGGAATATCACGGTGCAAGTATTATACCAACAGGGATGAAGAATCCATTAAAACGATAATCAAAATTGGGGTCTTGGTTTGAATTTCATTGATCAATGGCAGCTCCTGTGCCTCCCGGTAATCAATCACCAAACCCTAATTACAACCCTAATATTCACCCAGATCCCAATTCCTTACCAGATAATTTGCAGAATTTGAATCTCAATCGACCGCCTTCAATTCCCACCTCTGCCCCTAGACCTGGCCCTCCGGCAGCTGCGCCGGCAATACCTGCGGTGCCTCCAATGGGACCCCCATATTGCCCAGGAAGGCCTTATGGGCCGCCTGTTACTCAACCTCCACCTCTTGGGTACAGACCACCTACCGGTGCTTTCCCGCCGACCCGTCAAATTGCACCACCACCGGGTGCCCGCCAGAATGCGCCCCCTTCGGGTGGGCCCCGTTTTCCTCTTGGACCATCACTAGCAATGGCAGCAGCTCGGGCTCCTTCTCCTCCTCCTCTGCCTCAAACCATGCATTCTCTTTTGGGTAGTGCGCCTCCAGGTCCTGCATTGCAGCAGGGACCACCATTTTCAGTACCACCCCGAGGTGTACAAGCTCATCCAGCCTCTCCTTATGGATCACAATCTTCGTCGATCAAACCCAACCAAGTAAGTCTTGAGGATTCATACTTTTATTTGCCATGGCGCATAGCATGTTGTTCTAATAATGAATTTCCTCTTAATATATAATAGTGCAACATTATTGGTTGCATTCTGCATTGAGAAGTATTTTAAATTGCATTATTTGGGAATTGATTGAAGTATTCATAGGAAGTTTTTTTGGTGCTATTGGTCTACTCTGAAATACTGTTCAAGAAGTAGTGGTGTGATCATTTTCCAAGAAGGCAAGTAACAACTATAGAATGATGAGAAAAAATGGCATGAAAGAAAAAGAATTTGAACTATAAGGACTACACAAAAGGAAGAGAATTTTAAGGTAGACTTCTTTTGGATTTTATGATCATAGCTTCACCGTGGGATGTTCTTCTCTAAGCTGTTGCAACAGATATTGTATGCATTTCTTCTTTCTTCACTCAATAATCTGACTGAAAATATTTTGAATTGTTTTAGGTGCCTCAACATCCACCAATTTCTGAATCTCCGCAACCACCTAAAGTGTTTGGAATGCCACTACCATTGCCAAATCAATCTGTGACTGCCATATCACATGCTGTGGGTCAAACTGGAGCCCCAGTCGCAGGGCCATCAAAGATTGATCCGAATCAAATTCCACGTCCCATTCCAAATTCCTCAGTGATTCTGTATGAAACTCGCCAAAGCAATCAGGCCAACCCACCTCCGGTATTTCATTCGGCCATGAACTTAAGGAAGAAAATTTTTAGATTTGATTTGCAATTGCTGAATCTAGTTAAAGTTTTTTTCACTTCATTTCTTTTCTTCCTATAATTGATCTTTAAAAATCATTTTATATATGCATGCTGCAATATTGCTAGTGACCTCTCACCTGTTACTAAATGTAATTTTTCTAAAGCCTGCTACAAGTGATTACATTGTCAGAGACACTGGGAACTGCAGTCCGCGTAATATGAGGTGCACCATCAATCAGGTCACAATCTGAGTACTTAACAATTACAGATAAGCTATTGATTAATGATTTTGTTATTCATAATTCTAATCCATTGGATTCTCTTAGGAAATATCGATTATTCTCAGATTTTTATTAATATTATTTTTTTACATATTTGCCTTTTACTTCAACAGATTCCATGCACTGCTGATCTTTTGACAACATCAGGGATGCAGTTGGCTTTGTTGGTCCAACCCTTGGCCCTTCCTCATCCATCTGAAGAGCCCATACGAGTAATGCATAAATATTTTTTAGACATTTTCCAGTCTAATTTTCCTATATTACTGTAATAGCTTACTTATCTGTTGGTCCGTGAGCCATGAATTCAGATCTTATGTATCACACAAAGTATCTAATCACCCCCTCTCTTTGCTAGCATTTGTGGATTCTGTTATAGTGTCATCTATCTTTCCTATCAAAAGTCCCAACATTATTGAATACACTGATAAACTGATTAGTTAATTAAAAGATTGATATCTAAATCTAGATTTCTTATTAAATAAACTTTCCTTTTTGTAGGTCGTGGATTTTGGTGAAAGTGGTCCTGTTCGTTGTTCTCGATGCAAAGGCTACATAAATCCTTTCATGAAGTTCATTGATCAGGGAAGACGGTTCATCTGTAACTTATGTGGTTAGTACAACTTATGATTTTATTCTTTTGCTATCTAATCTAGTGTCTTTCTTTGCAACTGTCTGTGTTTGCTTGCTTTCATGTCATTGATATTGTAGTTAAGATCAGGTTTGCATTACAAATATGGTCAACAATCAATAGGGTGGTGATTTTATGACATGTACTGGTTTAATTTGCAGGATTCGTTGATGAGACTCCCCGTGACTACCATTGCAATCTTGGTCCAGATGGTAGGCGTAGAGATGCTGATGATAGGCCTGAGCTTTGTAGAGGAATGGTTGAATTTGTTGCTTCAAAGGAATACATGGTTAGTTGATTCACATGATTTGCCTGGTTTACGTAGATTCATGTTTGATTTTTGCATTTTTCTGACTAGTTCTGATAAGAGATTCATGTTTGGAGACTTTTAACTAACACTCTGCCTTAATTTAGTTTCCAACTGTTGATAAGAAAGTGGATCATGCACTCTTCTTCAGAGTGCATCTTTTATGGCCTACTGTTTGCCTTATTTGTAGTTGGGTCTCATTGTATAAATTCTAAGGTGGCTGATACATGGGAATGACTCCCCGTTTAATTATGAAATCATTACTTGTTGTTTCTCCGCTTCTTTTTTATTAGATTACGAGCAATTTTTTTCCTTATCAAACTTAATTATAATGTTTCAGTTGCGTGATTCAATGCTGGCTTTGTATTTCTTCCTCATTGATGTATCCATGAATGCTATACAAACTGGAGCAACTGCAGCGGCATGCAGTGCAATCAGTCAAGTTATTTCTGATCTTCCTGTAAGTTGTATGCCTATTTGCAGAATGCTGAAGAATGTAATTTCAGCTGATATAGAAAATTAGAAATATACTTGTTTGATTTTGCTCCTCTTTGAATTTTAATCTTTAAATTTTTTCATGATTCATTATACTCTACCCACAGCCTGTCACACAACATGTCAAGTTTTTTAAGTTCTTACAAGAACCTTCTTGTTGGATTAGCTGTTTTAGCGACTGATGTTATTGATGATTCTGCTATTTCAGGAAGGTCCTCGAACAATGGTTGGAATTGCAACATTCGACTCTACAATTCATTTTTACAATTTGAAACGTGCATTGCAGCAGGTCAATATATAGTTTTGTTAATTTTATTTAAAATTTAGTTGTAGGGCTGAAAACTATTATTTTTCTTAATTTTAGGTAATTAAATGTTATTTTTCTATATACTCTTATATGATTTTATTTTTAATGTCAGATAGTGAACGATAAAGGAAAATGTGCACTTACACAATACTGTTTGTGTTGGTTTTCACTTTTCACAATCAACTTTGTCACGCTTGCACTCCTCTGCAATGAAGTCTAATATAATATTTGCTTCATTTTCCTTTCTTTTCCAATGCTGGTCTATGGCATAAAATTTTATTCTCTTGTCATGTGCCGTTTATAAAAATAGGTGGTTTCCCTTTGTTGGGAGGACCACCATTGCTCATATAAAATAGAATTTATTTATGCCAATATTAAATTTAAACTATGAAGAAATTTGAGGTTTTTGTAATCTTTGTATGTGTCAACATTAATGGCACTGGAAGAATAGTTTTATTTTCCTAAATTAAGGGATTTGGTTGTTCTTAGTTTCTTGTTGTGATTAGGATTGTTCTCCATTTAAACCCTTTTATGTTTATGATTGATATAGCTTGTTCTCTCTATTTTCTCAACAGTACTCAACATTCATCTCTAATTAGAAGATTGCTTACTGATTTTTTCTGTAATTTGTGTTGCAGCCATTGATGCTCATTGTTCCTGATGTGCAAGATGTTTATACTCCTCTACAGACTGATGTAATTGTTCAGCTTTCTGAGGTTAGCTTCAGACTTAGTTTTGTTGTGTACTAGAGGCTGTTGATATGTGTAAAGGCAATATCTTAGCAACCCAAGATAAGTCAAAACTGTTACTTGTTTTGACAAACATCCAAATATATATATATATATATATATTTAATTAATTTTTTGTTGTTTCTGACGTGATCCAGTGCCGTCATCATTTAGAGCTACTGCTGGAAAGCATCCCATGCATGTTTCAAAATAATAAAACATCTGACTCAGCCTTCGGTGCCGCAGTCAAGGTATGCTATCTATATCTTCTTGCATCGAGTCTGGGTGGGTGTTAAAGATGGAGTGAGAGAGTAAAGAATGTAAAATTGGAGTTCCTGTTAATGTATATTTTATAATCACATTGATAAATATCTAAGGGATTATAGTGTGCATTTTCTAATGTTTTTATTGTTTTCTTCCTATTTTTTAGGCTGCATTCTTAGCAATGAAAAGTAATGGAGGAAAACTTTTGGTATTTCAGTCAGGCAAGTTCAGAGACATATGTAATTTTAGTTCAATGGACCAACTTCTTACAACCATACATTTTTAATCCCCCCATCATGGGGTTGTAAAAACTTTTACAATCATGTGTTTCAATGGACCAAGTTTTAGCCATCCAAATACTTATTTACAGCCATCCTATATCTATCTCATTCATTTTTCTAAAAAGAATTTTTATTTTTATTTCACTTGCGACTTTATAGGAATTAAATCTATATATATATATCAACCTATAAGTATATATTCTAAATATTAGACAATGCTGTCTACAGTCTTGCCATCAATTGGAACTGGGGCCCTTTCTGCTAGAGAGACTGAAGGAAGAACTAATTTTTCTGCGAGTGAGAAGGTATTTTGATATACTTATAACCTTCTGTGTTCCATGTTGACATTAATTAGTGGAAGTTTCGTTTGGTGTGAGAAAATATTATACTCGTGTTTTTGGATGTCTGTCTGTCATCAGGAGGCCCATAAATTGCTTCAACCAGCCAACAAGACTTTAGAAACAATGGCAATGCAACTCGCTGAGCATCAGGTAAAACTTTAAGTGTCCTATTTGCATTTGATTATGGGTTGGATATTACTGAACTCTGCTACTGATTGCTGGTTGTCATTTGTAGATATAGATGCTGATGCTGATGAGCATAGTTAATTTGGGCTAATTGTTTATGTCTTCACATGGTACAGGTGTGTGTTGATATTTTTATTACTACCCAGACTTACATAGACATAGCTTCTATCTCTGTCATCCCAAGAACTACTGGTGGCCAGGTATTAGTAATTTCTGTTCTTGTATTTTAGTATACAACATTGTGATTTGAGTTGATATTCCTGCAAATCTTGTACGGTTATCGCGCTCCTTTTTTCTTTTTTGTTATTGCAAATTTGGCTCACTTCAGGTTTCAACTTTATTTATTTTCCTCTTTGTTCCAGGTCTATTATTATTACCCTTTCTCTGCTGTTGCTGACTCTGCAAAGATCTACAATGATCTTAGATGGAATGTCACAAGGCCCCAAGGTTTTGAGGCAGTGATGCGTGTGAGATGCGGCCAGGTACTGATATGCTCACTTTCTCATCCTTGCCTTCAGTGTAATAGACAATAGTACACTTATGATTGTTCCATACTGCTGAGTAATTTTTTCTTATCTATTATAGGGTCTCCAAGTTCATGAATACAATGGGAACTTCTGCAAACACATTCCTACAGACGTTGACCTACCCGGGGTTTGTTATATCTTCTACAACACACATATATATCTTCGAAAAACACCTATGGTGGGCATCACATGGCTCACCACAATATCAAACCTCTAACACTTTAGACAAAATAGGGGGAGAATGAGATCAATTAATCAAAACTAAGGGTATAAATAGAGTATATTCGAGCAAATTAAATAACAACCAAATCACTTAATTCAAGGAACTATCTCAGACTAAAAAGAAAAAATAGTAGTAATGAAATCCAGAAACCTCTTTTGTATTACAAAGCAATTAGAGAGGTGGGTTTCCCTTTTTTTTTGGGGGGGGGGGAGGAATGAGGGGGGGAAGGTGAGGTGAAAGTTAGTTACTTCATTCTTGTTGTCTTGCCATAACTGTTCTATCTCAATTACTGGTTTTTGGTTTTCATTCACTTTATTGTGGCTGCATTTTATTTCATTGGTACTTTAGCTTAATTTGTTAGCTTTATGACCAGTAATTTATAAAACCTAAACTAATCTTTCATTATGCAGATTGACTGTGACAAAACTATAATGGTAACCATAAAACATGTTGATAAATTGCAGGAAGGCTCAGAATGTGTGTTTCAGGTACTAACCAATTTTACTTTTCAGGAGTATCTGGTCCTTATATCTCCCCATTTTAATGATATGGAGCAATGTTACTGTTAATTTAAAATAAATGATGGTTCTTTTCCTTCTAATTGCGTTGTTCTTTCCATTGTCCAGTGTGCACTTCTCTACACCACTGTGTATGGCCAAAGAAGGATTCGTGTTGCAACACTATCTCTGCCATCCACAAGTATGCTAAATAATCTTTTTCGCACAGCTGACTTGGATACTCAGTTTGCTTGTATCTCAAAACAAGGTATTTGGTTCCGTATTTGGCTTCACAATATTGTCCTTTCTTTTATAGCCTTTATACCATGCATTTTTCTCTTTTACATCCAACTGCTTTAAGTTGTGAATGAGTTTCTCTCTTTTGGTACACTGACTTGTGCTAGAAGTGTCTATTTTTGTCTCTTACATGGCAGTATATTATTTTTATTTTTATGGTACTCACAATATATTTTCTAATTTACTTTCTGTAGCGGCAAATGATGTACCATCTATCCCACTTCCACAAGTTCGTGAACGACTGACTGACCGTTGCATCAGCATTCTGTCTTCTTATCGGAAATTTTGTGCTACAGTATCATCATCTGGACAACTTATTCTTCCAGAAACACTTAAGCTTCTACCTTTATACATCCTTGGTATCTTCCTTTATGCTTATAAGTTTATAGGTTATACCAGATATATTTTCTTGAAGCTGCCATCTTTTATTCAACACTTCTGTGGAGCTAACTATGCTTCCTTCCACAAAATAATTTTGTTTAAAGGTGTTTTGGAAATAACAGACTAAGTTTTAAAGCTGTAGGGCTGTTGTGACACTGTTATGTTATCGACTCTTTAAGAGAACAATGCAAGGAAGTTGAAATAATTCAATGAGAGAACTGATGTAAGACAGATAACAATCAGTGTACAATTGCAGTGGTATAATAATTCAATTGCAGATAATAATTCAAGGAAGGTAATGGTTTTTTTTTTTTTTTTTTAATACAAAACTGATAAGGTTGGAAGAATCAGGCTGCAAGGAACATAGAAAAGAGAAAGGGAGGGAGGGAAGGGAAACTGATAAGGTTATTACTATACCACAGACCTACATGGAAATTTGATTTAACTTCCAAATTTTTTTACTCAATGAATGCATACAATTCAACTCCATCATGTATTGCACAAGGGCCCCATACATACAAACCTGAAAGTGCCCAAACTGAGAATAATGTAGGAAACAACTGAAAGTTCCAATGTTTTTTTCTGTTCTTTTTTTCGATTGATCATTTTCAAGAACAACTTAAGTACAAGATAAAATCAGAATTTTCCTTTGCTTCCTTCATGTTTAGTCAGGCATCTTGTTCTTTTGCAATATTTGGACTCCATTATGCATGACTCTTCTGTTAAGCATATTAGCAGTCTTTGAGTTATATAAGTCAGCATCTTAGAAGTCTGTCCATTTTGGTAATTCTGTTTCTTTTTCTTTTTCTTTTCAGCATTAACTAAAAGTACAGGATTGCGATCTACTGGGAAAATAGATGAACGGTCTTTTTGGATCAATTATGTGTCCTCTGTTTCTACTCCTTTAGCAATAGCACTTGTGTATCCACGGATGGTGGCAATCCATGACCTTATTTCTAAGGTCTGAATGGTGCCACATTACTTTAAGTGTGAATTTTTTTTTTACCTGTTATGCTCTCTCTCCCAGTCATTCACTTGCACACACTAGAATTGTACTTGCTTTCAGATTGTACACCTAAAAGCACTGGTAACTTTCTGTTAATCGACAGGTAGATGGATCTCCTTTTCCTCCTGCAATTCCACTTTCGAGTGAGCATATCAGTGATGAGGGAATTTATCTTCTTGAGAATGGAGAGGATTGTTTAATATATATGGGGAACTCAGTTGATCCAGATATCTTGAATAAGCTGTTCAGAATTTCCTCAGTTGATGAAATTTCTACTCAGGTACATATTAAGCCAAGTCATCGTATACATTATGTCTGCCCAATATTGTTAGTTCTGGCTGGCAAAACCTTGTCTCCTACTCTTGGATCAAGGATTTGAGCACCTCATTGACGACCTTAACTTCATTCTTGTGCTGTAATTTGGTTCAGTCTCTGCTAATTTGACAAATTAGGAAACTGCTAAAAATCTTGAAAACAGGATTAGTTCATATGTTGTAAGAAACAAATAAAGGCATAACATTAGATTTCCCAGTAATATAAAATGGGATGCTTTCTGTTGATCTGAAGATTTCATTACATGTTTCATATGAAGTGTGCTTGCAGAGGTCGGGCGTTCATCTTCCTTTCAGCCCCCTCTTGTTTAAAGATGACTGACATGATTCTCTTGGTCATTTATGGGTTATAAATGATGCCTATTAAACATGAGGACCAAGTTGTATATTTGCAAAATTCATTCACAGATATTTCCGGACATAGAAACTATCATCTTATGGCTAATGTCTTTGCGTACACAGTTTGTGCTGCAGCAGTATGACAATCCATTGTCAGAGAAGCTAAATGACTTGGTAAATGAGATACGACGCCAAAGATGTTCCTACCTCCGGTATGCTTCTATTTTTGAGTTACCTTTATTATTCTGCGTCTTTAGACCCCTTTGGGTTATGACCATGGTTCTAGACATGGCAACCTGCTGCTCTTTAAACCTAACACACACACACACCACCCCCCCCCCCCCCCCCCCCAAAAAAAAACAAACAAACTTATTTAAAATCATGGTTAAATATATGTTTGTAATTCGATGATGTCTGGATTTAATGCAAGTCTAATTAAATCATCATTATTTTCTTACAGCTTGAAATTATGCAAGAAAGGAGAGCCATCAGGTCAGTGCTTTAGAACCCCCTTTAATTAAAACCAGGTGTCTAACTACCTCTACTGCTTGACAACCAATATGTATAGAATTTTAATTCAAAACCACTTCCCGATTATTCCCTTTTGCATCAACTTTATTCTTTCTTATTAGGTTATGTTGATCCCTTTTTACTTTGTACTTAGCACCCCTTGCCCAGTCATCTCATTTATTCTGCATCAAGTACTATGAAGAAATAGATGTCAAAATATGACCAAACTGGGAGAATATAATGTAATAGTATTTTTGGTCTTGTGCATTTGTACTAGAGTAGTATGAGAGGTAGAGGTGTGTGTTGTTGTGCCTCAATAATTTGTAATTCTTATATATATATATTAGATAAATGATTTTAGTTTATGTATTTAATTCTTCTATTCTTCTTCAGGGATGCTCTTCTTCTCTTATATCGTAGAAGACAAGAGTTCGAATGGCCTCTCATATATTGAGTTTCTAATACATATCCATCGGCAAATTCAAATGAAAATGTGATTATGTAGCAACTTCAGTTTTGTTACAAGTTTTCATACCTTCTTGCTAGGGCAGCTGTGGAATTCGAAGAAGATAAGTACAACATGAACAAGGTCAGCTTCTCGTTATACAAATGCACCTTTGCCTGCCCATCACGTAGCCTTAATGCCTTATTTATTAGTGCCGAGAAAAACGGAGCTGAGTTTTGGTGTGAGGATTTGTTTTAAGCTTCTATTCAGTGGTAAATGTTGAAAATAGAAATAAATCATACATAATTGTTGTATAACCCATTCCACCTCCAGTTTCTTTCCCTTGTACTAATAGAACCCCTCAAAAGGGGGAAATTAATGTATTTTATTAAATATAGATGAAGTCTGTATGTAATGCAGTATTTTCCTGACTCTTTCTCTGTGGATTCAATTAATAAATGCTTTATAAGTTCAAGCTTAAATGGCATTTGGTTAACGGGCAATGCCATTTTCCTACATTGCAAACTGCGCAGCCATTTTTTTTCTTGGGGAAAAGAGAAACGCAAAGTACAATTCTTCTATTGCTGTTTACCTACAAATCTTTTTTTTTTTTTTCTTGGCCAAGGCTGTTTACCTACAAATCTACAATATAGTTCATAGAGATTTCCGTCTCGAAGAAAAACCGTAAGATGTTGCATTTAAAAAAAAACAGACGGGGAAGCAAAGTTACAAAACTCATTTATAAATAACCCATTGACCAAAAAAAAACGTTATAACCCTGTCAATATGTTGATGTAATACTGAAAAATAAAAACAATTATAAAATCAATGGGCTTAGGCCCCATTCTACAAAAAAAAATACTAATAAGATCAATCTTATAGTATTTATATTCCAAATGTTTCCAACATTATTTTAGAATGATTGTGATAAAAGCAAAATGAACATTGAAAGCTTCATTATCTTTTATTACTAAAAAGTTTGCTCTGATTTTAGGATTAGAGATTGCATCCAAATATTTATTTTTAATTAAAATAAATATTAATAAAGAGATGAACAAATTGATTAAAAATTTAAGAAAATAACAATCGGAACAAAAAAAGGTTTAGAAAAATAAAAATAATATGGTAAAATATTGTAATAAACTAATAATATTAAAATCCATCGAGCTTACAAATCCTTGAGTTAATAAATCCGTCCATTGCAAATTGCACATTAGGGCACAGAAAAAAAAGTAAAATGTGGACTTAAATTTAGTGGAACACAGATTGTCCCCGTTGTCCGAATTCGAAAGAACGGTGATGGCGGAAGAAGAAAGAGAGATGGAATCGGAGTTGAGTAAGAAAAAGGAGATGACGCCATGGGAGCAGCACTCCACTGTAATCAGCATCCCTCGGTTCGACTACAAGGCCCCTTCTTCTCTTCTCCAACACTCCCACTCTGGCTTCCTCATCACCTGCACCATCAGTCTGTCACTCTCCTCTTCCAAATTTATTTCTTTTTTATTTGATTCAATCACACAAACCCACTGCTTCTAAAACAAACCCATTTCCTTTTCCGATATTATCAATTTTATCAGAAAGGGAGAAAAGCGCCACAAAAGAAGCAATCCACCTCCTTGCAAAGGTTGCCTTGAAATGAACTTGTTGCTTGCAAATGCACCTCAATTTGTTATATGATATATGATTTATGTTCCTTGGATATGGATTTGATAACCCTTTTATAATTACAATTTATTCTATTTATTTTTCAGTATGTTCAGTGCATCAATAGTTGCAGTCCTGAAGAAACTACTGCTTCTAAAAGAAGGAAACTTTCCCAAGACAATATAGATGGTGAGTGCATCAGTGGTGGGGAAAGCAAGGATGCTACTGCTAAATCTGGAAACGCTAATGGTATCACTTGTACTTTTTGTGCTATTAGATTCTGAGTTTTTGTGTTTGTTGCGATATGAACTGTTTGTGACCATAATGGCAGATGATCCTCAAGAGGGTCCTTTGTCTCCTGTCAAGGTGGATGATGCACATGGAGACACAAGTCCTCTTCTTTCGCTGGTTAAGCTGACAAAGAGTGGTTTGCTTCTCCTTACTTTCCCCAGAAACACTTCTGTTGACGTTGTTGACATTGTATCCAAAATTATTCAGTCTGTGGAATCTGGGACTTGTAGTTCACCCCTGTGAGTAGTAGATAATTTGTCTGTTTCTCACATTTTCTGTTAGAAACATTTGATACATGTACTCAATTTATTTGAGATTTTTATCTGTCTTTGTTTTATATTTTCATCCATATGAGAATTTCTCCCAATAATGAAGATTAGAAGTAAACCAGACCCATAAAGCTGCTGTAAATTAGTCCTAGCCAATTTGTTAGCTGAAGCTGGCTAATGAACCCTGCTGTAAATTTATGCTATATTTTGTTCTTATTCTCATTTGTTGATGACTTTCAATCAAAGACTCAGATATGAAGAAATACCAATTGCAACTTTATAACTCAGTTGAACTAAATCCTAGACTTATCACTACAGAGAAATGAACAAAGCTTCAGTCTTAATTACAGCCTTTTACTGAACTTCGAAAATTACAAATTTGCAGTCTTTAAGCTTAAGTCAGTTCTTCAATGTTTTTGCACTCAGTATTCACTTGTGAAATTAAATATCTCATGTTGCATTTTTGTACGAAGGATCCAGTAATATACATGTTCATGTGTTTTCTTCTTCCTAACCACAACTCAATACTTGCCTTTATTTATGCTAAGAATTGGCAGTCATTTGGTGCAGTTGGTGTCATCGCATTTTTCCTATCCAAGCTACTTGTAGTTTAAATGAAAAGGACCTGCGTGAAGTTGTCTCAAAGCTTGTTCTTCAATTTTTGAACGATAATCAGAAACTTGTGCGGCCCGTAAAGGTAGAATTCTAACCCTCTATTAACGCACATACATTACTCATGTATCAAAACACATTATTGTATGAAATAATTGAGACATGGACCCGTACCTTTTTTTTTTTTTTTACCAACATGAGAGCCCCGTACATCAACGTAGGGTGATCGAAGGAAACTGTTATCTGTCTTTTTTTCTCTTGTTTTTTCTTTTTCTTTTTGGCCCCTCTTTCTCCTCTTTCTTCTATTGAAGGGCATTCCAATGTTAGCACTTAGCAGTCTATTTTCTTTTTTCTTTGGTACATTGGTCGAACTCTATTTAGGGATGATCATGCTGATAATGTCTAAGCATTTTGGATGTATTCCTTCAAATTCAATACATTTTTATTTAATAGGATAATGAGGTATTCGGAAAGCAAACTGCGATTTTTGGCAAATTTCCTTGCTTATAATCAGGGTTATTATATTTAGCATAAAATGAAATTTTTACATGATCTTGTAGTTTGCAGTTGGGTATAACAGAAGAGGAACAGAGACAGAAATGAATATTCCAAAAGAAGCTTCAAATGGTTCAAATGCAGTTGATATGTTAGACCGTAACAAATGCTTTAGCGTTGTGGCTTCTGCAGTCAAAGATGTTGTATCAGATTCAGTGGTGGACCTCAAATCTCCCGAGGTGCGAACTCCCTTCACATTTTCCTATTTGTAAGCAGTTTACTCTGGCATGTCATTTTTATCTTTGTTCTTACTGTTACACTAAATCTACAGCTCTCTGTTCTTATTGAGCTACTTCCCCTCTCTGGTGTACCCAAAGGATCTTTAGTGGTTGCTGTATCAGTTCTTCCTGGAAACGTTGTTAGTGCAAAGCCACGACTAAGCATGAGGGCACTCGTTTCTGATACCAAAACAAGGGGCAAAAAGGATTAAAACGTCTTA
Organism: Dryas octopetala; assembly: GCF_963921425.1. Taxonomy (NCBI): domain Eukaryota; kingdom Viridiplantae; phylum Streptophyta; class Magnoliopsida; order Rosales; family Rosaceae; genus Dryas; species Dryas octopetala. The sequence goes on along the minus strand of NC_141367.1, from coordinate 31,584,520 downwards.
TAACAAACAACATTACTTTATCCCCAGTTGGAAGATGTGCTAATATTGATAATGAAAATGTGAGGTCGGAACATAACAATCCATTGACGTTGTAGCTTGTCAAGCTATGTTATAATTTTTTTCTTTAATTCAACTGATTGTGCTGCTTGTTGGACCCCAACCCCTTTACAGTTTTGTGATTTGGTGGTTCTTATTTTTTGTTTATTAAGGACCTGGTTATTCATGGGTCTTTAGTCATTAGTGTTTACTTGCTCCTAGTCTACTACTTGTTTTGGGCAACTACATGCATACAAATACAGCCGCGATCAGATTTCCAAGATGGTTCGAGAATTCCTCATTTTGCCTCTACGAAATAAACAAAAGCACAAAATAGTATTCACAGAGTCACAATTAGAAACACGGTAAGGAATGGTGACCTCACATCCCGTCTATACCGAATATGTTTGTTTGGGTAAAATTCTCTGTGAAATGATTTTTGTTTTTTTGGTAAATAATCCATGCAAGATAAATCAGCAACATTTGAAAAAGCAGAAACACTTGACAAAATGCATATCAATATCTCTGTAATAAAAAACGATATCCATTCCGTGGATGAAAGCTTGTTCTTCAAATTTTGAATGATAAACATAGCAAACTTTCCCAGCCCATAAAGCTACAAGTTCCAACCCATCATTACCTCCGTACAAAAATTAGCATTATATGAGAAATAATTGATACATGGACCGTGTCTTTTTCCCCTTTCTTTTTTTCTTGTTTGAGCAAACGACATGTCTGGGACTATGGCTGTCGACATAGATATGAATCAATCTCTGCACTCTATTTCATCTTTTTATTCGTCGTTATTAATCAAATGGGAGAAACAATTGAATTATTTAACTTTTTGCGTAAACCAAATTTGTACTTGATTTTGTAGGTTGAGTGAGTTGGGTATACAACTGAAAAGGAATCGATGAGAGATGAAGTTATCAAAATGCAGTTCATTTGTTGTGCGGTAACAATCTTTGGCGTAGCGTCTCCTGCCAAACAAGTTGTATGTATCAGATTCGGTGGTGGACCCAATGGACCACTACCATGAATGCTTTGGGTAATCTTGTATCATATCTAAATATTCATATTTCTTCACAAAGATAATCCGCTCAACTCTTTTAATTAGAATCAAAAGTGGGAAATTCGATGACTAATAAACTAAGCCTTAAGAACCAAGGACATACACATACTAAAACAAAAAGAACGAACAAATGTGGTGAGATCAGAGATGAGAGCATGAAATCTTGCTACTTGCCTAAACCAGATATGACTTTTAATTTACAGTGGCATCGATCAGTTACCGCATAGAGCGATGGAAAGATTTAAATTGATATTGCTATTCCTGGAAGAAGAGGTGGAGCAGTCATTATAGTTGGACCTAGAGTATGATGAGATTGCACCACTCATCTCATTCTCACTTGAAGATGCATTAGCACTCTTGTGGGAAGAGGGATGATGTAATGACAGAGACAGTGATAGTTGACAATCACCGGCATTGTTGTCTTGAGCATGTGTTAAGGTATTGGCCTGTTTATGCATTTTTGGTTCATGCTTTTGATCCTCTAGCCTGGTAACCTGTGGAACGAAAACAAAATGTTGGTGAATACAAACTATTTGTGCTCCTTACAAATAGTGTATGGTAGGCTAAAGAATGACTCAATTTGTTTTCAATCCACTACCCACTAATATTCTAGTCAAATGATACAATTCCATTCAGTCAATTTATAGAATTCGGTTGTATCACAAGGAAAACTCCTATTACCGCTCCTAATAATGACACAAACTTTTGGTGCCCTTGGCCCATATTGTTCATACCCATCCCATGAATATGGCCTGTACTGGAGTATGCAACTGGTGGCAATAATTTAGATACTATGTCCTTACTCATGAGGTGACTTGTTGGTGCTGGGGTAGCATTTTTCAAGAAAACAAATAAGCTCAGAGATGCAACATGCATTCTCTATAATTCATTAATAAAGGTGTAATATACTAATATTCCTACGAACTGCTGCAAAGACTATTGCTTCTTGATTCTAAAGAAGTAGTAAGTAGTAAGTACTATCTGCCCAAATGAAAAAGGTAAAGGACCATTTTGAATTTGCTGTTTGGCCACTCATAAGGACTAGAGGGGTCCCGTCTTTTAATTTCTAGTACTCAGAATGGACCACAGAATGTAAGAGTTTTCAGCAAAGCAATCAAAGACTGGCCTGCCCTGTACAACAATTTTTTAGAATGTAGCTATGTAAACGACAGACCAAGAAGAATAGCTAGACCTTGAAAATAGAATAGGATAGGAGGGCATGTGCAAATAATGCCTAGCTAGACGACTATTTGCAAGCAAAACCAGTGTGAAAAATGCTGCACCCAACCACTTTTTCCAGACAAGTCATTAAAGGGGATATAGAAGGAAAAAAAAAAAAAAAAACCTTCTAAGCCCAGGAGAGGAAAAATGAGAAAATATAAAAGAATGGATCACTTTCCAAAAGTTGTGAACTGTTTAGCCATAGAGGTGACGCAGGTTGACTTAAAAAGCATATAGATATTCCATGCCTCCTGTGGTTCACAAGGGCATGTCTGGATTCTTGCACGAACTTGGTTCAAACAAGAAAGCTACCAAAAACCAACATTACACTCAACTTCACCAAAAAATTAGAAAATAGTGTGTGACAGTGTTTGTGTGTGTGTGAGAGAGAGAGAGAGAGATGGGTTCTTAATTCTTATAATAGTAGTGTGGGTACCTTGAAGAAATCAGATTCTTGCAAAGCACACTTGAAGGGGTTGAAGTTGTAGAGATGTTGTGGCAGAGAGAAGGGTGTGGTGGGGTGAGGTTGTTGCTTTATTCCCCCATGCTGATCAGCCATTGCCAGCAGATCATAATCATCAACAGAGGAGTACGGATTTGTAACTGTCGTTTCATATATTCTTTGGCTGCTGCATTTCTGCAGGCCCTCTGAGATTGAACTCGTCGTCTCGATTCTAGCTCTGGGAGATGCCAAAAAACCAAACAAAAAGAAGAATATAAAGACCAAGAAGCAGATCAAAGAAAGCAAGCAAGTTCAGAAAAAGCAAAGATCATGCAATGCCTATGCTTTTTGTTTCTTTCTCTCTCACTATCTTTACTTTTTTGACATTTGAGAGAAGTAGTCTGAAACATCTGAACACACCTTCCCCCACCCCAATAAAAAACAAGAGAAAAATAGTGCCTAGTGCCTGCAGAATCCATATGTAGGCTAACCTTTTTGAACGGCTTGGAGGACTGTAGATGACCTGAGATTCTCTGATGGGTTTTGAAGATGGGTGGAAACCCAAACCCACACTCACACCATTTACTTCATCAACACACCCATCCTCATGCTCTTCAAAACATTGTTTTCTTGCTTGGGTAGAACTCCCATCTGTCATGAATGAAGTACAAAAATAACTTTAAACAGAATGATAGAGAGAAAAAGAAAAAAATTAAATAAAAGAAAGTAGTAAAGGGAAAATGCCCATGGGTCCAATTGAAACCCATTTTGAGAATTTGATGACAGTTGTGATCTGTGATGGCTTTTCACTTTCATGAGAAGTGCCAATACAAGAAGATCGGAAAGAATAAAGGTTGAGTTTTTCTGTCACCCATTTTGGGCATCAACTAAGCAATAAATGGAATAATAAATGAAGGAGATCATGCTGCAGTCTCATTTCATAAACTTATGCTATCAAGGGACTTGATAAATATGGAGTTCTAGCTCTGGATAACACCCGATAGAGGAAAATAATTGATGGGTAGTCAACCATTTATACTGCATTATAATGTAATGTCAAAAAGATAAAAACTTTTACAAGGATAATAAGAGGGAATGATAAGTTTGAGCCAAAAAACAAACAAAATTAAGGATTGTGAAGAATTAAGTAGGATATGTATGATGTACCTTGTCTACTACTCATCAGGTCGCCCCTCATGCTTCTATACATCTGATTAAGAGAAAGACAGCACAAACAAATAAATCCAAGGAAGAAAGAGCAATGAAGCGTTGAATATTTTTAACTTATTAGGTAGTAGGCTAGCTACACGAACAAAAGCACTTTTTTTTGGACAAAGAAAAAAAGCACTTTATAGACTAAAAAATAATCGAGATAAAGCAAAGAACCTGGAGATGGCTTTTGACATGAGAAATGGTGAGTCCTTTGACATCCATCAACTGAAGAACAAGTTTTGGTGTGGCCTCTACGAGATGGGAAAAGGGAAGAGATCGAGTGAGAAACAAACTTCCATAGTTAGGCACCCAAACTTAAGATTAGGAAGAAAAAAGAAAAACCCAAGAGCAAAACATAAGGAAGGAAAAGCAAAGAGAAGGTATTAAGGTGTTGTGTGCTCACTTTTATGGCCTCCAAGCCTCTCAATGGCATGAACAAAGCAGTGATGAAGCTCAGGAGTCCATCTCAAACGAGGCACCTTCGATCTTATATACTGCCTAACAGCACCGTTCCTTCCACAACTACTAGTCATGATTTGATTTTTCTTCCTTAATTTGTTTTATCAATCCAAATAATGGAAAATTAATTTCTGCTGCACACCCTCAAGAAGAAAGAGAAGGCAAGACTCATGGTTTTGGTGTTGTACAAGTAGAAGACATGAGGCTGTTTGTTATATATTGTTGCTGCTCGCAAACCCGTTGGAGCTGTCTAGGTTTATAGCAACAGGAGCAGCTCTATAGCATTATATGCACAGCTTCCACAGCCTTGAAAAGAAGATGAGGAGGAGGAATTTAAGCAAATATCAGAGAGAGACTGAGAGAGAGAGAGAGAGAGAAAAAAAAAAGATCACGAGAAAACGATAAGACGAAGCTGAGAGGGTCTGTAAATTCCTTAAAGAGTCTGATAATACCTCTTGCTATCGCTGATACTACTGCGCTCTAGCAGCAGCTGGCCTTTCTGTTCCTTTAACTTTGCACACCTTCCTTGCACTGCACTGTCTACCAATTTAATATTATTTTTATTTTTTTAAAAAGAAAATTCAAAAATGCTTCCAAGACCAAAAGGAAACACAAAATTGTCTGTCTCTACTCTCTAGACTCTCTCTCTCTCTCACTCACTCACGAGCTTCTGAAATTCTGATTTTTACCCTTCCCTCTAAATCATTACCCCTATGCCATACTACAACTGCCTTGCTTTGACCTTTGTTTCTCTCTCTCTCTCTCTCTCTCTCTCTCTCATAAATTCAATTCTGATACATACGCCAACGTCGTCATGATCACAAAAAGCCCCTCATTAAATTATTATTATTTTATTTGTTTTTTCTTTTCATTTCTCAGTCCTTTGAGTTTTTGAGAGTGTTGTTTGGGACACTCCACTTGGCTGGTACTACCGGGCGCGCCTATACATTTTCTGATTTTCTGAAGGTCAAAGAAAAATAGGATTCAAATATTCACATTGTGAACGGACGTTTTTACCCCTGCTGCTGTGCTGCATGCCCTTTGTTTAATACTGGGACGATGGGAACAGTTATGTTGTTTGTTGTGTTTGGTGAGGACTGAGGAAAGGGGTGGTGTTGGTGGTCCTTGCCCTTTGGGATGCCCCTAATTAAGCGAACCACCTTTTTGCATGTCTTCATTGTCTTGTATAATAAAATCCACATAATGACTTTTCTAGCTAACCCATACGCGATAAAAAGACATTTCGAGTTTTCAACCAAAATTAATTCTTTTTCGTAGAATTCTCTTTGTAATTTGGTTTAATGTTCAGTTGTTCACAACAACAGTATAGCATGAATGAACTCATGGGGTGCACTGTGGGTGCGTCAACACCCTAGTTGCAACATTTATTGGACCTCTTTTTTTTTATTTTGGGAGAGGACTATGGTTTAATGGTTTATGACTTTTCTTATGGGCATATTCCAATCACATGAATTGAAGTAAATGTTAGGATTTATTTTTTTTGTTGTTGCCAAAAAGTAAATGTTAGGATTTCAATCAATCTCATGCTAGGTCCCCTTTTTAAATGGGTTGGCAGCATTTAACGAGCCAACACCTTATACTGTACGTACAAACTCTTTTTTACTTTTCTCTTAATAAAAAAAACAAAAAAAATATTTGTATTCGTAATTAAGTAAATTAATAAAAAGTCACAAAAAATTGTAAGTTTCACTCATAAATTCAAGAAAAAAATTTAATTTTAAGCCACTCATTGTGGCTTAAAAATCAACTTTTTTATTGACGCCATTTGTAACCCTCACAGAGACACTTTATTTTGTTATGATGCAGTATATAAATAGTTATACTTTATTTTGTTATGATGCATAATGTAACTCTACAAGAGTTACATTTTGTAATTGAGTAAAATTACACTTTATTGAATGATGTAGTATTGTTTTAAGGTTTAAATATTTATAGTTTAGGTTTTATGACTTCATATTTAGGGCTTTAGGGCTTTAGCCCCAAATTCTAAAGACTACACCATTTACCTTAAACTTTTAAAAAATTAATCTAAAATTTGGGTATGCTTGAGTTTGAATAGTATTGAATGTTCCATATTTGATTTTTTTTAATTATATTTTACGATTTAAAAATAAATAAATTAAAAGTTTTGGTATGACCAAGGAATGAAATTTCGAAATTTTCGGCGAAATTTCGCCGAAAATTTCGTTTTTTTGGGTCACCGAAATTTTATCACATACCCAATTGTTTTCGGTAATTATTTCGGCGAAATTTCGGAAATTTCGCGAAATTTCGGCGAAATTGGCGAAATTTCGCCGAAATTTGGGGGCTGTTTTCGGGAAAATGGCAAAATCCTCGATCCGCCGCCGTGCGGGGTCGTCGGAGCCAGGGAAGCACATGGGCAGACTCACCGTGACGAGAGGAAGACAACCCAGGTGATGGGAGGTCGCGTCGTCGCCGGAAAAGTGAGATCGCCGCCGGAGCTCCAAGGATCGGCCTCAGCTGGTTCGCGACTCGGGGGAGATTTCTGGGCTGCGCCGCCACCAGGGGGAGGAAGAAGGATGAACGGCGACGAGATCTGGGCCGGTCCCGCTGCCAGCCATGGCTGGACGCGCCGCCACGCGCCGGTGGCAGGCGCGGCGAAGGTGATGCACGCGAGAGAGAGAGAGAGAGAGAGAGAGAGAGAGAGAGAGAGAAACAGGAGAGAGGAGAGAGAAAGGGATAAAAATCTGATTTTTGGGTTTTAAAACCCCTTTTGTAAAAATTACAAAATTGCCCTTTACTTCAAATGTCCGTAACTTTCAAACCATAACTCCGATCGACGCGTGCTACGTGTCTACGAACTCGTGAACTCGAGACCTATCCAACGTGCCCAAAGTCCGAATCAAAAGTCCACTAAATTTAAAAGTTAACTTTGGGTCAAGCCTAATTTAAAACAAAAATAATTAAATAATTAAAATTAAATTAAAACCTTTTTAAATTTCAAATAAATTCTCAAAATCCTTAAAATAAATTCTCAAAATATTTAAAATAATTATTTGGAAAATACAGGGTCTCACAGAAAAGGGGCTGGGAGGGGCTGGGTGAGGGGGGGTGTGTCGGGGATGGACTGGGTTGGGGGGAGAGAGGCAGGGGCTGGTGCTTGGTGGGGAAGAATACCCTAAAGGGCCTAAATCATAATATCTTATACCATATGGTCCATATCTTAAAGAACATACAGTATATAGAGTTTAGTGCATAGATTATAGAGTATAAAGAGTATTAGAATATATAGAGTATATAGGGTTTAGTATTAGGGTTAGTGTATAAATTATAGAGTATAAAGAATATACTGATTTCATTATTCATTATACTAATTTTGTTTAACAGTTTTTGCCTCCAACGCGCATTATATTCATCTTATATCACATGAAACCTATTATATAATTTGGTTTCTTCAATGTTTTTTATTAATATAGTAGATAATATGTTAAATAAACATATGGTCAAGTTTCATTCAAAATTTCCATATTTTGATAACAATTTCCGTCGTTTTTATCTAATTTTATCGAAATCGAAATTTTAATCGAAATTTCCACGAAAATTTCCGTCGAAATTTCCATCGAAAATTTCCTCGAAACCGAAATTTTACTCCTTGGGTATGACTTAAAAAAGTGGTATGTTGTGCCTTATTAATAATTAACTCTTTTTAATTCATGGGTTGGAGGGTTATATTCCATTTAAATTCATTTATTAGTTAATTCAATGAACCAGATAATACAATAATACTTTTTTGTAATCCTGGTTGGTGAAATTGAAGGGTATAGGACAAAGGATCCTAACTATTTCTTAATGTATGTGCAGCTACAGGACCATAGATATATTTAGGTGCATGGAAATATATTGTTTTCCTGTGGAATTTAGGCATTAAAAACGCATGGGTATATTGATTTCGTTTCTTTGCTAATTTTGGTCATTAATCTGATTCCCACAGAAACCCATAATTCTAAATTCCATTTGCTTCTCAATCACTTTAGGTATGAGGTCTGCAGGTTGAGGTTACCCTTCAAAGTTCAAACCCAATATTCCAAAACTCTCTCTCTCTCTCTCTCTCTCTCTCTCTGGAACTGGTCAAAGTTAAAACTCTTTACCATTCTAATTCCTGTTGGACTATTGAGCCATTGAGGCCTTTAATGTCAAACTCAAAGTCAGCCAAATCATACAAGCTAGGCAAAAGAAGAATAATAAAGCCAAACCAGACAAGTTAAAGAAAGGAACACGGATACATGTACGTACCCTGGGGCAATCTCCACCGTCCTTTTATTTTGCAATATTAGGAATACGGATATCGATGAAAAATGAACGGTTGGGATTGTAGGAAAGGACAACACATCAAGTTGGGACAAGAAGATATAATGAGTTATTTCCGTATAAGGAATTTAATTGAATCAAATCACAGCACGCATGGGGCATGGCCCAGACTTCAGAGGGACTGTGGAGGCGCTGCACCTTCACCATGGCGCAGTAGATCTGTAAATTGTAAAGACGGTGCCGACTATTGAAAAACTCGGTATTGCTGTACGGCTATTGGCAAATCAGTGATATCAATTTATCAAATCCCCCATTTCATGGCATTTATGATTATATTTTGTTATTTTCAATGGAAGGACACATAAAAAATGAAATTACAAAACAATGCAATATCAGGCATTGATTGTTTATTGAAAAAAAAAATAGTTTTGTATGAAGGATTAGAAACGAGTATGAATTTACATGAAATTATAATGCCTTGGATTTGTTATTCACATATTTCGAATATTACTGGTGAAATAGGCTAAATTTCTTTTTTAGTCAATGTACTTTAGATCAGTTAAGTTTTATTTTCTTCTTTATAATTTTAATTATTTTGATTATAGTCTTGTACTATTGTTGTAATTGAATAACACATTAACATTTCTTCCATTAATTCAATAAATATGTTTTTGAATTGCTATGATTTGTAAAGTAAATGATCAAAATCTCAAGTGTGTAGTATATGACAAAAAATACAACGAATTTGACTATTAAATCTAAAGTTTTTTTAGAAGAATACAAAATATTAATCTTATTTTTTATTTTAAGTAATATTCATTATTATTGATACTCTTATTTAGTTTTGACACTCCACATTTTTAGTGTATAAAGATTATACAATATTCATATTGAAGCGAGAAGTTAAACTAAGAGCCCTTCAATGCCTTTTTATTTAGAAATAATTAGATTTATATCATTTAGAAAAACAGTTTTTAGATAAAAATCGGAGGTATTTTAAAATTTATAAGAAACTCATTTTAATTTATAATAATTTATAAGAAAATTCTTTTAATTTATAATAAAGTATTTTTAATTTATAAGAAAATCATTTTAATTCATAATAAAGTCATTCCCTAATTTGAAGGGTATTTTCCCTCCTAGGGTGTAGAGTGGGTTTTGCAGAGGCTGCATGTTAGGTTTTAACTTTGAGATTTTAGGCGGAACCCAAAATCTTAGAGTTAAAACCTAACATAAAGTTGTCAAAGAAGAAAAATAAAAGGACTTAACTAAAAATTTTAAATCACTACCAATCTTAATTTAAGAAAAACTTATAAAATGAACTATACTCTAAGTCTTTTGTTTATTTATTTATTTTTAATTCTGTTAAGCTGATCAATGCAATTAAATCCCATAAGTAATTTTTTTTCATTTTAAAAAATTCTTGGTTTTGTGCAGCAATACCCCTCAATTTCTCTTGTGCTGAAGTACACCTCAGCTTCGTGTAAATTTTAAAGGTACTCATGTTCCTTGTCTGGCTGTGTACACGACAGATTTAGTGCCCGTTAATATCATTCATGGCTATGTGGCCTCCAATATATTCTTAGGATACGCGCCCCTTGCGCACTGTGTTTGCACGCGATCATCATAATTCTTAGCAACTGCGTACGTTTCATCCAACTCTCTCATCAGGCGTGTTTGCCTTTGATAACTGGAAAACTTTTTTTTGGTAGAAATGAACAACTTTTTGTCGTAATTCATGTGTACAAAAAAGAATGAGTCTCTGCCCCAAGCTAGAGTTTGAATCCGATGTGCTAGGGTCTAGGGTTTGGCAATGGGATTGACAGGAAGGATACCGTAGTCATAGTTTTCAATGTAGGGTGGCTTTAGGTTTGAGTGGTAGGATATGGTTAGGACTTAGGACTTAGGGATGGGACAATTTTTTTTCTTTTTCTTTTGTTGGTCAACGAAAGGATAAAATTGATATTATCATTAATTTAGGAAAAAAAATTGGCAATTTTGAGGCCATTTGAGTAAGAGTCAAGACCCATGAAGGGTTTCGAGGCCAAATTTGAAAGGGTATTTTTGTCCATTCAATCTAAATTTTTTAATATCAAAATGGTAATTTTTTATTTTCAGTATAATAGCTAAATTTTGTACTATCTTTGTCAAAAACCCTTGTATGATTAATTCTAGGCTTTCTAGCTATCACATGAATCATGATCCATCTTATACAAGGACAAACACAATGTTTCCTTTTTTTGTTTTCCCTTCATATTTTGGATGAATGTTAAAGGAAACCCTCCGTTTCCGTTGAATGTTACCATGAATGTGCAAAGTTTGGAAGTTTGCTTGAGCCTTTCAAGAATCAATATTGAAGATGATGATGAGTGTGAGACCGAAATATATCCAACAATATATATAAATCTCTGGTTGCTCTTCGACTTGTCTTTATCTTAACTCTCAACGTACGTACGCTCTAGCTACTTGTATGCCCAGCTGAGCATTTCAAGATCGATCTCAGGCATCCAAATCAGAATGTCCAGAGCCAAAGTATCGAAGTGTGAAAGTATCTGTTTGAGATCGATGTATGAGTATGATAAACAACGAATAGTACTACATGCAAAAGGAAACGTGTTAACCAGGTGTTGCAAAAGGAATAGTACTATTCAGGAGGTGGTGCTATATTTGTAATTTGCACACGCCCAATGCCTAATGCCAAATTGGCAAAGGAGACCTAATTAACTTTCCTTAATTTTTTTTTTTTGGGCCATTGCATTTGGGACCTAATTAACTTAATTGACATGTATAACATTTCTTCCATTTTAATTTCATGCCTTATTTTTTTTTTTAGACTAATGTTTACAATAATGAAAAGATTTTGTGCCCTATTAGGATCCAAGATTTTTGTGCCATAATCTGATGTGGCAAAATTATTTTGTACACATTATTATTTATTTGCCACATTATTATTTTAAAAGACAACCTTACCCAATTAAAATATAATGACTAAAATTATTATTAATAAAAAATTATCTTAATCATCCTTTGTCTTCCATTAATTTTAATCTCAACTACACTATTTCATTAGAATAGATCTAATGGACAAAATAAATTTTTGAAAGAGAAAAGAAAAACTATAGACTAGCTTGTCCTCAATTCTCTAATCACATTGAATTGCATCATGCTCTCTCTTCAATTATTGACACTAGCTACCCTAAATATTAGTTTCAGCTACACATGACAGTCCCAGCCACACCAACAATCTCTTATGTCAAGAGATTGGTTTGGAATTTGGGAATAGAGGATGAGCCTCTAGTTTCCAATTTGGTTTACGCCAGCTCTTTTATATTATTGTAGCCCTTAATCTATGCTCTTCATCAATTAGAACAACTAAAAGGTTTGATAGAACTAAGTTGGCTCTCATGTATATGATTTATATAGAAGTGATGAATTTTTCAATTAAAGATTATACTATAATATCACAAATCCAACCAAGAAAAGCGGCAATTATTAATAAAATAAATAAAAAGGGAGATAGCCATATGGGTATAGTCAGATGAATCATTGAGTTGAGTACGGTAGATTTGAGGTTTTCAAAAGAGTTGGGTTTGATGAGATTTTAGAGAAGACAAACTCGAGACTTTTTCACGTTTGAAAAAAAAAAAAGTAGTTGTGTTTAAAAAAAAATTTAATTTTATCTATTAGATCTACTATAATGAAATAGTATAGTCACGATTAAAAAAAAAAAAAAGGACCTAAATAAGAGGAGATGATAAAATAGTAACTTGTAGAAGTTTATGTGGCAATATCATGTCATTAGGGCACAAATTATTATGACACCCTAGTAGTCCCTTTACAGTAATAGTGCCACGTTTTCATCATTCATATATGTTAGGCTGAAATAAAAACAAACTCTTTTTTTATAGTCGAATAACAGAGAAATTTTTTATGTGATTGTATCACTATATGATAATTTGATTAAAGTTTAAAATTATATTAATATAAAAAATCTTAAATTTTAAATAATACTTTAAAACAAAGAAAATTATCCAGTAACAGTTACCGATTGAATGGGTGCTTTTTTCGAATTAATCAACAACTATATCATTAGATTTAAACATAAAATATTGAGTGTGATTATTAGACCAATTGATAATTAAGTATGCACTAAGAATCGGTAGAGCATTAAATGAGATGAGAAAAATACAAAATGAATAGCTACGTACGTATTTGTAATTTAGTATTATTAGATAGGTAGGTAGGCTTAGCCGCTTAGCTTGCTAGCAAAAAGGAGTCGATCTCTCCGATAGACTATAATTAAATAAGTTGTATTTATATATTTGTTTGTTTGTGTGGAATGGGCATCAGGGCATGTGTGATGTGTAGAGTAGAGTACGAAGGATAATGATGGCGGCAGAGAGGTTGGGAAGAAAGGAATGATGGAAATTCCTGCGCAAATGGAATGATGCGCATATGGCAAGCAAAAGCTAGCTAATTCCCAGTGTCCAGAACACCAGAACCAACCATCACCATGCAACCAATTTTTTATCATTTCATATCTGATTTCTTTACTCAATATTCTGAAATTCTTGCAAAAGCACCACTGCACCGCAACAGTACTACATAACAAAATTGAGTAACTTAATTTATTATAATATTCTCTTTTGCATTATTAATTTACATAATTTAATTCGCAAGCTAGCAAGTAAAGGCCAGAAAATGAAAAGAATATTAATTTGATTAATATTGATATTTTGAAGGCTGAAGCAAGCGCAGTAGTAGAGTACTGCGGAGGTCCAGGCTTCCAGCTAAGCTAGTAAAAGTAAAAGAAGATGGTGAAAGACAAAAAGTTAGAAAAATCTGAGAGGGGGAGGCGGCTTCGAGGACGCCGGTATATTTGGCGTGTGCAGGTAAACGTAAATGTGCCTCGATAACTGTGTCTTCTCCTCCTCCTTCTCTAGCTTCCTGTTTATCTCTATATATGCGCACCATACATTCATACATATATATACATGTATGTGTGTGCATGCCTATTGCATGTGGACACTGTATGCATCCTATATGCATGTGGGAGTGTGGGACTACCTACCTACATGTAATAAAACCAAACATTACTCTAAGGAGTTCATTTTTGCTTATCATAAAATAAATCCCTAATCTAAGACTCAACTAATGATCTAGAGAGAGAGAGAGAGAGAGAGCGAGAGAGCTATGAGTCTTTGATTTGAACTATATGTACATATATGGTGGTTAATTTATATATGCAGGGATGGAGAGACGATCGAGGATTTGTTTATTATTTTTAATTGTGAGTTTTAATTTTGATGCTGCATGATGAGTCTCGTCAATCGCCGGGCTAATGACGGAGACTAATTAACACTGGCTACGTGATCTCTCTATATATATATATATATATATAATATTCTCTTTCTCTGTTGGCTGTTCCCTTTTCTCTTGTTTCAGTTTCAGTTAGCTACCTACAACCTACCTATTTAATTAAACTGCTGGCTAATCCTATTGATTTGATGTTCTTCTTCCCTCCTTCGCTCTTGTTCCATCATCAATTCTTCCATCGGGATGAGCATTCATCAATTAAACTGCCAACTATTTAATGTCAACGTGCCACTACATGTACCCTATATATATATTACATAAGAGATGGTTAGATTTTTTTCATTACATAACATCAAATTTCCACTAAATTATGAACATATATATATACAAATCATTCAACAGATACATCCCTCTTTCTTTCTTTTTCTTTTTCTTTTTGTTTTTAATAGAAAGTAGAACCAACATTCCGACCGTATAAGATTTGCATAGCATGTCATAATATTTTTTCCTGTTTTATTCTGAAAACGACTTATCATAAAACTATAAAAGCACTGTTTTTTTTTCTCTCCGGCAACAAAAAAAAGAAAATCTCACTGTTTAATTTCTATTTTAAAGGAAAGTCACTGTATTAAGTTTGACAGCACCTGCAAAAGTACTATATACTTTGCCAAAAAGATGGTCATCATCTCATCCATACATAAGCGACCCCTACGTTTTCGTATCCCAGCACAACCGAAGGAAAACGAAAACAATTTGAATCATGAGAATTACTCTTTAATTATTAAGAAGCCATTCAAATCAAGGCAAATGAATCGCATCTTACGTGCCTAACCCACTAACCAGCTTCTTTTGACCCATACAATTTTCAGTCATTTTATGATCAAAGCGCTCTTCGATCATTTAAACATTATAGCCCAACTATTTGGACAAAGCGTTGTCCTTCATTTACCTGGCAAATACGCATACATTACAAGAGTTAGCATTTGTTACACATTTCAAAGGTTTTTTTAACAAAAACCCATAAAATACACTATTCTCATTTCAATGTTTGAAAAGGGTTAAAAATGAAAATAGTGTTATTAGAATTTCCATCAAATTTTATCTTGTGGAAGTATAATTAATAAAGGTTGTTGACTTTAGGTATCAAATTTCGATGTTATTTCATTTTAACTATTAAAATATTTATGTAATTTCATTTTAGATACTAAATTTCAGTTTATGTACCAAATTTAAAAAACATAGTTTTACCGAGCTGTAACTGTTTAATAGTCACAACTTTCTACTGATTTATTGTTTTTTTTAGTGTTTGTAAGGCTTAAATTTTAATGTTTAGTCTCTAGGTTATAAGAATTCATCTCCCAAATCTAAATCAAAAGCACTAAACTCTTATAAACTTTAAATTTTTATGAATTTCAAACAGTCACAACTGTATAACAAACTGATTTATGGTCTAATCTAAAATGTCTTGTTTTAGGCTAGTACTTAAACTAAAAAACATTAGTGTCTTTCTAAAAAATATTAATATTTGATATTTAATTTTAATTTTTTAAATTACCAAATATAAGAAATTTAAACAAATTTGATATTAGTCATTTGGTATATTGAAAATTATTATTTTGATGGTCTGGAGAATGAAGAATGATTAAAGAAATTATGGTGCCCACCATCTTGACTTTCCTTTCTAAAGATATCAATTAGTAGGTAGAAAGTTTGAATGATGGGAATAGTATTGCTGCTTTGTCTTACGAGCTTTTCAGGTCATTCTGGCCTTGGGCATTTTATGTCCACATGATCGAACCATTCCTTCATTCCAGTATAAATTAATAGCATGGCTCTAATCAAACCCAAGTTTTGAACATTTTAATTGTAATTATAGCCCTTTAAAATTACAAAAATGATTATAATCCTTAAACATTACAAAAAGATCATGTAGACGAGGCCAACCATGATGACCTTGAAAGTTTTTTTTTTTTTAGTATAATTTGGGTTGGTATGGACCGACATCAATGGTGAATTCAAAAATTAAATAGTTTGGGATCAAGATTAAAAAGTTCACGATGCATTTCACGTAATTCACAATTTCTTCCGGTCTTTTTTTCTCTTTTAAGACATTTACACAAGCATCTTACTTGCATTATTGCCCTACACTTGTCACCAAAATCCAAGCTTCATAGGATCAATATTTTTACTCAAGCCTAGCATTTTTGAATTTATGGGGTCAATGAACCCCACCCTGCATCCGCCCGTGGGTGTGGTGAGAGATTTCGAATGTGAATAGACCCATCCTAAAAATAGACACTTGATAGAAACCAGTTATATTTTAAGCTTACCCACGAAAAACATGGAATATTAATATATTAACCAAATGAGTCAAAGATAGCAGCAATGGCTAACATATAATATGTAACCATCACTATATATGATTTAGTACCATAAAAACAAACAATAAATATATATTTGGTTCCCCATACATATATAATTTTATATAAATGTATAACAAGCCAACAAATTAATGATGGACCACTTCGAACATGTGATAGGAAGAGGAATACTAGGGGTGTGCATAGCATGCAACTCAAAGTTGAAATTGGAAATATTGTGAGTGCGTGTACTTAATTATTAATTAATTATACCGGGGATATCATTCTTCTAGGGAATATGTGATTATGTGATGATTAAATTAGTAGGACCCACATGGATTAACTTGTTTATTCTTGAAATTGGATTTGGACTAATTAGGTGGGTTGCCGTTGACTTTCACAAAGGTAGAGTCGTGGAGAATAGAGATATCGACGTGTTCGATCATTTGCAATTCCTTCTCATCCGAATCCTCTGGAAGCTCTCTCTCTCTCTCTTTCTCTTTCTCTCTCATGCACGTAAGGGGCCATGCAAGGTTTAAGCTGACGTGGCAAGGGTGTATCCGGACCTCCCTCCAATGGAATTCCTTTAAGGAAAATCACCAGTGAGGTCAATGTATTAGGTAATTTTGACAATTTCTTGCCCAAAAAAGTAAGATAGTATTTTTGATCGGGGATAATTTTGTTTGGTAGCTTAATTCTACCTCACCTCCTGCCTGCTTGATGAGGCTTCTTCTAGTCTCTATATGATCCAGCTACTTAATTTGGTCCAGGTCATCCCATTCTTTAATCATGTATATATTATTAAATTTGTCCAAATTAATGCTCGAGTATTAGTTTTTTTTTTTTTTTTTTTGCAAGAAAAGTAGAAAACCATAAAGAATTAGAGGAAAATAAGGAATGAAAACACTGTGGTCTGGGACTGAAGAATGATATATATAATTAATTGAGAAGGGTTCCCCACCATTATGACTTTTTCACCTCAGGGCATCGAATTAGGTGGAAAAGTTTGAATGATTGTTCGTGTTATTTGTTTTCGTTTCGATTGATATCAACTTTTTGCATATATAAGTATATAACTACTTTTTAGGCACTATTAGTGCATATATGTCTCCAGATCTCCAGATTAATGTTGTGAATCTTGTCATGATCGATAAGATCAATACTTGCTAGAATAAGACAACGGATCGATATATGATAACAAGATCAAACGAGTAATACTTGACCTTTCAGAGGAAGCCAAGCTTTTAGACTCCATCTCTCAATAAATAAAACTAATATCAAACAATGAATTAACAAGTTTAGAAGAAAAAACTCAAGGAAACAAAAATAGTTTAAAAAGCTTGAAGTGACATTGAAAAGTTGGCACAATCCAGATTGGACGAAGATTTGCCATATTTTTCACTAGGCTAGGGTCTTAACATGTGTGGTGTAATTAAGGTTTTGAAATTCTTTGAGTCTTGATGTCATACACACCAAAATCATAAGGTGATTCATAGTTACTTACACGAACCCAATCGTGGTTGAAGCATATGCAATTCGGCTGAATTCCTAGAAAACTTGAAGCTAACACAAATATTGAACAATTATCACCTACGAAGAGAGAAACATTACCTAAGGTCTTTTTCTTAATCCACTTGCGTTTGTCAAAATCCAATACGAAAAGCTTGAATCCCTTTGTGTCACGTTGGCTATCTCTCCATTTCATACACCTTTGAACAAGCAAAAACTCTTTTTCATTTAAATGCACCAGATATTAATTTCCTCGTCTGCGGCTTGCGTTTAATACCGTGTGCAACCAATTTTACATTTGAGTTGGAGTGAGTAGTTACTTCAAATGATAAGAGTTTGCTCCAATCATCAACAACATAAAATTTATCTTCAACATAAACAACTTCATGAAAAAGATACCTTAATCCATAGTTTGAGTCTGAAGCCATTCAAACCTAGAAAAAGATGAAGGTTGCTTCCTGTTAATCACTACGAGCTTTGAAATATATATTTGTAGTATAACCGACTTAGAGACCTCAAGATCTCCGTTAACAATTAGGAAGCCAATTATTTATCCCTTAAAGAATATGATTTCCAACAACAATTAGGAAACCGATTTCCCCATTATTGTAACTCGAACACGCTGTATAGCTTTTATTTTTATTTATTTAATTAGGTGATAACACAATTGTAAAATTGTAACCAAGCCCAATGGGAAACGGGCAGGCCCAGGGATTATGTGATCCTTAAAGAATTTAGGCCCATCTTACACAAATAAATTCAAGATCCAGAACCTGTATTGAAGCTTCAATAAGGGGTGGATTGAGATAAAGCAGAAGGTACTGATTTTGTACAAAGTATCGTGTTTGTGGACCAACTTATGTAACGCTTGTTTGTCTTATTCCTCCATACTTGCTGTAAGCAAAATTACCATAAAATATATGGGAGGTGCTATTGGGTAGTTGATGTTTTCAAGTTGTAACCATCAACTTTCTTTCTATTCTATATGAATGAATCCCAAATACCCAATCGATATAGATTCTAGTTGGGTTTTGTTTTGATTTTTTTTTTTTTTTTAAGTTTTTAATTCAAACAAAAAATGTTGTGACATGTTAATAATGAGTTAAAGTCAAACCGTCAACCCATTTATGAAATGAGGTAAATGATAAATTCTCAAATTAAATAAATGGCTGTATAAACAAACATGCCCATTTCTTCCTCCACCAAAGTAACTGCATTTTGATCCCAACGTTGAAGCCAAGGGTTGTCTATCCCAACATATACAGTTTTGAAGTTAGCTCAATACAATATGAGAGCACGCTCGAACACACAATTACGTTTTCGGAAAGTCACAATACGAATGTCAAGGAATGAGGAATGTAATTTATTCAATACCATGAAACCGGATGCACAACTGAGAAAACAACAGGACAGAGTATAACATTTGTCTCAGTACAAATCCCACAAATTCGAGTTAAGAAATTTCTCGTCAGTAGCAACGAAAAGCATCAAAACATCCAAATCCCACAAACTCAAGCTTCCTGTTAGATATTCAAACCAGAGTGAATAGGCAGAACCAATAAAGGGGCATATAAGGAAACTCAACATAGCAAAGCAGGATAGATAAAAGGAAGACTTCATATCAGGTCATCAGCTGAATATACAATAATTATTAATTAGTGAGAACTGCTTACTGAAAGACCCTCAAGCAATTCACGTACTCCAGTTCCTGTTATTGCTTTTACTCTTTTCTTCAACATGGAATTTTCATCAGAACAATGACTTGTGAAATGAATGACTCACTAATTCTGAGTGTGCATATTTGAGTGCACAAATGTACTAATTAAGAGCTAGAGCTAGATACATGACGCTCTGAAGTTGTTCATCTTCTCTTAAATCCGCATCCAAACACAATCTTAGAGTAATATCATGGCAGGTTACATTAAACAAGCACACAGAGCATACGCGGTCCTTCCTTCAAGGGTTGAGCTATCTAGTCATATAGCATCTTCTATACAAATCATATAACAAAAATTCCCCATTAACCTCTCCCTACCCCAAACCTTACCCAAATTTCTAATGTTACACATGATAGCTGTAATTGTCACCATGAAACAACAAAAGTCATAGCGTTGTAACATACATTATATTTCCTTCAAGTCACAGTCCTTAAGCTTCATATGAAGCAACCTATAATCTCCAACCCTCATCTCTTGAGGTAAAGGTAACTAACCCCATGGCCCTTCTAATAACTGACTAAGTAACCCAAATTCCTAAGTAACATGAGGACAGGATACCATATGCTGGTATGCAAATAAACAACAATGTTATAGTCAAAATAGTTGCAATCTTAACCTTCTGTCCAAGTCTGTGAACATTGACAGAGAATATGTCATATGCCTCACATGACATGAAGAAACCTGGGACTCATGTATTTTTCATAACATGGGCATTAACCAGCCATCATAGATCAACCTCTCATATCAAATATTTGATATAACATTTCACAAATGAATGCAACGCACAAAAGGTGCAAATGATTTTACCACAGATCTTAAGGAATGCAAAAGGAAATCTCAGAAACTCAAACTAACAACAAATAAAAAATAAAAAAAAAACACACACACACACACACACTTTTTCTGGAACCAAAAAAAAATAACAGTTAGCTTTAAGGAAACTCCATATAATGTCTTCAATAAGTAAAAATCACCAGTTATCTACCGGCCTCACACTCAAATCAATCCCTTCAACCAGTTAATATAGTTCATACATATCCTCCCAGATTTTTCTTCTAATGGCTTCTCTAATTAGAAATTATAAGAGTACAGTTGTACAAATTCAACTAAAACAAGTAACTGTCGCACGTTAAGATCATATGTAAACTTGCTATAAACTAGTATATTTGGGTCAGTCCCATGTACATAGCAAGTGCATAATATGCAAACATTCAACAATATGAATACCCAGCAAATGGCTAAAATGATCATAATCCACATAACTAAGACTCCTTAAATGATCTAAAACAAATGGACACCAAAATAAGGATAATAGTACTAAAGCTGATAGTGATAATTTGAATCCGAGTTGAGCTTAAACATATGATTTCTATTGAACTAATGGAATTAATCCCAAAACTAAGAGTTCTCAAAGGGATGGGGACAACCTTCAGAGGAAGAAGCTCATGAAACACACACACACACAGGTGTATAAGAAGATGGGCTTTATCTAAAAAGAATCATTCATTGTTTTACTTCTTTACCTATTCCATATACAGGACAAATTGAAGCAAAAGTCCTCCTGCATTTTGGAAGACACAGTTATGAACAAAAGATAAACGAGTCTGTCTCATTTTCTTTTTACCACATAAAAGACTCTGAATCTTATGACATCCCTTTTCACATTTCACATTCCATGGAAATACATGTTTCAGATCCACAATGTTCTAAACTTTGAAGCATTGGTCACAATCCCATTTAAACATTGCTTAAATTCCCAATGCTCACGGTGATTTCAATATCTAAACCAGCTAGCAGAAAAGAATTCACATAGACCCTACAGTCTTGGTAAATTGGTTCAACATTTTACCAATATGGAGTCTCTTCTGCTATTGCAGCATCTATTGAAATAGTAATAACCAGAAATAAAGTGAATTTGATTTCTTATGAATTAAAAGCCCAATGCTTTTATAAATTTAAATCAAATTGGGGCAAAGCACAAGAACCGAGCAACCAAAAACCACACATTATGTCATCGTGCTTGAGCCCATGAATGAATGAATAAATCCTATAAACAAAAACCCATATTGGTCTTAGGATGCAAACCACAAATTTAGCGTTCATCAACCATAAACCCTAGGTTGCCAAAAACAACCCCAACAATCCACAAAGGCAGCACACAATACCAGAAAAACAACAACAACAACCCATCATTCACACACACAAAATGAACAAAACTTCAAATAAAAAAAGCCAATAACTGGAAAAAGAAGCAGACCGATTTGAATTAGGGAATTACCCAATAATAGTGGTTCTATTATGCGTTGGCAGTTTTTGGAATGAGAGGAATGGACACTCCCTGCTGCTGGGTCTGCTTCAACTTGGCCTCTTCTTCGCGGATCTTCTGCATCTTGAGCATTCGCTCCATGACGAGTTCGTACTCGCACTTCTCGTAGGAGTGGCGTTCGTTCTCACACTTCCATGGGAGGTAGAACTCAGCCTGCCTGCACTTGTTCAGAGGGATCAGCAAATGGGCGCACTGGTCTCTGTACGGAATCGGCACCCTCGCCTCCACCATCTCTGCCTGCGTCGCTATCATCTTCTTCGACGATCCCTCCGCTGCCATTTTTGGTTCTGGGTGTGCACTATTGGTGGCGTTGATGGTGTGTGTACGACGGCTCTCAGTGTCGGGGTGTTCAAGGTCCTTTTGGTGTGCGGATTGACGATGCGGATTCGGATTTGTTACCATATGCCTTATTATTTTCTTGGGCGCTTGTTTTTGTTTGTTTTTTTTTGGGTCAACCAACAGAAAGCTCAGAAAATCGTCTTCGTTTTTTAACCTGAAATTCTGAAAATATTGAGAAAATTTTCTTTTGGCCCTTTGGGAATTAGGAATTTTACGATATGGGAAAAGTAGTTATTAACTTCTTGTAATACTTTTTTGGAATAAGTACAAATTTTTTCTTTTCCATATAATCACGTGGTATTATCAATTCATTCAAATTATAATATGTGGATGATTTTAAGGTATTTTTCTTAGATTTTAAAATTTTTTTAAATTTTAAGATTTTAGAAATTAATTATTATACACATGTTATAATTTAAGTAGATTAGTAATATCACGTAACATGATTACGTGGTGTTACGGTTACACACAATAATTTTTTTTATAATTGAGTGTGATCAATATATTAGCTTGAATTAGTGAAAATATTGGGCCAAAACTGAAATAGAATTACTGAGGGATGGGCCACCAGGCCCACAGCCCACAGCCCACTACCCACTAAAACCCAGATTATGGTTTCGAAGTAGTTATAAGGAATGAAAAGTGTGGAGCATTTGAGTAATCAAACTTGTAAAGAGCACCGCTCAACTTGTTTAGCTGTACCCAAATCTTTGAGCATTGTTTAATGCTTATGGCATTTCAACTTCCATTATATACCATCATCAGAATGCCAATACACATTCAAGGGATCAAATGGAGTCATCAACTCAAATGCATGGCGAAGCGCAGAGGCTGCTGCCTTCAAAGAGGTTAGTCCCGCAGCTAATCATCTCAATCTCAATAGGCTCTGGTTAACATTGTATGCTTAAATGCAGTGTTTGTGCTTAAAATTTTGTTAGGCTGGCGAACAAAGTTGCTGTTATAACTGGGGGTGCAAGAGGGATTGGAGCTGCCACAGCTAAGCTCTTCTCCCAGAATGGTGCTCACGTTGTCATTGCTGACATACTTGACGACTTAGGGGCTGCACTGGCTGAATCTATTGGTGGCCGCTACATACACTGCGATGTGGCAAAGGAAGCTGATGTTGAATCAGCTGTGGAGCTTGCACTCAAATGGAAAGGCCAAGTTGACATCATGTTCAACAATGCTGGCATTCCTGGCCCCACGGGGAGCATAACCAGCATTGACATGGAAAATGTGAAGCACCTTGTCTCTGTTAATGTTCTAGGCATTGTACATGGAATCAAGTACGCTGCAGGGGCCATGATCAAAGCTCGAAAAGGAGGGAGCATCATCTGCACATCGAGCTCGGCGGCCATCATGGGAGGGCTCGGAGGACATGGCTACACATTGTCCAAGGAGAGCATCAATGGCCTGGTAAGAAGCACTGCTTGTGAGTTGGGAGTGCATGGCATTCGCGTGAACTGCATTTCACCTCATGGGGTTCCTTCAGAGATGCTTGTTGATGCCTACAGAAAGCTTCTTGGGAGGATGGATTTGAAGGCTGAAGATGTGGGCAAAACTGTGGCGGAGACGGGGAGTTTGTTGCGCGGGAGAAGTCCAACTGTGGAAGATGTAGCACAAGCTGCCTTGTTCATTGCAAGTGAAGACTCCGGCTACATAACAGGCCATAATCTTGTTCTTGATGGGGGTTATACGGTTGCTAACAATACCCTAAGCGTCATCTACCAAAATAATCATAAACTTACTGTGTAATGAAGGCCAATATTTGCCAGTCCAAATAATTATACTACCAAATATTACCAAGCATGATATTATCTCTCTAATGAGCTTAAACTGTCTTCACTGTTTCACCTAGCAGTTACAAGTTACAACCTGAGGTTTCCCAGCACCAAAAGATTGACAAAAAAGAGTAAGTAGAAGAGGAAGTTAGAAAAGAAGTAGGCTAGCTACGGGCGTGAAATTATGAGCCAGTTTGGAATCTTACTTATAATTCATAAAATATATAAATCTCTAGCTAAAAGTAATGACTCCAACTTCTTACATCATGTTCGTGGCAATTAAAACGACGAACTGTAATTGAACAGTGAGAATTTTCCTAATGCAGTCTTTCAATTCGGAACCTTGACAAACCCCTCATACTCTTTAAAAGAAGAAACAACTAATTGGTCAGTTATGCAGTCCTCTAAAAGTTTAAATACGAATTCTATTCCATCTTGTAAATGTAGCCTATCAAAACAATTACAGGGGACCATATCATCATGGTTCAAATTGCTCTCCTCTAATATCAAAATGCCACCAACGACAGCTGTCTGCATTTGCTTTCTCCTTCTAGCTAAAATTTGAAGTAAAATTCAGATTTAAAAAGTTATTGGAATGACAAGTAGGATAAATTTGAATATCTCATCTATAGAATCTTCTACAAAACTGTTTTTCTTCCAACAACAACAAGAAAACACTGAACTTGGTTTAATCACAATACCAGAACTACAGATATAATTGCTAAAAATAGGTTGTTCAGGGAGAGGGAAAGCTTTCAGCATTGCACCCAAGCAAGAATTTCTATCAAAATATGCTGCAAACCTACATCTTGATGTTGAAGTAATCATGGTCAAAGTGATGTAGACGTACATAACCATCCTCCCCTCCACTTGAGAAACTGACAGTTACATAATATAAAAAAATATAGTTAGAATATTTTGACGTTAAAGCACAACTGATTACAGCAATATGAAAATGCTCTTCGTCCAGGACAATTTTCTCATTATATTCAGGCAGATAATAATCCACATATCATTAGTCAAATAAGCATCGATAAAAGTACTTGAATTTTAGACAAATAAAAGTAAAAACTGAATGAATGGAATATAAGAAAGGTGAAGAACAAAATATGAAAAATAAAAGTAACAGCATTTACGCCCAAACACTCATTTAGCCTCAGAAGAGGAGCTCCAACTCTTATGGGAAAAATTAAAATATTGATCATCAGACACAACCTCCGACACTTGTGTAGATGTGCCACTATCAGCACTAACATTACATCACAACCTATAACAATGCCAATAAAAGCACCATACCTAACACTTCAGATTACACTCCACCACCCTTGGTTAGACTTTTAACCAGGTACATATGCCATAGAGCATGTATGAAATTTTTGTAGCTACACAAATGATTTATGGTACTTAATACACAAATACATTTTAATGATACTAAACATTTTTATTACTCAATCATTAGTAAAAGCAATATTTCATAGACAAAAGTAATGTGAAATTCCTAAACATGGTAATCCAAACCAATTCTAAATAAGAAGCCTTTGTTCATCATCGATTCAAGAAACCTAAAAGTGAAATTATGGGATTGAACTATACCTTTTGCCATCAGGATTGAAAGCCAAAGCGTTTATAGGTCCAAAATGCCCTTTAACACCTCCAATCTCTTCTTGAAGAATCTAAGCACAAGATATTGAAAAAAATCATGCACTGAAGTGATGCAACCAGGGACCTTCATGCTATAATATATACATATATATATATATATATAACAATTTATGATTTACCTTGTCAAAGAATTTGGCTTCAAATTTCCCAGCACGATGATCAGTTGTGGTGACAGCTGATGCATCCTGACCACCACCAAGCACCACCTGGAAAGCACAAAAGAAACTTTATATTGACAAAATGATCAAACCTTTACAATGTATCAGGAAAAAAAATTCATATACATGAGATACAAAGAAACTAAGTGGCATGAATGACCTCATCAAACTTAATACTAGAAACTGAACGCACAAACTATTAGTATGTGTTTGTAGAAACCATTTTATCATATTTGCACTGTCATAAAAGATGACTCCAAACCCATGTAATCTTACATGATCAAGAAGAGGAGACAGTGCAACGGCATTCACTGGACGCTCTGTCACATAGGTCTTGATAAGAGTCAGCGTTCTGATATCCCAAAGCTAAAAATTTGCAGCAAAAAACACAAAATCAGTAAAAATACAGAAACTACCACTTAATAGAAACAAAAAAAAAAACATAAAGATTGTGAGATGCAGTGCCTTGGCAGATTTATCTAGGGAACCAGTGAGGAAATGCGAGCCATCTGCCGATTTAGCAAGTGATGTTATCGTCTTTTTGTGACCCAATTCCTTCTCGTTCTCTTTAAGTAGTTTTCCCGTCTGCAAAATTGAAAAGAATGTTAAGCAAAACTTAGCCAGGAATAGTAAAGCTCCCAAATTTCTAATGCAAGCATACAATAAATTAGCTAATCACCTCAGAATCCCAAATACGAATAACTGCGTCTTCTCCAGCGCTTATGATAGTCTTGTTCAAAGGCCCCCAAACAGCTCTGTTTATTCTTCCCTGAGGACCCTTGATTACCAGAACGGACTCACCAGTCTCTGAGAATTTGAAGGCATCGATTATTTATACTTAATTATATATATGTATAATTATTTATTGAAAATCAAAAAGGTCGAGAAATAGAAGGTTACGATCGGCGGGGTCTTTGGCAATGCGTTTGACATGAATCGCAGAAGGTAGTTCCATGAAGGGGTCGGTGGTGATGACGGCGAGCCTATCGCCGACGGATAAGTCGACGGCCCTCGCCGGAGAGTCGAAATTGAAGGAAAAGAGCTGCTGACCGGTCTGAACGTCCCAGAGCTTGGCGGTCTGATCGGCGCTACCAGTGATGAGGCGAGCGGAGTCCCTGGAGACATCGCAGCACCAAACGGCGCCGTTGTGGCCGCGATAGGTACCGAGTCGCTCGCCATTGTCGGCGAACCAAACCGTGGGGTTGTGATCTTTGGCGCAGGAAAAGAGGAGGTCGCCGTCCCTGTTGTACTTTAGAAAGGTCAAGGGCCTCTCGTGGCCTTTCATCAAAATCGGCCTCATCTTGGACTTGGAGGAACAACGACACGAATCTACAGCGAATCAACGAGCACTACTGCTATCAGTGCTATGGCAACTGAGGCTGAGGGAAAGTTTAGGAAGAGGGGGAAGAAGCAACAAGGTTTAGGTTAGGGCACGACATCATGGGTTCAAGAGGCCCATAAACCAATGGGCCTCCCGAAATTATTCTGTCCAAGTGGAACTCTAAATTTTCCCAAAGGTATGATCAGTACACCCGTTATCAGAGTTTTTTTTTTAATTTCCAATTTTACTCCTGGTTGCACTAAATACCAAATTTAGAAATTAATTAAAACTTTCAGACGAAAAAAAAAAAATCATAGCTGTAATTCTTTAATTTTTTGATTCATTCTTGTTAATTTTATTAACAAGCACATTCAGGGGTAAATTTGAAAACTTGGAAAACAAATTTGAGTGCTGAATGTGGTGACCAATGGACCCATCCATTGGCATTAGAAGCTACCTATGTTAAAAAGGAAACGTTTAAAGGCATTAGTAACCAATGGACCCATCCATACTCCATAGAGTTTGATATTAACAAAAGATTACAAAACCACATCTGTGACAGTAAACAATGAGTCCAATCCATTCATTTTTCTTATGATATGTATATATTATTTACTTTAAATTCAAGTGGTAGTTGATGCTGATCAAATGCACCTTGTCGACCCGATTACATTCTCCTTAGAAAATAAAAATACGGGCAATAAACAATAAAATACTAATACTGCAAGTCTGCAATCCTTGTCGACCAAGAAATCTTACAATTGTACAGCATGAAATGTTCATAGCCACAATCAATGCACAAAGTTTACAACACTTGTTGTAAAAACAATTGTTTCCGGAAATGCTTGCATGCCAACTTGGAAAATTATTACAAATCAAAGTTGTATTTGTAATAAATAGAGGCAGCAATGCCTCCTTGAAGAAGCCTTTAAGCAGCAGCCTTCTTCTCTTTGTAGTTTCTGGAAAAGACCATGTAGACCAGAAAATTTAAGAAGCTGAGTCCAGCTAAAAGCCAGTAGAAATAATCAAGATGACCCTCATTCAAGTTATCTGGAATCCATCCAGCCTTCCCACCCTTTGTTGTGATGGAAGTCACAATTGTCAGAATCAGAGAGCTGAGGTAATTCCCCAGTGAATTTGTTAGAAGAGACAATGCACTGCATAAACTCCTCATAGCATCTGGTGCTTCCTCATAGAAGAACTCATGCTGCCCAATGAATGTGAAAACCTCTGCAGCCCCCAACAAGAAATATTGGGGAATTTGCCAAAGTATGCTAAGTGGTACTGCAACATCTATGTCAACCAATCCAAGCTCCCTGGCAAGCTGCAATCTCTTAATCTCTACCAATGCAGCAGCTGACATGCATAGGATTGACACAAAGAGGCCAATTCCCATCCTCTGCAACTGTGAAAATCCCCTCTTGTTCTTTGTATACTTTTTAGCGATTGGGACGATTACCGTATCATATATGGGAACCCAGATGATAACACTTACAAAATCAAAAAACGAGAGAGATGCTGCAGGAAGGGTGACAGAACCAACAATTCTGTCCATCATCTTCCCTTGTTCCACAAATAGTGTAGACATTTGGGCATAAACAGCAGAAAACACAATTCCTGTTGCCCATATTGGAAACATGCGGATCAAAATCTTCAGTTCCTCCACCTGTGTAACGGTACAAAGACTCCATGGATTGGAGAAGTCCCCACGTTCAATCTCAGCATCTGAGATCAAAGCAGCTTTATCAAGGCACCTGCAGAAAAGACATAGTACATTAAATGGTCAGTTTGCAGCAATTTACACCTCAAGGGATGTCCAATAATTTATGTGATATATTCCAAGTGTCACAAAAGCAAACACTTTGGAATAAATGGTCCTTATTGGGGAAACCAAATTAAAATATAAATAGTCCAACCCTGGACAATGAAGAAGAAGACTACTTCAGTTCATTACTGTGCTCCAGTTTACGACTTCCTTCAATGGCAGAACTCCTGTTTTGTGTTTCATAAAGGAAACTATTGTCCTCAAGTACTCTAAGATTCCTCTTACGGAATGATGCAACCAAAACCTGGCATATTCTGGTTAGAGGGCTTCCCCCTGGTTTCTGAAGTCGATATAGAGGTGTGCCTAAAAATAAACTTGCAATGCAAAGACCCATAAGCACTGTAGGAATTCCAAATCCAATACCCCACCCAACCTTGTCCTGAATCCACACCAGTAAACTACTTGCTATGATAGCACCAATGTTTTGAGAAAAGTAAAACCAGTTGAAATAGGACCCCTTCTTCACCCTTTCTGTGGGATTGGTATCATCAAACTGATCCGCCCCAAAAGGCCATATACAAGGCTTGATCCCACCAGTCCCTAATGCAATCAGATATAGAGCAGTGAAGAATACTGCATATTGTGCAGGAGTAGCTGAAGGGCATACAGAACCAGAACATTCAGCAGGCTTCAGTGCAGGAACTGATGCTGAGAGAGTCAGTGTACACATTCCCTACACAAAATCAGTCATCCAACATTAAAGTAAGATGTATAAAAGTTCATGTAGATAGAAGCTATCAGTAAAGACGATGATAAGTGGGTGAAAAGAAATAGAAAATAGGCAGTCTGACATCATTTCCCTCACCAAACCTTGTCAACCCGCCCTGAGCTGATCCAGTGCAAGTCAACATATCCTCATCTATCCATCCCAAGTTCCGACCATATAGGTCGCCTTATATAGGCTAGAGTACACTTCCCTTGAAACTTAAGGATTAAGGAGATGGTGATCTGAACTGAAAAATCACAAACATGAAAACCTTCCACTCCTAAATAATTTTATTTTCTTAAGCCCCAATTTATTCCAAGTCAATGGCATTAATGACATCAGAGTTTAAGTTCCAGGAAAGTAGAGATTGCAGCTCAACATGATTGTAGTTTTTCAACTCTTCTCTGTAAAAGCCATTAAAAGAATTGATGAAAAAAAAAAAAAAAAAACCAAAGGCTCTACCTTTACTGGCTTGAGGGAGATGAGGACAAGTGAGAGGTAATGTGGTCAAGTATTTGAAATAAAAATGATAACTTCTGCTTAGATATTTACAATTAAGTAGACTGTAGTGAAACCAGCAATTGTCCAATATCTTCCCAAATAGGTATCAGCTAAGACGGCCCCAATGAGGGGTGTAAGATAGCAAGTTCCTTTCCAATTTGTAATATTCCTTGCAGCAACGACATTTCCTTCATGTAATTTGTCTATAAGATAATTGACAAGATTGGTAGAAATGCCATAGAAGGCCAACCGCTCACAAAAAAAGGTACCTGTATTTTATACTGCGACTGTTATGAACAATAGAACAGCAGATTACTTGGATACATATAAGCGCAATGATGAAAAAAGTACATCACCAAGAATGAAGGAGCACGCTTTCCACTGTCCGGTTTCATTTTTAAGAACAGGTTTCCCCTTTATGTCAACTGAACCATCTCCAGTGTATAGTCCACTGCCTTCATTCTGAAAACGTAATATAAAACATCATACATAGATAAAATAAAACATGACCAGAATCCGAAGGACATACAATTGCGGAAAAAAGAAAAAACAAAGAAGTCAACATAGAACTCTGTACACGTTTGTACGTACAATCCACGCACAGCTAGAATTGGGGCATCAACAACCTAACTGAAATTGTAATGTCTAGAGTATGTACCACTGCACTACAAATTAGTGGCAAACATTCAAGGAATATCAATTCAAGCATTTAAGGTAGACTAAGGAATGGCTATTGCCAAGCTAATGAAGGAACTAACCAAAAGAATAAAACTTTAAAGGATGGCCTATCAAATCAAATGTACCTAACTTTGGTCTGATATGTTTGGGGTGAAGAGGAAACTGGATGCTAAGCTGATTGTCTTTTATTCACCCCAACCATCACAGCCTAAATAAGTCTTTGGGTAATTGGGTTTAAGGCTTAGATTTAAACAAAATTGCTCAAATACTTTTGGGTTTTGACCCTGGAGACATTTTAAACCAGAAGCAAAATCATGGGTAAAGAAATGTCCTTTGTTGTTGAGTAACGTAAACTCCAGACCACAAATACCTGCAAATTTCTGGGTTGGTCATCCCCATCGAACGGATGCACTGATGGGTGTTAAATGCTGGGTTCAGAGACAGGGATGCCCTACCGTTGGCCATTAACTTAATTGGGTATAAATGGACTATTTACTGAGATGGATGCTCAGGTGGGTTATCTCAATGAAACTCACCCAAATAGTACTGCTCTTAATAGATGACAGTGACAACGACAGCGAGTTTATCAAGTCAATGCTGGAAGGGGTTCAGTTTCATCACTCTCACAGTCACAGTGCCAGCAACGAACTATGCTCTGTTGGGATGTTTTTGCTAAGAGGAGATAATGTTTCAAAGTTTTCCCGCTAAAAGGCCCCAAAACCAAAGCTCGACGTCTCTAAATTAGTATCAAAATAAAAATAAAACAAAATTGAATTGAAAATAATGTATGTATGCCTATTTGGGTATTTAACTGATTTTATACAGACCAAAAGAACTGAATTTATAGGTGTAAGAAACTTTTAAGGAATAATAAAAGAAAAAATAAGTGAGAAAGTTGATCAGTGTAATGTTTAAGGTAGAGGTAGAACCTGCAAAAGATTGTCTTCCAAAAGTGCTCTATCATCATCTTCAGAACACATCTTTTTCTCTCTCTCTCTCTCTCTCTCTCTCTCTCTCTCTCTCTCTCTCTCTCTCTCTCTCTCTCTCTCTATATATCTCCTTTTTGTTTTGAGGCTTCCTTTAAGTCTTTAACCTCTTTTCAGAGTTCTATGTATCTTCCGAAGACTCCAAAGAAAGATTAGATGAGAATCAATTAATGAAGGGCCCACTTCCAACGACTTTACAATGATTCGTGAGTTCTTCACGACGGCACGCAAGAGTGAATGGTTGGTCAGACGACTCAGACCATCACTTGCAAGTAACCTGCATGCCGTTACTTACAAAAGCTCAAACTGATAAAATAATAAACAATAAGAAAATGATTTTTAATTTTGACTAATGAGTAATGATAAATTAATTTGGGATTCCAGACAATCAGTAACCAAAGCCCAAACGAGTAGTCATGAGTAGAAGGAGCTAGCCATGGGAGGAGAAGAGCATGTGTGTCAGTGTCATGAGTTTGCTCTGTTCTAGTGTTCTGCTTTGGTTTTTAAGTAAGGGAAGGAGATTATAAATGGGTTTGGTATAGAGGTGTGGCAAAAGTAAGCTGTTTATGTTTGATAAAAAAGCTTATTTTTAAAATTAGAGTCAAAAGAAGCTGTTTTTGGGGGGTTTAAAATAAGTAGGGAGTTGCTTGCTTTATTCCACAACAGTTTTTTCAAAATAAGTAGGGAGTCACTGACTCACTGGTTAAGTTTAAACCAAACCCATTGCCACATGCCCAAAATAGAAACCGAGTGATAGATGAAAGCCACCTACTTTTAGTGGCAGCCATACGTATAACATACAAAATAAGACTAACTGATGATTTAAGCATGGGAAAGATGGTTACAAGTCATCTTTCTCAATCCAATAGAAAACAATTTTTTTTAAATCTCAAAGGACCTTGGAAGAATTCGGAGCTAATAGTGTTTATATACAAAGCACAAATAACAGAATGATTTTTACAAATGGCTTCAGCAACTTCCAACTAGGAGAAGCATTTTACCAACACAACTTCAATTTCTTCCATTATGTTTTGAAGAAATGCCTTCCTGGAGAAGCCTTAAGAAGCCTTCTTCTTTTTGTACTTCTTGGCACAGACCATGTACACCAACATATTTATAAGGCTGAGTCCTGCTAAGAGCCAGAAGAAGTAATCCAGATGACCTGCATTCAAGTTGTCCGGTATCCATCCAGTCTTCCCACCCTTTGTTGTTAAATAAGTTACGACTGTCAGAATCAAAGAGCTCAGATAATTCCCCAATGAAGTTGTCAGAAGCGACAATGCACTGCACAAACTTCGCATGGCATCTGGAGATTGGTCATAGAAGAACTCAAGCTGCCCAATGAATGTGAATATCTCTGCAGCACCCAACAAGAAATATTGAGGTATTTGCCAAAAGATACTAAGGGGTACAGCTACCTCCTTGTCGACCAAATCAAGCTCTCTTGCAAGCTGCAATCGTTTAATCTCTACCACAGCAGCAGCTGACATGCATAGGACCGAAAGAAAGAGACCAATACCCATTCGTTGCAACTCCGAGAAACCCCTTTCTTTACCAGTAAATTTCCTTGCAATTGGGACAATAAACCTGTCATAAACGGGGACCCAGAAAATAACACTGATGACATCAAAACTTGAGAGGGAGGCTGGGGGAATGGTGAAAGAACCGATAGATGTGTCCATCATCGTCCCTTGTTCCACAAACATAGTCGACATTTGGGCATAAACAGCAGAAAAGACAATTCCAGTAGCCCAAATTGGAAACATGCGGATTAAAATTTTCAACTCCTCCACCTGTGTTACGGTGCAAAGCCTCCATGGATTGGATAAGTCCCCAGTTTTTATCTCGTCTTCTGATATCACAGAGGCTTTATCAAGGCAACTGCATCAAAAACAAAGTTCATCAAAAATTTTAGGAACAATTTAAATTGTGGTCGAGTTATTCAAGAAACATGTAATTTAAATGTTCATAATAGCACAGTCGATATTATCAATTTGCATAGTAATTGAAAATGGGCCATTTAAGTTTTCTTAGAAAATGCGTAAGTCTATTAAATTATTAATTATTCCCAATTTCAAATATGGAGATCTAGCAATCCTTTAAAATAACTTCATCATAATGTATCTATTAATTTCAAGCAAACAAAGATAGTTAGAAGACACTTACGTCAGTTCGTCACTGTGCTCTAGTTTACGACTTCCTTTAATCGCAGAGCCTTTATCTTGTGTTTCATATAGGAGACTACTGTCCTTAGGGACATCCAAATTCCACTTATAAAATGATGCAACCAAAACTTGACACATTCTTGTAACAGGGCTCCCCCCCGGTTTCTGAAATCTATAGAGGGGTGTGCCTGAAAAGAAACTAGCAATCGCAAATCCCATAAACAATGCAGGAATACCAAATCCCAATCCCCACCCAACATTGTCTTGAATCCACACCAGTAAACTACTTGATATTAGAGCACCAATGTTGATACAAAAGTAAAACCAGTTGAAGAAGGATCCCTTCTTTACCCTTTCCCTAGGATCAGTATCATCAAACTGATCTGCCCCAAAGGATGAAACACATGGCTTGATCCCACCAGTCCCTAGAGCAATCAGATAGAGCCCAAAGAAGAATACTGCGTACTGTGCAGGAGTAGCTGTAGGGCATACAGAACCCACACATTCGGCAGGAATCAAAGCAGGAACTGTTGCCGAGAGAGTCAAAGTACACATTCCCTGTACCAAATAGACATTACGAAGGTTGGTAAGCATATACAAGAGGCAAGTAGGGAAAAAGAAGAAAAATAAAAAGAAAAGAAAGCACTTCTTAAAATAATGGGTGCAAGAAGCATCACCCCTAATATGCTTGCTATTTCAGATGCACAATCAGAAACACAATACCTTCCACTCTTAAAAGGTAACTATAGGGTTGTGGAACATTTCTTTCTATGACCCTTTTTATATAAGGTAATTGAAATGGAAAATACCAGAAAAAAATGGCACATAGTAGTTTTGAGATTACAGAATAATAGGCGGGCATCTACATTTTGTTACTAAATTATGTCCTTTAATATTCTTAGTTACTATGATTGCATGCCAATACGATTTGTTCTTCTTTTTCTTTTTCCACTGTTTTCTTGAAACAGAACTAGTCATCCAACAAGGCCTCAAAAGTTTTAAGCAGGAAATGCCTAGTGTGTAATTATCCTGGTCCAATCACAATACCAAGGTACTAATCACCCAAAGTCCAAAGATCAAGCTAGTTAAATATTTGCTAACATCCAGGGCCTATCACAACAAAATGTCTTAAAGGATGACAGACTTAAATTCATGAAGATGAAAAAGAAGGTTAACCTAGGGGACTTGATGATTTAAGAGATGGTCAAGTATATCAGATGAATTCTTGCATGCAGCAAAAAAATTGGAAAAGCACTTTAATTTGTATTTACAATGAAGTAAATCGTGGAGAAAACAGCAATTGTCCAAAATCTTCCCCAGTAAGCATCTGCTAAGACAGCTCCAATGAGAGGTGTAAGATAGCAAGTGCCCTGCCAAGTGGTAACATTTCTTGCTGCAGTGACATTTCCTTCGTGCAATTTGTGAGTAAGGTAAGTAACCAGGTTAGTGGCAATCCCATAGTAGGCCAAACGCTCACAACATTCAGTGCCTGTCATGTATACCAAAACTATTAAAACTAAATAACCTTATTTGATGTACAAAAGGAATGTAAAGCACAAAAGATCACCTAGAATGAAGGGGCATGCTCTCCAATTCCCAGTATTTTGCTTCAGAACAGGCTTCCCATTAACGTCAACTGAGCCGTCTCCTGTGTACAGTCCATTGCCTTCATTCTGAAGATACAATAGAAAACATCAAGTAAATAATGCGACGCATGTTCAAAACTTTAACATTGAAATAAAGAAATGTAAAAGAAATTCAAAATCTTTTTCCAGGGAAGACAATTACATTGTGAAGTAAATGTCTTGCCAATAGAGTGATCGGTATTCAAACAACAATTATAAAGAAACACATGTAGACAAAAGAAAAGGGCAAAACGTTTGATTATTAAAATTATTTGGCACTGAAGAGCTTGTCCATGAGAAGTTCACTGCAATAAATATCTTACATGTGGAAAATAATTCATCCATTAATATATAGGTGCAAAGATATGCTTTAAACCGCAGTATGGTTGTTGGCCACAAAAAAAAAAAAAACCACAGTATGGTTTGGCTGAAGATAAATTACAAAGTTTCTGCAAATTTGTGGAAGTTGTAAGGCACAATTAACTTCTAACTGTATAACTGTAAGCATATACCTGATTTAGCAATTTCCCCAAAATACAAATTGACTAAAACCCAATCCCAGTTTCTCAATTTCAAAATTCCCTCTTACGAACAAACTCATACTATTACTAGGGGCGTATTTCCAATTGAAAATTGAAATGGATCATAAGTCAAACCCCCTCAAACTCATACACAAAGTGTTTTGCAAGACTCCAACCAAAAAAAAAAGTGTTTTACAAGACACCCAATTCATGCCAAAAATAATCATCTATTTTTCACATTAAAGACCAAATTTTGGAAACCAATAGAACAGTTTCATGAAAAAGGACAGAACTTTAGGTAATACAGAGGCAGCTAAGAAAGAGAAGAGAGAGGGTTGGAACCTGAATAAGACCATCTTCCAAGAGCGATCTATCTTCCTCTTGAGAACCCATCTCTCTGTCTCGCTTTCTTTCTTTCTGGGAAGCAATTCAATTGCATATAATAGACGAGAGATAAATAGATAATAATTAATAAGCAAGATATAGATTCACCTTGGAAGTTGGAATATTAAAGATATAGAGGCATGGCCCGTATGGGTTAAGGTCTCCTGTTACGTGACGTAAAACACAGACAGACCTTCGGACTTGGGAGACTAATCCAACCTTAAAATATTATTATTATACAGTAAAATTACGATTAATGTCCAATATTTAGGCTTTTGCAATTTAGACTATTTAGTCGAGTAAAAACTAAAACTAAAAGGCACGAAAGCTAGTTTTTCAACCACTAACCAATCCAGAAATCTGAGTCATGCTTGCTGTTCACTGTTCAGAATCCGACAAAACATTTACGGCAATTTCTTTGTTAATGACTTAATTCGATTGAAAATAGATAAAAGGGCACACCTTCCCAAATTCATATCTTTACCTTAAAATATAAGGAAGAATTTTAGTTGCCAACTAACTTTTGTAAAATTTATATATATTTTTTCATAATAAGTGTTCAGATTTTTATTATATCTGAAGAGGGGGATTCGAATATTCCACTCAGGAAAATACAATGTGTCTCAATTATTACATTTTAAAATTTTATAATGAGGAAAAAAAAACAATTGTAGAAGATGTGATGAAAGAGTTAGCAAATGAAGTAGGTGAGACATTTTCTTTTGTAAAAATAAATTGATATAATGTTATGAATCTATCCAAAATTGTAAAATTATTTAAGTACTAGATTTTTTTTGTTTTTTGGGGCCTTCGCCTTGTTCATCAACCAATGGGCTTTGCTCGATCTCCAAATAGTGGGCTTTGTTGTTTTGGAAGAATAAAAGACGTTGGGCCTGTTAATTGGACCCGTCTAGCTCCACATGTTAAATATCGCATTGGGCTTCGGCCCGTATTGTAGCAAGGAAAAGAAACTTTTACTTTTAGAATGACTTTGCTTGCACGGTGCTTCAAGTCAGCTGAGGTGAATTAGATTCGCCGCGTCGCCAATGTGAAGCTGGAATTGAAGGGAGGTCCACTGGCTGACACAGTTGCCGGTTTCTGTTCTCCGCTTCCTTTAGTATGCCCTTGAAAGTTGAAACCGCCAGCTTTGACTTATGTGAAAAATAGTAAGATATACCAGGGGCTCATGCCTTGCGCAAAACACCTTTTTATTTTTTTGAAAAATTCGACCTTTTAAAAGTACTACAGGCTATTTCTTACCCATTGAATTCAAACTCATCCTTATTTATTTATTTATTTTTGGTCTGCATCTCATTCTTATTCTTGAAGACCCGAAGTTTCCTAAGAATTTTATAAGAAAACAAGAAAAAAAGAGGTCAGCAATGAGTTCGAAAATATATGAAAAGATGACAATTAAATGATGTAAGAAGTCATGGAAATCAATGTTCAATATTGCATACATACCAATACATCATTCCATATTTTTAGGTCAAGCCTACAAGTAGGATCTGGATCCAATAAAAGCATAGTCAAGTAATTAGATTTTTTTCTTTTTTTGAGCATATCAAGTACCACAGATTGTAGTATTCTAAAAAAAAATTAATTTTATTCAAATTCTGAAATTTGAGATGAATTATTAATTATCTTATTTTGAAAAATAATAATAATTCTTTTGCTTTTTTTTTTCTTGCCGACTACTCAAAGATGAGTAATGAACAAAAAAGGTAATTAAACTCATTTACTTAATTATGTCTTTTAATTTATATAATGAAGCAATTTCCCTGTGATAATTAAATGAACTTTAATGTTCATACTCATTCCCTGTGATAAAGTTTTGTGTACGTGAATTCATGTATGTCTATGGTCCTACATCATTTCATTGGTAATAATTAAATCAAATCATTATGAGAAGAAATTAAAGTGTGAAAGGTATATATTAAGGCTTTTTTACATTTTACCTACCTGAATTTTAGTTTTTTTTACACTTTACCTATTTTGATACAATAAAAACTAATGAAAAGAACAAAATATCCTTATTTTTAACAAAAGTTAGACAAAATGAGCCAGAGGTAGTAATTATAACAAATTTTTAATTCATGTGGTAAATTGAGATAATTTTTTTTTTTTAAGTAGTGTAGTGAAATTGAGCTCAAAAATTCAAGTGAGTAAAGTGTAATAAAACCATATATTAATCAATCAGTAATGTAACGAGTGGAAGTTGCCATGCAAATTTGCAGTCTTAAAGTTGTTTTGAGAAAAAATTGAAAGATATATATATATGTAGGTTCCTGTATGCATATATATATATATATACGTACCAACCATGATCTTCTGAGTCCTGATCTGCAAGATATGCTTTATATCGATCGATCGATCGGTTCATATATCTCGATCTCATTTACGAAATTAACGAACCTGATGGAATGGTGCTTTGGAACTTCCCAAGTTCGCAAGTCTTAAAGTTGTTAATTTATAGAGATAAAAAGAATATATGCCTGGTTCCTCCAAAGTGCAGATACAATATTACGTACTGCCTTCATACAACTAACCTCCTGTACAAGATGCTTTGCGTTCACTGTAAATTTTGATCAATTAATCTTTTCAAAAAGGCTTTGGTCCAAGTAAACACCTCCATGCTTGGAGCCTTGGAGAGTTGGAGGGCGGCACATCTTGTTTTCCCATTTGCCTTTCGGTGGTCAATCGTCAAGAATTAATCAATTAGGAAAATCCCTTCAAATTCATTTTTTCTACATTAAAACCCATGACATTATTTTTTCGTGTGTTAACCCCTTTGACCATTTGCCAATTCATCATTCTTTCTATTTCTATTTTTAGATTTTTTAATCCGTATTTTTTAAATTTAAACTTTATAAATTCCTCATATGCCCTTATTTCTATTTAAGATGTTTTTTCCTTAGTTGACTTTTAATTTTTTTGTAACATTTGTATATACTCTTTACAATTTTTGTGCTTTAAATGCTAATGATTCATATATTGTTGGACAATTTTTCCAAATGTCAATCATGAATGCCCATATATGAATTTTTTAATTATATTAATAATTATAAACAAATAAATAACCTACAAATAATTCTAATAAATATATAATGAACCTAAACAAAATTATATATAAATATAATGAACATACACACAATTCTAATGAACTCTAAATCATTAACAAATGAATTACCTACAAGGCTACAACAACTAATGAACCTACATACAATTCTTTTTTAGTGACAAATAACCTACAAAAATATTAAAGAACCTAGAAGAATTAAAACACCTACATATAATTCTCGTTGTAGGTTCTTTATATTTGACTCAATCATGGTCTGAAGAAGATATATATATATATTTTTTTTATCAAATGAGAAAATATATCTATTTATATATTTATATATATATCACACCATAAAAAGTGCCTTAAATTAAGTGTTTTACTAAATTTAAGGAGATTCATTTTCTAATGGGAGAATTAATGACAATTAAAAAGTGACACAATTTGAAAATAATTACATAGTGGCACAATTTGTAAAAAGTAGAGATCTAATGGAATATTGTTATCTTAGGTGGAGCAGGATTTTAAATATGAGTTTTAACTATTAAAAAAAAGTAATGGTGTTAGACTCTAAAAAAAACAAAATTTAATGGACTAATATCGAAATCACCCTTAATTATTATTATTATTATTATTATTATTTGAGAATGGATGTATCGTCAAAAAAGGTTTAAGACACCATAATTAAGCTGCAAAATTGAACCAAACCATCTAAATAGCTTGTGTAACCAACTTGATCAAATATTCGATTCAACGTTTTATGATGACTTCCATCTTGAGTCAAGATTCTTGACCATTAACTACACTACACGTACACGGCTGGAACTTAAGCTGCATCCAAAACACCCAAATTCGTTTACGAAGGACGTGGTCGCGCGATTTAGCATTTTCAATTTTTTTTTTTTGTTACCGTGTTGTTTCTAACTTTCTACTTTCTTGCACAAAGGATTGTAAAAACCATGCACAAATTTGTTTGTGTCAATGGTTTTTTAATTTTAATTTTTTGCATAAAGATTAATTTTATTTTTTTATTTTTTGACCAGAAAGATTAATTTTCTTTTAGTTTTCTTTTTTCAGTCAACTTTTTCTTATAGTTGTTTCGATCAGCAGCTTCTAGAAAATTTAAACGCCCCCTCAATGAGGTCCAATTTTCCTAGTATGGTTCTCACAGAGAATCCGGTAAGATATACCACTAAGGAGACTCAGATGGCCCTATAAATACCATAATGGTCTTCTACCCTTCTCTCCAAGCAATTCCAACGCTTTATATCTCTCTTAATTGTCCTGATTAGTACTCGATCAATTCCCTATTAGCAGTTTTGCTCTCTCTGCTGCCTGTTGTTTTGTTTATTAATCACAAATACATGCAATTAAGCATGGGGCTCTCAAAAACATTCTCAGCATCCGATGTGTCGGTCCAATCCACCTTTGCCTCTCGCTATATCCGAGACTCACCTGCTAAGTACGTATCAATACGAATTTCCTTCTTCTTAATATACATTCATCGTTGTCGTTGTTGTTGTTTGATCCATGAATATTAATTGATTATTGAATGTCGATCGAGTAATTGTGGTTGTATTTTATAAACGATGGATGCAGGTACAAGATGCCGGAGAATTCAATACCAAAGGAGGTGGCGTACCAGGTGATTAGTGACGAGCTGATGCTTGATTGTAAGCCAAGGTTGAACTTGGCTTCGTTTGTGACGACGTGGATGGAGCCAGAGTGTGATAAGCTTATCATGGACTCTATCAACAAGAACTACGTCGACATGGATGAATACCCTGTTACCACTGACCTTCAGGTATACCATCTCGATCTCACACATTACACATACTATATTTATTGCTGAATGGGGGTGTACTGGTGTCCAGACTCCAGACCCAAAAAAGGAATACATCGAAAAGCCTTTTTTGGTGCAAAATAGACCACACCCGTGACCCGTAAAGGAAATGACCAAAACAGACCCTGCTATGAGGTCATATTCGAATTTACTACTTTCAGACCAAAATACGAAATTACTCTGTCCAATTGACCAAGACCAATTGTAGTATTGTGTTCAAAGTTTTCCTTAGTCAATAGCTTTGTTCATAAATCATAATAAAGGTATGGCCCGGTGTGGTCAAAGGGGAATTGATGCTAATTAATTTTGTTTCGGTACTATATATTAATGCTAATTATACATATTAAAAAATTTGTACAGAATCGGTGCGTGAACATGATAGCCGATCTTTTTAATGCACCCTATGAAGAGAATGAAGCTGCGACCGGAACAGGAACAGTGGGGTCATCTGAGGCCATAATGCTGGCAGGCCTTGCCTTCAAGAGGAAGTGGCAGATGAAAAGGAAAGCGGAGGGCAAGCCTTATGACAAGCCCAACATTGTGACTGGTGCCAATGTCCAAGTCTGCTGGGAAAAATTTGCAAGGTACTTTGAAGTTGAACTCAAGGAAGTCAAGGTCAGAGAAGGCTACTATGTCATGGACCCTGCCAAGGCTGTGGACATGGTCGATGAAAACACCATCTGTGTTGCTGCTATCTTGGGTTCCACTTACAATGGACAATTTGAGGATGTCAAGCTCTTAAATGATCTTTTGCTAGAAAAGAACAAGCGAACTGGGTACATACATAAACAAATAATTAAACATGCACTATTTTTAAGGATTCAATTATATGTGACATGTTTGATTCATTTTATGCTTGATGCATTTGGCAGGTGGGATACCCCAATTCATGTTGACGCGGCGAGTGGTGGGTTCATTGCGCCATTCTTGTATCCTGAGCTTGAATGGGACTTCCGTCTTCCACTGGTGAAGAGCATTAATGTGAGCGGGCACAAGTATGGTCTTGTGTATGCTGGAATTGGGTGGATCATTTGGAGGAGCAAAGATGACTTGCCTGAAGATCTTATCTTTCACATAAATTACCTTGGAGCTGATCAACCCACCTTCACCCTCAATTTCTCTAAAGGTCACAAACAATAACCCAATTAATAACTTAACTTGGTCAGCTTCAATTTATGACAATGAATCACAGTGCTCAATATTATGCTTTCATTTTATTTGCAGGGTCTAGTCAGATTATTGCTCAATATTATCAGCTTACCCGATTGGGTTTTGAGGTGAGACCCTGATAAAAGAAAAATGATCCCAATTTACTATGATCGATCGATCTCTTAATAATATATTCTCTGTTTTTGTACGTGGGTTGTAGGGATACCGTAATATCATGGAAAATTGTCACAAAAATGCAATGGTGCTAAAAAAAGGGTTGGAAAAGACAGGGCAGTTCAAGATATTGTCAAAGGACATTGGGGTTCCGGTGGTGGCCTTTTCTCTCAAGGAAAGAAGCCGTTATGATGAATTCGAGGTGTCTGAGCATTTGCGTCGTTTCGGGTGGATTGTGCCTGCATATTCCATGCCGGCGGATGCTGAGCATGTGTCCCTTCTTCGTGTTGTCATAAGGGAAGACTTCTCGCGCACTCTTGCTGAGCGACTTGTCGTTGATATCACACACGTAATGAAAGAGCTCGATAAGCTGCTGCCACTGCCACAAGCTAACAATGGCAACATTCACACGAGTGTGCTCAACAAATTACAGATTGTTGCCAGTAATGGTGCGTAACGCTTCAACTGCCACTCACTACTGCTGACTGGGAACTGCACTTCAATTTTAAGACATATATGGCATGCATTAACTAAGTTTATTACAACTTTCATTGTAACATCTGATCAGTTATTAATTAATTTGGAGTTTTTTCTTTTCGGAATTCGATTGTACTTTCAGCACAACTACTAATTAATGAGTCATGTTAATTTCTCGGGTTAAATATATAGATTTGATGCCTATTCATAAAGATTGAGATTGACCAATTAAGGATATTGTGTTTTGTTTTTCTTTAGCAATCCCACATTGTGTTTGGATTACAGTTACACCCTTGCTCGACGGTCACCTGCCTATTTCTATCTGTACGTGCATATATTGTGAATTTGTGACTATTAAATACAGAAAGAAAAACTGTTTAATTGCTTTTTCTTTTTTATTCATACGAAAGTAGTGTTTAATTTTATGCATATATGCTTCTGTACTGTTTATGTTTAGCAATGTTAGGACAAGAGCAAAAGTGATGTTTAATTAAGACAGAACAAAAGCATATATGCATGAAATAAAACAGTAGTTTCATTTCATATTTGCTTTTGAACTTGATATTTCTCTTACCATCCAACCAAAACTCCTCATCACAGTCAGAGTGGCAATGCCCTAACTTCCCACAGTTAGAGCAGAAATTTGAAAGTCTCTCATATTTCACAGGGACCCAAGTAGTTGTCCGACCATTATGTGCAATCGTTAAGCCATCAACAAAGAGTTTTGTGATATATGTCAACATTAACCCTAACCATCAATAATCTCCTATAGGGTACACCTTAGGAATTAGGATCCTCAACTTAATTTGATGACTGTGCCCGGCCAGCTTCACTTGGGACTTGTTGTGCAATGTATTTCCATCATCTTAAATGGGAGACAGTGAGGCACATTGTTGTGCAATGAGACTTTTGGTTATTGCAATGAGAGAGAGTCTGAATGTCTGATGGAGAGACAATGAGAATGGTGTCGGATTTTATGGTGTCCGAAACAGAGAAAATCGTCGAGCATTTTGATTGGGGAA
Organism: Dryas octopetala; assembly: GCF_963921425.1. NCBI lineage: Eukaryota > Viridiplantae > Streptophyta > Magnoliopsida > Rosales > Rosaceae > Dryas > Dryas octopetala. Next base: position 31,540,181 of record NC_141367.1, on the reverse strand, counting down.
CAAGTTTCAACAGTCAACGTTGTGCCCAAGATTTTCCCTTTTGGAGAGGCAAGTCTTGGGCAGTAATTCAGAAGGTTCACCATGAAACCTCCACAACGTCTTCCCCACTCAACTTTTTGAAGTTAAGCCCAGGCCTGCTTCAAGCCCATTTACAGCCCATCTTGAGCCTCCCTTTGCCTGGTCTCCTTTTTAACGAATTCACTCTTTTCTTTCTACTCCCTCTGTAAAATTCTCAGTCTCGCACCATTACTAGCAGCTAGCTATAGCTTTCAGACAAGTAAGCCTTGCCTATTTCTTGTTCACATTCACATACGTTTTCTTTTAATTTTTATTTTTGTGTTAGCGTTGAGTAACACACTAACACGTAGTGGCTTTGGCTTGGGATCAACAGTTGAAACGAAAGTAAGTAGCAAAATTCATAACCCCTGCTTCCTAGTAGTGCAGAACTGCTTTAACTTTGGCCATGATAGGGATGTTAAGAGGAACATGAGCTTCAAGTAAATCAGATTTTGCCATGTGTTGTGGGTGGTTATAAATTTCTTGAATGTTCACACTCTACCGACTCAAAGAATAGCTCAAATTCATGTGAACATGCTGGAACAAAATCTAATGTGTCACACTGTCACCCTGTGAAAGACTGATATCACTCACTAATATGGCACTATCCAATGCTCAGTGGGAACATTATATGCAAGTGTGGAGTTCATTAATGATTACATCTTGAATAAACCAAGGCACAAACCAATAGTCATCCTTCCACAATTCCACAACCACCGCACTAATCCAAAACCATGGTATATATATGTACTTTGCCTAGGACTATGGAGGTCAGTGTACAAGATCAGATCAGAAAATCGACCCTAAGTATAAGTCCAAGTCTAGTAAATATGACCTTGAAGATGAAAGCCTGCATTGTTTCTGTGTTTGTGTTTCTGATAGCCACAAAAATGTTTATTCTGGAAGTCGATGGAGCTGGAGAATGTGGAAGGACCCCAATTAGGGCTGCAGCAACCAGTTTGAGCCCATGTTTGAGTGCAGCTGGAAATGTGAGGGCCAAGGTTCCCCCAATTTGTTGCACCAAAGTTGGGGCCTTGATAAAGACTGCCCCCAGATGCCTTTGTGCTGTTTTATTGTCACCTTTGGCAAAGCAGGCTGGGATTAATCCTGCAATTGCTATCACTATTCCAAAGAGATGCAACATCAGGAACCGACCTGCTGGAAAGAAGTGTGGAAGTAAGTAGCTATATTTATACATATATGTCATTATAATTATTTGCTCAAATAATTTTCCAATTAAAATTAATGCTGGTGCTGTTCTAAACTTAGCCTATCAATACAAGATGGGAAAATTTAATTTTATAAACATAAAGCCAATGCCATTGATTGACAAGATTCCTAATCAAGATGCTAGTATTTGTGAAACTGTGAAAGTGGCACATATAAGGTGCTACATATGGTGATTTTTAGAAAATTGATTGCTTTTGCTTTCTTGTTGCACTATGTATATATGTTATTGTTGTAGTGGGTAAATCACTAGAACCCATTCCCATCATTCTACTAAAGATGAGCAAAAATGCATGCCCCATATAGCTCACATGGCTGATCTGCATTCTGAGTTTCTGACTATCCTTGAAATTCTCTGTTTGCAGGGTACGTAGTCCCATAAACCAAAATCAGAGAGTCCAACCATTAATTGGCCATATAAAAAGGGGGAACTAGCAAATCAAATGTTAAAATGAGATTAGAGAGTGTTAAATTTGAATAAAATGTAACCAAGGGTCATACTATCTTAGTATGTTGTGATCGTTGACCCTCAGGCACTACTAATTAGTTTTATGTACTATTTAATTTAGCATTACTGTCCTAATGCTTATCTAATGGATTATGGTTCCTATCCCTACCAACAGATCATCTTTCTCTGCATTTCTTTTGGCAAACTCGTATTTACTTACAAGGCTCAGAATTATTAAGCGTTTGGCTTTAAGAGCTTTCCAGCTAACCAAATTGAATGCACACAGTATACCCATAATCCAAAACTATTCAATTGTGCATTCATTTGGCATCGGAAACAAATGAGATTTAATAAGATTTTAAGTTCAAATGAATGAAGCAACAGTTTTGTTCCTTTTGTCATAAATGAGACACCGAATTGATATGTCGAGCTTACATAATCTTCTTGCTCAATGTTATCCGTTAATGTGCATATGTGAATCTGGAGTCTAAAAGCATTTCCCATGTCTTTCACATCAAATACTCTAATCACAATGGCATAGATAAGGGACAACTCTTTGTCCCAAAAAAAAGGGCACAACTCAAGCCTAAAGTTTTCCCAACCATATGGATAACAATTATGAATGTAATGCTTTCCATTAGGTTGTTTCTCAAAGGATGCTTGCCTAACCAATTATAAGCTTCAGTCCCAACAACAAAGTAAACTACAGATTTTTTTTCTTTTCCGCTGGATGCAGCCTCGTTCGTTAATGGATCATATATATTAGAGGGTACAAATACAGTAAGCATATATAACGCAATATTTGAATTAAATTAAATTAAAGTACGTACATATTTAAGGATTATGGCCGGTTCCTATCCCTACCAACAGATCGTCTTTCTCTGCATTTCTTTTGGCAAACCCGTATTTACTTACAAGTTACAAGGCCCAGAATTATTAAACGTTTGGCTTCAAGAATTATTAATCAAATTGCATGCACACAGTATACCCATCATTTTGAATGTGAAACAATTGAGATTTATAAAATGTTGTGTTCAAATGAATGGATCAACAGTGTTTTTCTATTGTTAGATTAATTGAACTCTTTAACGATCCTTTTTTGTTTTGTTCTGAATGTATAATTATTCATTACCATTACCAAAACAACACATAATGATTTCCTTCCAGAACCTTTGAAAGATTGGCTAGTTTGATCAACCTCTGTCGTGTGCATGTGCAAAACAGAACAGAATCCCAAAAGCTTTATATTATTAGCCAAAACACAGTGAAAATTTGGGTCCCATTTTATTGAATTCAAATTCTCATTCACACAGACAACAAAAGATTTGTGCTAAAATCCACTGGAACTGAGACAGTGGTTGATTATGATCAGCAGTAAAAAAAAATTTGTATGAATCCAGCTGTCCATGGGCCTGGTTCTCAATAAGATATGATTGGACTTCTGGAGAAGACTTGAAAACTTATATGCTAGGCCCGGCCCATTCTCATCCCCACCGTCAGATTAAAAATCCTATCAGTTCTGGCACAAAGTACCACACATCAAACAAACATGCTCTGCCGTCGGATTATAGATCAATCAATATTTTCACACGAAATACAATGTGGGTAAACTCACGATATTACACACACTTTGGTAGTTTGGTCCATCAAATTCCATGATCAAGAGGTGGGTCCCATGCACCCACCATGAAATATAAAATACATTTTATGAATTCTTTTTCTTCTTGCATCCATTTCATTTTGAGTGAACCCCACAAAGCATGCGAAGCAGTGGACCCTGCAGCTCAATGACACTCAGCCATGTAAAAACCAAAGAAAAGGAAGGAAATATAGAGGTGGAAGATGATGACTGATATGACCCCACCATGGTGAGAAGGTGTAGAAAAAGCCCCCAAAAGAAAGAGGAACGGTTGGGAAGCACATCTGTATTCTGTGATGACAAGGAAAACAAAAAAGGAAAAGCTGAAATTTGAATTGGTATGTGCTGAACAGTAATTGATTCAGCATATCTTTGTACCTTGCAAATTATAACATAGCTTTTTACATGCAACACACCATCATAAGAGTACCCTTGCAATTATTTAGTCCCCCACACCCACATTACATATAATCAAATTAAAAGTGGACCATAGATACACATACACTACATTTTCCGAATCCCAAGAGACACCCACTTTTTTTATTTTCTCTATTCCTGCCGTTGACTGACTGCTTCTTCCAAAATCATATAATTCTTTAACTTTTTCCATTCTCCATATCTTGCACATAAATAGAAGCATTCCACCATCAAATTTATGGGTCATCCTCTCATTCATTAAGACTTTAAGAGAGAAGAGATGGGTGAGCTTCATCACTCCATGCCCATGGCTTACACTAGCAGTGGCCTCCATAGCTCTTCCCTAGGAGGTTGGGATTGTCACAGCCTTGGAGTTGTCAACACAGACAGAATGTCTTTAGGTGACCACTTTTTCTTCCTTTCTTTCTCTCTTTCACTGTTTCTGTCCACATTAATTATAGATTTGTCGTTGAATATATATGATCCGTTTTGGACATATTATTCCTGCAGTTATGGATCACGATGACATGAACGCACCATTTTGCTCACCTCTAGACTCAGACTTGTCGACTGGTTACTTAGAAGACGCTTTGCTTGAATTTGGCGAGCGTTCCAAAAGAAGACGGTTGCTGTTGTACACCGATAATGAAATCAGCAAAGACTACTCCAGCAGCATTAGTCTTCTTGCAAAGCAGAGATACTGGAATTCAGAGTGGGAAGTCATGTCTGAGAATTTTGATTGCATGAGCCAGCTAATTGGTTCTAGTGGGCTATCAGGTAAGTAATCTAGTTTAATTTGGTTCTTAATTTCTTAATTATGGGTTTAATTAATTAATATATATATGCATGGTTCCAGTTTTGCTAGGTGATCCTGTAAGTGTAACCACACCAAAGAGCCGAATCTCTGGGGAGACAGACATGGTCAAAAAGATAATGAACACACCACAAGATCAAACAAGATCAATATTGTCAGTTTCTGAAGCTATTGATTCCTCCTCTTCTTCTTCTTACAAAGACTCGGCCAACACCAAGTCATCTAAAGAAACCCTTGTTTCCAGTATTAATGCTCCTCCAACTGCAGCAGGTCTCTCTCTTTGTCTGAATTAGTATTAGTACACGTTGTATATATGGATATGATGAAATAAACAATTAAAGATTTAATATATATTAGAGTAATTAATTTTGGCATGCAGGAGGTAGTAGTGATGATAAGATGATGAGAAAGAAGAGGGTGATGAGTAGTAGTACAAGGGTGGTGTATCCATTTGCATTGGTGAAACCAGGAGGGGTAGAAGGTGACGTGACGTTAAACGACATCAACGAGAGGATCCTGATGCCGCCAACACGGCCAGTACGACACCCAGTTGGGGACTTTGCATGTCGGCCATGCGTATCGCATCCTGATGGACCAGGCCTCTCTGGCAAAGCTGTGGTGGCCCTTACCAGAATTCACACTCAGGGCAGAGGCACTATCACTATTATCAGAACCAAAGGTTAATTCATTCCTATATATGCAATTATGCATGCGTCGATCGAATGGGCCATGGCTCGGGCTTACTCGCTAATTACTACTTTCATTCATGCTCAATCTCTTCATCAATTGTATATAAGATGTTCGGATTACTTTAATTTTACACATTATATAATATATTAAGAACCATATGTTAAGTCCATCTGTTATTCAAAGTTTTAATTAATTTGTACTTAATTACTTAGACATTAGGTGTGCAACAACATATATGCACGTACAAATCTTTTCTGATCACTCCTAATGATAATACATATATATATGCTGTAATTAAAAGAAGAAAGTATAAAGAAAAAGGTCTAAAACAAAGAAAAGAAGAGAGAATAGATCGATCGAATAGAAACAAATTTAGAATGGCCCTTCAAAGATTAAAGCTTGCTATATATTGTGGACACAGAGACCTGTCGTCTAAGGCATTATTATGTAATGGTTTTACCGTATATACCCTTGTGTGGCAAAGGTGTAAAGTAGACACCTAATGTTTGCTTTTGCCTCATCTATGTATATAAAGGGCTGCCCATTTGTTTTGTTGAGATGGGGACCGTGGCGTACATCATTATAACTATCCAACAGTACCTACCGGAATTTCAGATAACATATATATATATAAATACATATGTATAATCCATTATTAATTTGTTAATTAGCTAGCGCTATAGGATTGCAACGCATTCTGGAGTTTTAGATGCCTAGCTGATTTGTTGATTAATTAATCTTGAATATTATAAGATGGGTGGATTAATCAGAATTACCACTATTTTACATGCTTGTTGGTAATGAAAGCTTTATCATCTTCCATTAATAATTAGCTATTGACAGCTACCTGCTGCAGACCTCCTCTCCAGGACTCCAACTACTACCACTAAAAGTAAAATCATTTTCAATGAAACATACCAGACCTCGAGACTTTAAGGCATTAGGATGAGGGCAGCAGCCAGTAGCTAGCTATATATGTTCCTATAAATTCTAATTAAGCAGTGAACCAATTAATCATTTTTGTAATACTATTCTGATCCTTTACTTAATTAAATGCCTACAATATTCTTCATGTGCTAGCTAATGAGCACTAGCTGTGGTGTCTTCTTCTTCACAGCCTCATAGGTCAACACCCACAATTTAAAACTTCACACAGTCACAGGGTTGAAGACAGTATCTAACATATGGGACCAATATGAAACATATGCACCCAATTAATAGTATTAAATTAACAATTTGTAACTTTGTTTAAGTTAATTAATGGCGCTATATATCTATAGATGCACTCTGCATCACACTCACTGCGAATACCCTTTGACTTCTTGTAAATTTCTAATGGCCTGACCAAACTCACGAAAAGGGAGCACATCACATGCTCGATCAATTGCTATTTGCTCAGTCACAGCCACATATTTGTATTAAAGTGCAAAAGTCCTAGCACGCAGTCTACGTCCACGTGGCCGAATATGAATTGCTTGATGCGAGTGACGTAGGACTGACGTGAATTTGTGTTTTGTCTCATTACAACAATGATTGTTGTTGTTGTTTTCGGTGAAGAAGATTTTGTCCTTCATACCCAAATTTCTTTGGATTGCAGAATCTAGGTCTGGTAGACAGGTACACACTGCACACTACTGGGATTCGGTTCATTCTCTTTAAAGAAACAAATTAAACATTTAAACCTACCGATTCAATTATATTATTAGGGGAAAAAAAGATAAAAGGGTATCATTTTCAAAATAAAATATATACATTTTAAAAAAAAAAAAGTTACGTAAAGAAAATAAAAATAAAAATCAAAGCATCATATTAAAAGACCAAAGACCTAAAAGGATGAGTAGTGATGCAGGATAGGGTTCGAATGAATTGGATGCATGGACTATATATATACTCTACTTTTTCCAAAAGGAGAAATGAAGATAATAAAGGGTCACAATCAAGTAGTACGTCTAATTAATAATCCCACACAAAATCTAAACTTTTTTAAAAAGCTTTCTACCAAGCAGAAGATTTAATGTCCATAAGTTTTTTTCTAACTCATGCGCATGATTTGTCTCTTTTATGATTTAATACTATATGAATCCATCCAAGATAGTATTGATTATTGATGTACTCAATTAACATCACTTTAGTTTGGTTGTGATCACATGGTAGTCATTTAAATCTTTACCCTTTTTCATATATATCTTCTAAAAAAGCTGAAGAAAAATAGAAAAAGAAAATCCTTGGTATACGTGAGAATATCATCCACTTTTACTTTTCCAAATCCCCAATATGGTGAATTGCTCCTTTTGATTTAAATATATATTGGATTGCTATCGGGATTTCATTCTGCAAGTTTATACTTTTTACATATATTATTAATGATTTTGCCATGTACGGATCTAATTCTATGCATAAATTTTGAAAATATCTCACATACGTTTCCACCGTATATGAAAAATATGGGATACAAATAGAAAACATGAAATTTGATTTTTCATTGTCCTCCCGTTATTGCTTGACCCAAGTTTCAATTATTACCAAATTAATCTACAAAGATACAAACAATCACTCTGTTCATTACCAAACCAAAAATCTATTAATTAAGAAAATCAACAGATACAAAGATCACTATGTTCTTGCCGTAAATGTAACCTCTAAGTTGAATCCACAAATCGGGTCTCCAATGGTAATCATTGTAGCTTTTGGATTTGGGTGTGGGAGTAACTTAATGCGAGTGATGAATATTGTGACGATGAGAAAGGGTGAGAGAAGCAACATATAATTTTATTTTATTTTTTGAGTTTAATATGTATTTGGATTTGTTAGTTGGGTTCAGTCTTGTAGAGGAGATTTGGAGATGTTAGGTGAATGGTGAATCCATATGTTCTCAGCTTCAGTCTGATGAATCACTCGCATTGGGAAGCGAAGAGCTACAAACTTCGATCTCTTTGTAGTATATTGAAGAAAAAGTTTGAAGGGCTGACTTGATTCTTATGAGTTTGAGCTAAAAAGTTTCGTCCACTCATTCTAACCATATTAATAAGATTATAAGAATGTCTTATTAATAAGTCTAGGGAATCACATAACTATTTTATAAAAAAAATAAGACATAAATTCAATTTAGACACATAACTATATAAGCTATTTCAACGGGGTCCATGAATTTTAAAATATTTCAAATATACACTCGATTTATTATCTAAATTGAAAAATGAATTTATGTCCATTGATTCGTTGAGAGATCAGTTAAATGACAGCTTGGCTTTTGCTGACCGAGATTACTTGACAACGTGGCTTTATCTCAGCAAACATTTCCCGCCGAATGAGCGACACGGGCCCACAATTTAATAATAATAGAGAGAGTGAGAGTTTGTGGGCCTGTGGCAGGGGTTAGGTGGACTCATGTCGCTCATTTTCCGCCAAATGAGCGACACAGGTCCACCTAACCCCTGACAGGGGTCCACAAACTCATCATCTCTTTCTCGCTCGTTGAACACAAGTGAGAGATTTATATTCGAATTTGGGGGAAAACGTGATATTTTTTGGAGACTAAATGGTCAGGAGAGCGTTCGACGAGCGGGAAAGAGGTGATGGGTGTGTGGGCCCGTGTCAAGTGGACATGTGTTACTTATTTGGCGAGAAATGTATGCTGAGTTGGTGCCACGTCGCCAATTAATCCCCGTTAGCAAAAGTCAAGCTGACATTTAACTGATCTCTCAATTAATTGATGAACGGAATTTCAATTTTCAATTTACATAATAAATCATGTGTATATTTGAAATATTTGAAAGTTCATGGACCTCGTTGAAATAACATATATAGTTATGTGTCTAAATTGAATTTATGCCAAAAAATAACTTAAAATAAATTATTGTATTATTGTATTATATGATAATTTTCTTAAAATATAATTTTTAAGATATTGTTGCTATGTTTTTTTGTCATTTTCACATATTAGTACCAAACGCATTTTTATTGTTTTGTTCTCATAAAATATTTTCAGATTATTCCACCAAATGCATTCTTAAATCTTGAATATGCATAATTTAATTTCTTGTTTTTATTTTTGTAAAATAATTTTTAAAAAATCGTTATGTAAAATGTTATCCGACCCCAAAAACATTTTCCCTTTTGTAATATGGCTATGACTCTATGAGCCTATGAGCATCGTTGATTGGTTTATCAAGAAGAAATACGGGTGTTAGAGGGTCGAGATAAAATATGGGCCCTCTGCCCACTCGAGTGTGGACTTTTCTATAATCATTTGTTAATCCTTGGACCCTGTGTAAAAAAACTATTTGGGCCAACATAGTACCTCATGAAAGCCCGCATAGGTCTAAGGGCAAAACCATTGCGAGAGGTTGTGTGATAATATAGTACTTGCTGTTGGGCATTTGGCTAACAAAAACTCAGAATTTTGTAGGCCATCTTTTCAATTAAAAGGTAAGACAATGTGGTGTCTATATCACTTAACATATGACATGAAGATTTTCAGTTAGAGAAAATTTACCATCCATATATGCTAGCTAATTGCCATATATTAGCTGCCAACTGCAAGGGTTGCCAAGATATCTAGCTAGCTTATAAAGACACACTTATGTCCTAAAAAAGTAAATATCAATACACTAGAAGCATATTTATACATTACATATCCCTTTGAGATTTTGAAATTGACCATCACACATAGGAAATGTTCAAGATATCATGTGCTTTTTTAGAGAAAATTTTAAGCATAACGGTTCAACGAGTGTAGAATATTCATGTTATAATAATTAATTACGTGACCAACATGTATAGGTTGACTTTAAGTGTACACAGAGTAGACAACCGTCTTAGATTTCAAAATATTGAGAACTCTCAAATTTTATAAATCCCTTATATTAAGTTAAAATAATGTATATAAAGAATCGAAAATCTTATTTTTATTATTCTTCTAAGATTTTTAAATTTCAAGAAAAACCTTACCAACATAGATGAATGTGAAAATGGAATGTATCCTATTATACCTAAATGTTTCTGATTTCGTTGGGTCGGGTCATGCAGTCTAATGAAAACATAATTACTGTTGCAGGAGGATCGCAGCTAGGTCATACAATCGTCCTAAATGATCAGTCAAAGTCTAAAGTCAAAGCGTTAAATTCAGTCCAACTTCCATCCCGTTTCAACCTGATGCTCATACGTCAAATATTCTATTCATGGTTTGCATTAATTATTGAAGTAAACGGTAAACCATATTGCACGTTCATAAATCATAATTCTACTCATGTTCTTTAGTTCCTAACCAAGAATCTTGTGCCACGTAAGATAAAAGTGAACGAGCTACGCGCACAGTTTTCTCACATAGCGCATTATTGTTGACTTAGCTATATGAATTGGGTACTTGATGCGTTACTCGAGAGTCAAGAGTCTTGCAGCCAAATTATATATTGATAATACCACGTTATATATTGATAACACCACGTCAATAATTTTTTCAAGGTATGCATGTTATTGACTTTTGACCCATACCAGATAAATCGCCCACATAGTGAAAACCTTTTGGCCTATGATTGGACCATGTCAATCTGGATATATTAATGCAACTGTTATTTGTGGGTCCAACTGCCACGCGGCCAATCACCAAATTAATATGAAGAAAATGAATTTTTACTAGATTGTAGTCGCCAGTCGCCACTTCATCATGGATAGTAATCATAGTATGGCCGCCACAGAATTTTTTTTCTATTTACAATTATTTATTTATTTGTTAAGCAAAAAGCTAATAAAACTAATAACATAAAAACAAAAATAGGGGCCCTGTTTTTGCCATCTTGGATCGAACAGAGAGACAAAAGAAGTCAAAAACAAAGAGAAACAAGAAATTTAAGGAGAGACTCAATTTTCAATTATTAGGACAAGCAAAATGAACATACATTACATTATCGAGGGACTCACAGACATGACTTACTCGATCAAAAAATAAGTGACTTCAAAAATCAAAATTCAAATGGAAGACCTTTAATAACATCCCCACCCCATGGACAAATTAAAATGAATCTCATTAAACAAAAATGAAAACGATCTATATAAGAGAAAGTATACATGACCCAGTCACCCACCCAATGTTTAATTTGTGTAACACGAATCAAGTCCTCCTAGTCCTAGACAATCAATTATCTGAAATTGAAATTCCTACAAGTACCAAGAACAGGACCTCCTGGAATCAGATGATGAGAGATGGAGTTAATTGTGAGGAAAAACCATTGAGGGGTTTCTCTTAATTGTGTGACCAAGACAGGCACAAGAGAAGATGGTCTTGAGGACTTTGAGGAGAACTTTGCCGCGTTTTGGGATCCAGCGAGGGGCCATTGCAGAAGCGACGCCGTGAGTGGCAGGTGGTGGCGGCGGTGGTGGTGGTCCGGGAGCAGACATGGGTGCGTGTGGTGTACGTGGCTACTGAGTAGGTGGCTGCTTCTATTGTGGGTTACGTAAGTGGGTTGAGGTTGAGCAATGAGCTAGCTAGCTAGCTAGCTAGCTGGCAATTACAATGAGTGATAGACAGAGCTAGCTTAGCTGTTGTTACTTGTGACTTGCGAGTTCGAAGAAGAGGCAGTGAAGTGGAGGAGGTTGTGTCGATGGTCGACAGTCGACAATTAATATGAGTGTAGAAGCCGCGTAGATTGGTTTAACCGAGTAGGATGCGTGTTATGGTGGCTCTTCATCTCTTATAATCTTATTGTATTTGTGCCATTCGGACTCGTTCTTTGTATAAAATCCCACACCCAAGTACCCAACCAGTCAACCACCACTCTCGCAACCCAAACCCAAATTGCCCAATTCTCATATACGGTATACACGCCTACGCTATAAAAGTGTGAAGTCCCCTTTAGGCTTTGGCTTCCTCCAGCTTTGAACGGGTCACTTGCTTTCACTTCCACACACGCTTTAATTTTTTGCTCAAATTTTAAGGTCCTAAGTTTGTATCTTCGAGTGATGTCACGTTCTTTTTTATTACAAGACTCCAGCGTTTACTTTGGAATATGCATTCATTCCCCTTCTATTATTGTTTCTTATCATCTTGCTGAGACAGTGAGACCTCCAAAATCCAAATGAGAAAGTTGTTGGTGCAAAAAAAGGTATTGTGACTTTATGAAATGTATAGAATTGATTGGCCGTGCCTTCTTTGTCGTACGGTACGACAAAGGGCGATCTAGCTTGTTTGGGCTTCGGCCCGTTTTTCGTCTATGGGCTTTATCAAGTGCATTGCATAAAAAAGAAGAAAAACAGGGGGATCCAAGCTGTTCTATGCCAGAAAATGTGGAGGGAAAATACTTAGTCATAGGGTATTTTTGGCAAAATGTATATTGATTCTTATCCATTTTTATTGCCATACTATATTAGTTATATTACTTGTACGGTTGTACCATATTCTTACGTTGTCCTACCCACCTCTTGCCTCTTTGGTTTGAAGTTTGAACCAGTCATTAATTTACTTTTATTTGATAACAGTGAGTATAAATTAATTCTTATAGTTTACATTCAGTAATTCAAATAAATTGATTTCAGAGGTCATCTAATTCTATTGATTAACTCTGTCATGTATATATAAGTGTGTGGACGTTTCTTTAATTTTATGGCCACGGGAACTTTTAAGTCTTTGAAATTAGTCTAAGATTTAGAATTATAATAGTTAATGACTTAATTTGTTGTTCCAATGTAATTAAGAAAAACACTAAGGGCCTGTTTGGAAGCAGGTATTTCATGTGAGAGATTTGGATTTGGGAAGCCCAAATCCAAATACACTTGTTTGGATTTAATTTAAAGAACTGACTTGGATCTGGCCTAAATCTATGATAGATTATTGGATTTGAAAAGGCCAAATCCATGGATTTAAAATATCATATGCAACTAGGTATATGAAATCCCACCATCCCATTCTCTCTCTATCTCACTTCTGGAGACTTTTCCGACCACCATTCTGGTTACAATAAAAATAATTGGATTTAACACAATTGTAAAATTAATAATTCATTAAAGATTTTTTATTAAAAACTTATATCACTGTTTGGCATTGGCAATCATTGCCCGGGGCATAGATGAACAGTGCGACAGTGGTAATTTGTTTAGTTTAAAAAGAAAAATTTATAAAAAAAATATAACGTAGACTTATTTATGCAAAGTGAATCTATTTATCATTATAACTTTTTATGTGAGTTTTTTTTATATAAAATGCTCTAAAATAGACTTTTTAATAATTTACCTTAAAATAAATTTAATATTTAAACGAATTATTTCTCACTTGTCTCTGATTTATATTATTTAGGTGAGCCGAAATGATATATATAAATAGTGTCATAATTATTGCATCGGGAGTCTTCCTTTTATACCTCGTAAAGAAAGCTACAAAGTTCTCACTTTTCATGTGGTCCATACGATGCTCTACTATCCTTTAAACACATTGTACAAATCGGTTATGAATATTATCTTACAAAATATTCGACATATTATTTTACCAGACGTTTGACAATAGAAAAAATGATCTATCTAGTATCTATACTAAATGCATCTTTTATATTCAATTTAATAGTTGAAATCATGACTATATTTAGAAAGAACCAAAACTATTATATCTATTTTCAATTAAGGAGCCATTGTTGGGGCCACGTGTTTCGAGCCTCCATGTTGACATCGATATTGTGACTTTTTCTGCACAAAATACGAGCAACATACATTTAATTGTTTTTCGTTTATGATTTCAAATTTGAATGCACTATATTTTTTCTCAATATTTAATTGGTGTGAGGCAGGCTTTTTTGTTTTTGGGTTCGATATCTATATAATTCATAATGCTAGTGGGATTCCAAATCTCAGAATAGTAGTAGGATTCTTAATAAAATTGATGTATTGTTAAAAGAACAGTACCAGACTACTAGTCATAGTTTTGATGCTGCACTTGATCGCCTCCGTTTAGTACGCATATGGTTAATGCACAACAGTCCCCTGACCTGACCTACAGTAATTACATAGCAAACATGTGAAAGGAAGAGATTATAAATAAATAAATTTGTAGTTAATGCACAACAATAAATCTAATCACGTGTAGTTAATAAACATGTGATTAGATTTTGAGTCTAACACGTGCTCTGATACCATAATATAATTTGAGTATCTAATCTAAAATTAATTGGCAATAAGTGAAAAGGTCCAATACCTTATAAACACATATGTTAAACTCTAATTTTTCAATGTGGAACATTGCTTCACCTTACTCTTAACAAGTCAAAGACATATGATTAATTACCGGCCAAAAAAAAGACATATAATTAATTGGAGATTCGTATAAACCCTAGCCGCCTCTCTTTTCCTCTATTCTCTCTCCTCAAGTTCCCCTCACTGACTTTGAACCTTCTAGGGGAAGGGGGCGCGAGCCTTTCTCTCCAGCCCTCTTCTCTCCCCCTACCTTTTTCCCTTTCGTTGTTTGTTTGTTTGAGTTTTTCCCCTCTCCACCCCGGGGATTCTATGGGAGTGTGTGTCGGCGTTTGGCTTTGTGGTGACTAGGCTTCGCGGCAGTTGGGTTTTGCGGAGGTGGATGTGCTGCCTATGTTTCACTGTTTGTCGGAATAAGTTGCCGGATTTTTTACTGGTATTGATCTTGAGGGGTTTTGCGGCTTTGTGTGCTCTAGTTAGGTCCTGCCTAGTATAGATTTTTTTTATTAATAGTCTGGTCATGCTTGTTTTTTTAAGTTTGTAGCCAGTTTAGACTCAGTTTGGAGCTTGTTTATCAGTGTCTGAGATCGACGATGAAGGTGCCACGAACACGAGGGGTGTGTTTATGCCCTTCATTACTTCCTTATGCAAATCAACTATTCAGCACGAAATTGAGTTCACGTGGGATGCGAACTTTGTTCTGCATCCAATGGTCCTTCCTTGGGTGAAACTTTAAGAATTTGGTCTTTGGTTGTACTTTGATGTAGCGAATTAAGGATTTTGTAATTCTCACTATGAATGGTCCTTCCTTGGGTGAAACTTTACGAATTTGGTCTTTGGTTGTACTTTGATGTAGCGAATTAAGGATTTTGTAATTCTCACTATGTTTTAATATATTTCTAGGCCTGTTTGGCTTTTTCTCTCTCAAAAAAAAAAAAAAAATTGGAGATTCGTATCAAAACGAAGCCGTATAGCAGTAAAACACCACAAAACCCAACTTAGTGCACGACTTTTTTTGTTTTTTGTTTTTTGTTTTTTGGTCAATACTTAGTGCACGACTCAAACATCAAACATGCTATGATGGAACTTAATATTATATATTTTATTTTTGTTGGGATTTAAGATTTCCAAATACATGGACACTCACACTCACACAAACTCTCAAATCTCAATTTCATTAATTAATTTATTTATTTAAGTCTGCAATCGAATTCGAAGAAGCTACAATTGCAATTTACAAATGCCTTCTTCTTCTTCTACTCTGCCTTGTCTCTCTCGGAGTCAAGAGGCTCAGAGCTGAAGTGGGTACTCGGTGATAAGAGTGTTGTAAGTGGTGGTGGTGTCCAATGGATCGCCAACTTGAACCACCAGACTCGCCGGTGACTGTGCCCGAGGTTGTTGTTGTTGTTAATTCTGCCATCAATGGTCGTCGTATTACTATCAACGGGTCCATTCAAAATGCACACAACAATAAGGTTTCACCCTTATAGCCTTTCCTAACACCATCCCACCTCTTTCTCTCTCTCTCTCTCTCTCTCTCTCTATATATATATATATATATATATATATATATATATGATCTTAAACCATGTAACAAAAGCATTAAATCTACTTATATATGTGGGTATGCAGCGCATGCTTGTTTATGTTTTGTTTTATACTTTTATGTGTTTGTTTGTGATTGGTTATTGACATGCAACGGCCGTGGTGATCTTTTTCATGGATTGGTATGCAGTTATTCCCTTTACAGTTATTATTACTTATTTTTCTTCGTTTCTTTTTAATCGTTTTAATCACCAGCAGATTGATATGCTACTCCTGTGCTCAAATGTTATAGTGTAATTACTTGAAGGTTGTTTGGAGTTTTAGCTGCTTATCAGTTATGACAAAATAAGAATCCCATTAACCATCTCAATTAGTCAGGATTAAGGTTAAGCTAAGTTGAACCTGTTTTCTACTTTCCTTTTAATTACTTTCACCGGGCTCAATTGTATATTTGAATGATGTGAAACTATATTGGTTTTTATAAATATGTTGTTTGATTCAGGGGAAAGGTAGACGGGAGACTCTGCTACTTGCATACAGGACACTGGGAGTAGTCTTTGGAGGACTTGTTACATCCCCACTCTATGTATACCCTTCAATGCCACTCAAGTCTCCAACAGAAGATGACTATTTGGGTATCTACAGCATAATGTTCTGGACTCTTAGTCTTATTGGGGTTGTCAAGTACGCCTGCATAGCTCTTAATGCCGACGATCAAGGCGAAGGTATATACGGGCGCACACTTCTATTTTCATGTGCTTCAATTGTGGCCAAGCCACCTTTCTTACTTAAAATTTAGTGTGATTAAATTTGCCTTTTTTTAATAATGTGTCAAAGAGTGGTGTGTGGAATCATTTGGAGTTACATTTATTTCTTGTGTGATCTTGTGTAGTCAAGCATCTTGTTCTTTCATTTTGCATACATTACTTACATTTGGGCTGGAATGGGTTACTGGAAAAATTGGTAGCTGAAAAATTCTGAAACCGTACTTGCACTTGAAGCATATGCTTATCCAAGTTCACTAATTCCTGAAAATTTGACTTGCGGGACACTGAATGATTTCAGGTGGAACTTTTGCCCTGTATTCATTGCTTTGCAGAAATATGAATATCGGAATCCTTTCAAGACCTGCAAATTCAAACTCAAGTCCTTCACACTCAATCTTGCATGAGGGCACACAAAAGGAGAGTAGGCTTGCAGAGTTTTTCAGGAAAAGGATAGTTGCTAGAAGGGTGTTGCTTTTTATTGCTATGCTAGGCATGTGCATGGTAATTGGAGATGGAATTCTTACACCAGCAATCTCTGGTATGTCATTGTGCATTCTATCCTTCTATTACTTTTGGAAAAGTATCTTTTAAATTTTTTCATTGACTTTTTATGGTTTTATATCTCCAGTTTTGTCAGCAATGGATGGAGTAAGGGCACCTTTTCCTTCTGTGAGTACATGTAAGTATTATGTGCATCATTAGAACTATGACAATGAGCTTTGAAAACTGTGGGGCCCCTGTAAATTAGAATAAAAGTTTCGTACATCTTGAGGTCCCCCCCCGGTAATCCAGGTTATTGACTTCTTCGTTTATTATATTCTCTTTGAATTTATTTGTTATTCTGGTTTATATGTTGCAGCTGTTGTGGAAGTGCTTTCTGCAGTAGTTCTTATCATTCTGTTCTTGCTACAAAAGTTTGGTACATCTCGAGTGAGCTTCCTGTTTTCCCCCATTATGGGTGCATGGACTTTGAGTACTCCACTTGTAGGAATTTATAGCATCATACATCATTATCCAAGCATATTTAAGGCCATATCACCACACTATATCTTCCGTTTCTTTTGGAGAAACGGAAAGGAAGGCTGGCTGTTGCTCGGTGGCACTGTCCTCTGTATCACAGGTGAGCATCATGTTCATGTCATCATGTGAATTAATCAATATAGAAAATATACTTGATTACCTATGGATCTTGTGTTCTTAGACATTAAGAAAGGCTCAATCCCAGTCACACAAACAAAACTGGACAAATTGAATTCATAGCATTATGATATAGATGCAAATGCTATTTTATGCACTTGTCCTTTGGAAATAATCATTTAATGAGTGTTACCTGTCTTATTCAGGCTCTGAAGCACTGTTTGCAGATCTTGGTCATTTCAATCGGAGCTCCATTCAGGTTTACTTCCAATACTATTTCTCCATCTTAAGGTTCTCATATCTTTTGTTTTAAGTAGCTTCTCTGAATCATTTTCCTCAACAGATTGCTTTCTTGTTTACAATCTATCCATCTCTGGTTCTGACATATGCGGGACAGACAGCATACCTGATCAAAAATCCAAATGATCATGATGATGGATTCTATAAGTTTATACCGACTACTATCTACTGGCCTATCTTTGTCATATCCACATTGGCTGCAATAGTTGCAAGCCAATCTCTGATATCAGCCACCTTTTCTGTAATCAAGCAATCTGTAGTACTGGATTATTTCCCTCGAGTGAAGGTTGTGCACACATCCTCTAACAAAGAAGGCGAGGTCTACTCCCCTGAAGTCAACTACATCCTCATGGTTCTCTGTGTTGCTGTCATACTTATATTTGGAGATGGAAAAGACATTGGAAATGCATTTGGTATGTTAAACTTATCACCCATACATCGAGAAAAATACAAGGGAAGACTAATAGTTGTTTTGTTATGTTGGTGTTTGAAATTTTCCATCAATAAGCTTGCAACTTTCATTATTTTATTTAGATCAAATAATATTTTGTATTAGTTCAGGAATCTTAGAAAATAGACCAAAGTTACAGACTTATGGTGGTTGTTATAGCCTTCATAATAAGTAAAACATTATTGTTACTGTAGGAAAGTTGATTCTGCAGCTCCTTTTCTTGTTAACAATTTGACCATCATTATATAGGCCTTTTTTTTTGGTATAGTTTTCTCAGCTTGCTCACCTTCTCTCTTGCTTTGCTTATAGTTTTCTGATTATTGCAACAACCTTGTTTCAGGTGTTGTTGTGAGTCTTGTCATGCTCATCACCACAATATTACTGACACTGGTAATGATCATAATATGGAGGACGCCGCCTTTGCTAGTTGCTCTTTACTTCTGTGTATTCTTTGTGATGGAAGGTGTTTATGTGAGTGCAGTCTTCACTAAGATCCCTGAAGGTGGATGGATTCCTTTTGCCATATCCTTTATCCTTGCTTTCATTATGTTTGGTTGGTACTATGGGAGACAGAGAAAAATAGAATATGAGTTGACTCATAAAATAACCTCAGACAGACTAGGAATACTATTATCTGATCCCAGTGTTCAAAGGGTTCGTGGGTTGTGCTTCTTTTACACTAACATTCAAGACGGGCTCACTCCGGTTCTTGGACACTATATTAAAAACATGAAATCCCTTCACCAAGTCACTATGTTCACTACTCTTCGATACCTACTGGTTCCTAAGGTTGCTCCCCATGAGAGGATTGTTGTCAAAAAACTTGGCCTGGAAGGGGTTTATGGGTGTGTTATTCAGTATGGATATGCAGATCGCCTAAACCTTGAAGGAGATGACTTTGTTAGTAAAGTCACTAATAGCTTGCAGGCACATATACAGAACTGCTCAGGCTATCTGTCATCTGATCCTTCAGAAATCCAAGAAGAGATAAATAATTTGGAAGAAGCAAGGAGTGCTGGTGTGGTTCATGTTCGAGGAAAGACAAGGTTTCATATTGGCAAGAATTGTAGCTGGTTTGATAGAATTATGTTAGCATTTTATGAAGTTCTGCATGGTAACTGTAGGTCTGCTCTGCCTGCTTTGGGGGTGCCTCTGCCTCAGCGTATGGAGGTTGGAATGCTTTATGAGGCTTGAAGGTGCTTTTTTTTTTTTCATATCGAATCATCAGGATTCAAGTGATATACAAGTTGAATGTTGACAGAATATAATATTGAGATGTGGTATATGGTAGAAGTTTCAAGGTGCAAAATGCACTTCTGCCAAATTATTGTCATTAAACTATACTTGTATAAAAGGAAAATACTTTCGGGGTTAAAGGAACACCTTTTTGTTTCATATTGAGTCCTCAGAGGTGCAATTGTTTGGATGCATATATATTTTTTGGATTCATATTGAGTCCTCCATTGAATATATTTTTATCAATATTTTTCTTTCCTTCTTTTGGTCCTTTAAAATTATATCAATAAATGGGATTTTTCTTGGGTGTTTTGGTTTTGCTAACAAAGTTCTCTATCATGCCACTATGAAACAGAAGTTTGGTCATTTAATCTTATCAGATTATATTCAACTGGCGAAGCCCACTACAACCAAAAACTAGCAATTTCAGTATATTACTCGGATTATAGAAGTATACTAAAAATTGAATCAAACTATTGATTATATTACTCTAATATTGCACTTCACTTGAGTAATTAATTAAAATGGAAGTACAACGAAAAAAAAAATGTAAAATGGAAGTATACGCGGGAAGATAGATTACAACCGTAGGCTTTTCAGGATTTCAAGAAGCATGGCGAAACGAAAGCCTGCTTGGTGAATCAATTCTCACTATTACATCATCCTCAACACCAGATTCATCACTGGATTCATGACTCTCTTTTGGGTATGCACTACTTTGTGGCCCTGGAGGACTTAAATTTCCAGCGAAGTTTCTCACTTCAAGGTTCTTTCTTACAGTGGCAGGCCCTTCTGATCTGACAGAAACAAGTGGACGGCCGTCGTATGATGGAACTCTTGGATAAGACACAGTATGTGATTGTTTAATGGGACCACTTCTTGGAAAACTTTGGGTGTGCCGGCGGACATTCACCTTGTTTGTAAAACAAGAAAAGAAAATAAAAGAAGTTAGTCATTAAGAAGAGCTGAGACTTCCAAATTTGCAAAAAACCGTGAGAGAGAGAGAGAGGGAACATACCATGCTGCCATAAAGGCTTAACTGCCTTGCCCTTGCAGACAAGTTGTGAGCTTGTTGGTCAATCCCTTCAGGGTTCTGCTTTTGTAGCTTTGGCTTGTAGAAATGTTCAGGCCAGCTCATAAGAGCACCATGTTCTCTAGTAAGAGGTCTATGGGGGTGATCAACTGCATGTGATACAAATGAGGATGATCCTCTCCTTAGAGCACTGTCAGATTCAAACGCCGCCATGTTGAATATAATCACTCTTGCTCTTGTTTCAACAAGATAACTGGAAGCTTGATGAGAAAAACTGGCTCCCTTGGTGCCTGTTACCATCAATCAGCAACAAAAGGGTTAATGAAAAAAATACATCCAGGTGCCTTCACTGTAGTCACGTAATAAGGTATGCCATAGGTTAAAATACCATTATGGTGACTTATCTTGAAATTGGAGTTTATATTATTATTACCTGATGTTCCCAGATTTTGGAAGCTTTGGTAACCATGTGAGGGCAACAGAGCTGCAGGCGATGTGATCAGTTCTTCTTGGACACCTTGGGTTTTAACAAATCCTTCTAATAGAAATCCAATGGAATGGTAAGGAATTTCAATAGATTCTCCCCTTATGTGTATGGTCATCATTGACCTTTCAGCAACAAGAGCTCTCAAATCTTGCATCGCCATTTGCTCAAATATTTGGGGAAGGAGAAGTTTCACGAGAATAATTGCACTTTCCTAAGCATTAAATTGAACCAAAGAAAATTAGCGACACAATAATAAATCCATTACATTTTATAAAATTCAAATCATCATATTATCTTTTTGCACCTGCCATACATTACAAAATTAACTGTCATTTTGATTGTAATGGATATATAAGTTCCACATGTAAGGGCTGAAAACTTCCATAATTCCATTGACCTGTTGTTTAAGAAGTCAGTAACAATAACCAGAGCCACACAAAAATGGAATTTTTAGTAACGCAATACCTGCCAGAGGAAGTCTTCTACCGAGGGATCAGACCTGAGCACTGAAAGTATCCTGTGAGTTTCAATGCAAAAGCAAAGAACCACAGAATCTGTGATCATGTCACAAACGTAGGGCTTTCCAGTTAGCACTTCATATAGGCCCAAAGTACTTCCATGAGTAAAAGTTGGATGCAGTGAGTGCTTGTTCTTTATGCTCTTACTCGTCCACTGCCAAAAATAACTCTAATTTATCATCTCATCCATGAGGAAAATCAGAAAATACTGCCACAACAGACTTTTAACTACCTTGACTATCCCATTGGAAATAAGCCAAATACCAGTAGGCTTGGAGCCCTCCCTGTAAAGTGTCACACCACGGAATTTCATTGTTTCCTTGGTAGAACCTTCAAGTGGTTCACGAACTGAAGAAGGAAGAGCTCCCATCATAGGATGGAGACTAATCAAATCAGTTAATTTTGGAATCTTTACTAAAGGGGGATTCCTTAGAAGCTTTTTTAGGTCAGTCTGCATGGAAATAAGAAAAAAAAAACAATTTCTATTATCATGAAAGAGTGATGCACAAATGAAATAATTATAAAAGATAAAACATCACCAACAGGCACCTGGACAGCATCATGAAGATGAAGCATCTCTTTTTGTTCTAATAGGCCAACCTTCTCAAGGTTTTGGAGATAATCAATTAAATGGTTCAGAACTGAGTATGTTACTTGTCTTGTTTTCACAACACGCAAAACCTGAACATTCCAAATATACAAATTCATGCATCAAAGACAATCTCATGCTAAAATATTCTTTCTAAGCAAGAATCAAGAGAGAAAAACTTTAACCACATGTGTGGTTGGTTTAATGGACTTTGGCTGAACAACTTACAACTAAGATCCAGCACAACTGGTCATCATAGCACACCAGAAGGAAAGTTAACTAACAAACCTGAGGAAATGTGACGCGAACATCTTCCAGGAAATTTTTTGCTTCTTCACCTTCTGCCTCACTTTCATTAATGACGATAGAAGCAACGTCACTATCACCTAAATGAATAAGCAGATGCAGAATAATTATATAATTTTCAAAACACAGGATTACCACAACAACAGATATTAAGAACATTTAAAAACATGTTCAATCACATTAGTAACACTAGCAGTTTATGGATAAAGCCAGATTAACAAATAGTGTCCTTTTCAGAATTACCAAAAAAAGTAAAAAAATAAATAACAAAGGCATATATCACACATACAGAGAAATGGCAGAACAGGATTCTTCTAACCAACACTGTGAGAACTCTTTATAAACTAACAAGAGTTCCTAATACAAATTTTTCTCCACCAGTAGTACGTACTAAAAGACAGCGCAACTTTGAAAATAATATTTATCCTCATAAATAGGTACTAAAGTCTGAATTTTACAATCATCAAGCAATTTTTAAGTTGATAATATCATAAGGTTAGCCAACCACTCTATCCCTATGCTGCCCAAGCATTTCCAAGCTTCAATAGGGATTCCACTGGGGCCAAAAACTTTTCCTACTTTCATCTTTGTCATAGCCTCTTCAACCTCAACTACTCTAATTTGCATTTTTTTTCATAAATTTTCAAAATAAATTAAGATTTCAAGCGTACAAGGTCCTAACTGCAGTGTAATTACACTCAAATTCACCATGTGTTCTTGAGATGTTTATCATTATTGTACTACTAAGTTCTTCTCAATCCCTTCTAAAAAAGTGTAATAAAATAACTCCACCTTTCTATAATCTCAACCCCGTTTACTAAAACCCTCTGATTCTCATGTTTAGTACACTTTATTTAAATAGTTACACCTCCTCTTCCTAATGCTAGCAATTTTGCAGATATCTCTTCCGCCATCCTTGGGCCCTACTTTTCATACAATGCATTATAGGCCTTACTACGATTTGGCTTTTCTCTCTTAGCATCTTTGCACTTAATGAGATTTGTAAAGCACTCAATTTTTAATTTTAAAATCTAAAGTGTATAATTTAAGCCTAGAAAATATACCAAATCTTACAAATTGAATAGTCTAATAGACAAGAACAGCTATTAAGTATTACATGAAAACTAAAATTAAAAACAGAAGGAAATGCTTTGAACAGGTGAAAAGACATTATAAGATCAAAAACAATTTTTTTTTAAGTATAAAGAGACCAAATGGTATTAACTACCAAGGAAGATTATTACCTATAAAATCATGAAGTTGCTGTCTTGCAATTCTATGGGCACGAAGGAAGGCAGCACAAATGTAGCATGCAGACTCCAACCTTTCCACAGTGAAATATGTTACCAATTTCTGCGGGCAAATGCTTGTCTGAAGGAACTTGTAATAACTCGGGAAATGAACATGAGCTTTTAAACCTTTCCAGTCACATAAAGGCTCATTCGAAACCAAGTCAATAGCTTCATCTACTGATTGCATCAAAATATTTGCAGTAGATTGCATAATCCTTCCCTCATCAAGCATGCTCCAGTAAGCAGCTTGGACGCCTGATATGAGAAATCGTTGTTGTATTAGCAAATGAGGTGACAGTTAGATAGATTTAAACTTTAATTTTCACAACAGGGCTGGATCCATGGGGAAGTTATGCATCAAATCGATCTCCAGGAGTTTCTTTCCTGGCAAAAAGTTTCTTTAAACATTTTAGTTGTATGTTTAAAGAGATATACAACATAAAAAGTGTATAAGCTCTTAAGTAGAGCACATAAGTGTTGAAATAAGTACTAGGACTGAAAAATAAACACAATAATAAATTTACCATTCAAAAGGCGTTCACGTATATCTTTCAAATTTGTAAGGTCCAGATTATTATCACTTTCAGATGCGGTATGAGGGTGTACACGTTCGCTATCCACATTATTTAAGCTTGCAATATATCTTTTCACTGTGGGCCAGTCAGCAGGTCCCAGTTCCTCGTCATCTCCAAGATCACCAAAGGCCTCTAATGCTTTGTTCAACATTTCATGTTTTGTGTAGTCCAGTATGCGCCTCTGTAATTAAAACAAATTTAATATATAAACCAAATGAAAGGAGGGGGAAAAAATTTCATGCAAAAATGCCTATTATGGAAACATGAATAAGAATGTGCTTTGTGTGGTCGTTATTTAAAAATGTCCTACTTAAAGAAAGGGAGACACAAAACAGTATTGTAAGGAAAATGCAGAATATATTTCAAAGAACAATTAAATCCTCACCTTAGCTCCTGATAATTTATCCATATCTAGAAGGCGTAAAACAAATTGTGTGGTTGAACCATTCACAATAAGTGTCAAGAAGACAATTCCACCAGTGAAGAAAACGAACTGCATAGGTGAAAACAATTTTTATGTTAATATATCAAAAAAACCAACTTTAATGCATTTCCCATCCAGTTCCCAAGATTCATCAATTTGTTCTGTTTAAAAATCTATCATACTAAACAATAATCATATAAAAAAAAAAGTGGCTCTGTGTGTGTGTGTGCATGTTCCTCTCCAGATACATACTAGGAATCCTGTGTCAGGACTGAGAAGTGAAGAGCTGTCACTAGTACGCTACAAAAACAAGAGTAAATTAATTAGAAGCAATGAATTGTTAAGGCAAAAAAAAATAACGGGCATTCAAATCATTGTAACAGATACCACAATAACCACAGGGTGCTAATTTGAAATTGGGACATAGCACCAAGGGGTAAAGTTATTTTCCCCTTGTATAAACATGAATTTTTAACTAATGACAGCTTGCCTTAACCGATAGTGAAAGTGACAATGCTACAGCCCCTCGCAGACCTGACCATGTGAGGATTATTGCCTCTTTCCAATCCAAACCATAGCCAAAATACTGAAGAAAGGGAAACGATACTCCAACAACTATTAACCGGGAAACTTGTACATAAACATAGAGAAGAACAAGGTAGGCCCAAGAAATGCCTGAAACAAAACTAATTAGAGTTACTGAGATATGGTAAAAATTGATAAGTAACATCATAAGAAGGGTTCAGAATGCATGCAAAATGAATATATATATATATATATATAAATGAAACTGAGGATCACCATTTTCAAAAATATTGCCACCGCTGAGAACACCTTCAGCTATAACAACTCCGCTGAAAAAGAAAAAGAGAAAATATGCATTTTAATGTATGTATCTCATGATTAAGCACGTGGTATAGTAAGTGCTAAAAGTTAGTTAGGCTGATTTCCATTTTATCATTGCCACCAAACAAAATGGAATTTAAGAGCATTAAAATATGCTCTTACCTCAAAATGAAAATTAAGGTATTAGCAATATAAGCAACCATTTCCCTGCCAAAAGATGCATAAATTATGAGCACATGATCATTTTCATAAAGAGTAAATTGAACAACTGTGAATATCAATCAGATAGTTTTCTAGTCATCTGTTTTGAAATCAATAATTCACATATTTCCTGTATTTTTCTGTTCTAGGAATTAAAAATAATAAGATGCATCCCCTCATCATTTGGACCTGTGTTCTCATAACTCAAACAAGCTGCTTTAGTTCAAAGTGACAAGATATACCAGAAATGATGTAAGCTTTGTTGGCTTTCACCCTTAAAAGCTGTCTTCGCAACCGCAGCATAAAACCTGTCCACAGATTATGATATAAAGATAAATGTATTCTCCAATGTGAAAAAACTTTACCAGGTACTTCAGCTTACATTCCTAAAGTCATCACCGTCAAAACACCAGACACATCAGCACCCTCTTGAGCCTATTGCACCAAAAAAAAAATCTCAGTTTTTCCATACACAAGAGATGCAACTAATCACCAAAATATTTTCTAAAAAAGTGAAATGCATTACAATTTTGCATATACTCTAACTGAAAACATCAACCTTTATGTTTTGACAGGTTGCAATCATCGGTTCTTTTGACAATTTAATAAATGTATGCAAACTACATTGATAGACACAAATGAACATCAGAAAAAGATTCGACATAGATTTGGAAACGATCATAAATAAGCAGTCAACTTCCTTGTCATAAAATTAATGCCATAATCATTGATCATTGTATGACAGGTTTCAATAATTGCATGAAATTTATGCGCACATGTAGATATATATATATATATATTGTTATACCAAAGCAGCAATTTGGCATAATAATTATATGAACCTAAACAATGAAGCATCCTGAGTTTGGAAAGGAACATACAGTGAAGTAAGCAACATAGCTCACAGCAAGTGTTAGTGTGATCTCTATCACAGTGTCATTGAAAATGAACTGAAGCCACAGGACAGATGCTATACCATAAGCAAGACCAATGCCTACACTGTACCAATAAAAGAGTTATATAACCAGAAAAAAAATCTGTCATCCTTGCTCAAAGAAAATATGTGAGACATACGCTCCGAGTGAGACTTTAGTCAGAAATGTAATTATGTCCCCCCAGTCATAGCTCTTTCCAAGGACCATTTGATAGAATAGCTGATAAACCACAATTGCTGTCCTGGACATGAAATTAAACACATTCAGAGGAGAAAATATGTAAAAGGAATAATTGCACACGATTGTAGATAACAAATCAATAAGTTTCATACATTAACGTGAAATACTGAATTAGTAGAGAATAGAGAGCATGTGACAATAAATAGTGCTAGATCACTGAAAATCTATACCCATCATTCATCAAGGATTCTCCTTCAATTATTGTACTCAGTTTTTTGCTTGCACCAAGCTCTTTTAACAGAGCGACAACAGCCACAGGATCAGTAGCACTCAGAAGTCCCCCCAGCAACAATGATGTTTTCCAACTCCAGTTATAAGGGAAGGTGAGCTGCAGTAGTATGTCACAATATTATTATATAACAAAAACATAAGAGTCTAATTAGCGAGGTGTAGGATACCTTTAAAGCAGATCCAAGACAGAAGGTTGATATCAAAACACCTGGACCAGCTAGTAAAATCATTTGAACCATACACCTCTGCATGAAAAATGGAAAAATCGCTGGTTCATTTCATGTTTGACATAATTCAAATCAAGCAATGACTTTGCACAAAGCTAAAAGCTTTGACCTCAAGTGACTGATACTTACATGCATTTAGAATATGAAAAATATACGAGCAAGAAGAGGAACCTTTATTTGGTGCACTTCCATAGAAAATGCACTCTCAAAAAGAAGGGCAGGAAGAAAAACAGCCAATAGAAGGTCAGGATCAATATCTGCCCCTGCAAAATAAGAATATTAAAGCTGTTTAATAGAGGTGTATAAGAAAGCCCTCCAAGGCAAAAACTAGCATCGGATGCTAAGCCTATAATAGGTGTCGCAACTCGCAATACTATGTCAGCAAAGACGTAACTGGAACTTACAAATTCGAATGCCATCCCCAATCTTCCCCATTTGATGATGTGTACCATATTCTGCATGTTTGTCAATCACTAACTAAGTTATTATTTATTGAAATACACAATTTAAACACATGGAGGAAATCGGGTATAATGCTTAGAGTTCAGAAATGCAACTCCTAATGAACATTTTTGACAAAGTTTTAATCTTCAAGTAGAATAATTAAGGCCAAAAAAAAAGTATTGCCTCGGAATGAAATTCCTGGATTTTCAACACCAACCGAAATTTAAGCTGACATTCTTCATTATACAAATGGTTGTATTTTGATGGTCTTAAAAATTTCTTGAGCGACCTACCACTACTAGTAGTAAAAGAAAATTAATCAAAGTAAAACAACATGCTTGATCTTAACTCTGTTTAATTTGTAGAACCAAAGCACTGAAAGCAGCAAAGCTTAATTAAAACAAAATAACAATAAGCAAGCAAGGAAAACAAAAAAGAAGAAGGAGACCTATGGAACCCAAGGCAATGCCAAGTACGAGCAAAGCGACAGTGTAGGGTACTCTGGTACCACGCAAGAGATGCCTGCTCGCGATTCCTAACACCAAACACAACCCCACGAATGCCACTGCGTCCGTTGGATTCGTTGATGAGCTTTCTTCTTCTTCCTCCACCCCCAATATTCTGTACGGCAACACCGATTCTGTTACCGTCGCCATTTCTCACCGGAATTTCAATTTCAGCTTTCAACTTATTATTAAGTAGTAGTAGTGAGTATTTAAGATGATCAGAGCTGATTGATACACTCACTGCCTGTCACTCTCTGGGCCTGTTTACCTAAAGGCAATGGGAAGGGGAAAACGAGAATGATTCTCATTTATGTGTTACTAATATTATAAATTATTTTATTCTCATTCCTTGTTTATTTAACAGTTAAAAATAAGAGAATGATTCTCATTTTTGTGTTTATTAAACTTGAAAGAGAAAAGAAATGCATATAGAGCTCACCAAAATCAGAAGTGAGATTCCTAATTTTAGGGGAATGAAATTTCTTAAAATGGGTTCAAAATAAGGGAAGGAGAATCGGAATAAAATTTTTATATCCAAAATACCCCCCCATTGTTAATAAAAACCAAAAATATCTTTTATTTTATCATTCCGAACATATCAATACTTTCAAAATCTTTTGACGTTTCAGCCTTACTGCATGCCGACAATAATATGAAATTATAAATGAACACCTCGGACTCTACTATCATTGATTTTCCATCACCATTTTTTTTTTCAAGGATGGCTTTCATATATACTACGGGTTTTAATGTTGTGTTCTGACATTATCAATTTTCTAACAACTATTAAATGTGGGGAAAACAAAGATCATTATTGAGTTGGAGACATGATGAGGGCTACGAAATCAAACAGCTCTTAATTTTTATTATATTAACCTTAAATCTAATTTAATTCTAACTCATTACTTCATTCATCCTCACTAATTTAACTAATTTTAAAAACTTAAATAGTTTTTATTTATTACAATTATGTTGGGGATTACATCATTACAGCCACTTAAGGAATATGGTAATAGTAAATATGCAAAAAAGATAAAATACTCCTTCTTTTTTTGTAATAAAATACTTTTTTTTTTATAAATAAAATATTCATTATTTCTCTCATTAAAGTTGGAGAATAACTTATTTATCTCTGTGATAGAGATAATTGATAGAAATAAGTAAGTTCTTCTTATGAAGTTGCCTACTTTTTCTATTGTTGTGTTTTTCGCCCTACAGGTTCCCAACTTTTTCTCAATGAAGATAATGAAGTTGACAACGTACCCACAGTATGCATTTCTCGCAACAATGATGGGGCATTGGTAATTTGGAATATGGCATACATCATAGTCTTGCCCTAGTGGGATTAATTTCACTCCCTGCATTTTGATGCGTACAGAAATAGTACAAACATAGTGAATTAGTAACATACAAAGGCTGAGTTTTGATTGAAAATACATGCTTGAATAAAATAAATGAAAGCAAATAACTAAATTTCAATCTATAGGTTGGGTTCTATCATATCTATGCAATTGGATTTTAATCTATCCCATAAAAAACTATATATATTACATTATCATTGTCATATCAATAAGCAATTGACTCAAACCCAGATATGTTGTCATCTACGTACATGTCAAAATAGTTTGGGTCTACTGGACGTAAGCAAATTGATCTGTCATTAATCATTATGATGATTTTCCATCAAGTGTGTGGACTAGTCTTCATTCAGCCGTTTAAAAAAAGCGTGAAGATCAGGCTAAAGAAGAAGTACGTGAACTAATACGATTTGGGGTTCCTTAAACAAAAGCAAAACAGTACAAGTTTTCTTTAACAAATAATTAAGGTAATATATAGCTATCTTATGGTAGGCGATGACTTAAATGACATGGACATAAAAATTAAATTTATTAATTTGTATACTTGGTCTTAGCCAGAAAACATTATCTTAGTCCTGAAATCAAGATGAATACATCAATGCATGCGACAAACAAAAAGGAACCCGAGCTTGACATGTCCCATAATGATCTCCTGGTTTTTTTTGTTTCGGAAAATTAACAATTTTACATTACAAGTGGGCCTAAGGATCCAAGACAAACAATAGATGATGTTGGACATATTCACATCTCGAGGCCTGAATAGAGAAAAGATGGCAAAGCCCATAGTATGAACTCCGGTTTTCTGTGAGCTGGACAGCGTAACACATAGCTGGCCCAATCTCAATAAGCAAATGGGTCAACTGTTTTACACTTTCATCGGTGTACCTCGTTTCTGAAAAAAAATTCAAAATTTTCAATTTTATTTTTGGATGTATTGATCCAAACATTATTATTATTATTTTTTAAGAAAAAGAGACAGCCAGCCTCATCTCAAGAGCCGGCCTGACTTGTAAAACCTTGTTTTACTGATCAATTGCTGGGTATTTCTAGAAATCCTCATATGAAATTTGAATTTTATCAACCTGGCCTTGTAGTTAGGGGCTTCGGTTTTTCTTTTGATCTGGTTATGGGCCTCGATGAATCACACACATGCAATGCGTGTAAGTAGTGTAAGTGTGTAACGTGTAATCTAATAAAAGTCACCATAAAGAGAGAAAGAAGTAGATTGTGTAATGGTGTGTTTGGATGGAGAAAAAAAACTTGGAATTTAAATAAAACTCAGCATTTAAGAAATTACATGCTCTAATTTCCTTGTTTGGGTCCATAAATATAGAATTTCGTAAATTCTATATGGAAAAAAACTTGGGATTTGAAGGCTGTAAATTCCAAGTTTAAATTCCACCTAAATTGGTGTCATTTTCAAAATTCCAATTTTTATAAAAAAAAAAAGTCGTGTTCACCCATCACTTTGCCAAATTAATTACAATACCACCACCACTACCACCATGTCGCCGCTACCACCACCACCACTGCCTCCGCCACCGCCACCTCTGCCGCCACCATCACCACTGCAACCACCGACACCACCTCCGCCGCCACCACCACCACCTTTGCCACCACTACGACCACCACCGCCGCCACCACTACGACCACCACCGCCGCCACCTTTGCCACCACCACTACGACCACCACCGTCGCCACCGTTACCACCACCACCACCGACACTGCCACTGCCACCATCACTACCACTACCCGCTGCCACCACCACCAACACCACCACAGCCGCCACTATTACCACTACCATCGCCGCCACTGTCACCACCGCTGACACCGCCATCACCGACACTGACACCGCCGCCGCCGCCTCCATCACCAGTGCCATCACCATCACCATTGTCGTTGCCGTCGCCACCACCTTCACCTCCAATGTCGCCGTTGCCACCACCTCCAATACCCCAATTTTTGCCATCACCATTTCTCCCCTCGCCCGTGGGCCATCACCCCTACTACCATCATCAACTTACCACAAACATCATTTTTATTGTTGCCACCATCACCATCACTCTTTTATAAAACTACTATAAATTTCGTATTTAAATTCCATTATGATTACATTTATCCAAACAAGAGAATTTACAAATTCTAGAATTTTAAATCACGTCATTTTTAATTCCGTCATTTGTGAATTCCTTAGTAATTTCAAATTACTTCATCCAAACGCACCATAAAAGTATAAAACCAAAAAATGTGAAAAATTATCATTCTATGATTGCCTTTTTAATCTAATAGTAACACCCTAAATAAAAATGTCATTATCAAACAAACAAAGTTAATATCTGATATATCCTACTATATGTACTACAATACTACTAATAGAATGAGTTGTTACAAAGTTTGATTTTTGCCTTTTTTATTTGTTTTTTAAGCTTTGCCCTTATTTTACCAAAAGAAAGCTTAATAATTAATCAGTTCGATTCATATGAAGGACTTAACTTGAAAGACAAGTGAGGAACAATATATTTAGGGTTAAATACAAAAATGGTCCACGAACTTTACAGTGAATCTCAATTTGATCTATTAACTATAAAAAGTGTCAGTTTGGTCCACGAACTTTTTAAGTTGTATCAAACCAGTACAAACGTTAACTTCTATCGAAAAATTTAACGAAAAGTGATCATGTGCACAGCAAGTAACCACATTTTCAGAGATATTTCAATCCTTTCATCACATTTTAATGTGACCAATTCTGTTAATTTTTGGATGAAAGTTAGCGTTTGTACTGTTTTGATACAAATTGAAAAGTTTGTGGACCAAATTAACACTTTTTATAATTAGTGGATCAAATTGAGATTCACCGTAAAGTTCGTGGACCATTTTTGTATTTAACCCATATATTTAATTAGTATATTTAATGCAATTGTAAAATCAATAATTCATTAAAATAAATCTAACCCTTGAATTTGTTGTCTCTTACTTTTCTTTTTAATAACATGTGTTGTCTCTATTTTATATATAAAAAAAATTATATGTTGTCTCTTACTCATCTATCAAATTATTTATATTAATCAGATTGAATACCTAATTATAATATTTTAAATATTTAAGATATTATTTCTTAAAATATATTGAAGATTCATATAAACAATAAAATTATTCTACTACTTTTTATTATTACAAAAAACTTTATTATGTTGTTTTCTGTCCAAAAAAAAGAAATATGAGATCCGAAGTATAGTAATTAAAAACAAAACAAATTCTCACAATGATCACAATATCCTTCTCCCTCAGTCCCTCCTAAAATAGATCCTTCGTACACAACAAAAGCTGATAAAGAGAGAAAAAAAAAAAATATATATATATATATAAGAAAAGTAAAAATAATTAAAAAATATATTATCCGGTTGCCTAGTGGATTGCTCATTCTCACTCTCTCTCTCTCTCTCTCTCTCTCTTTCTCAGTCGAAAATCCCTCTGGGTGTATCTTCCTCTTCTCCATCAAGACTCGAAAAAAGCATGAAGAACCTCTCAACCATTCTCGTCCTCGCGGTTTTAATCACGTGCAGTGCCACCCATGTGAGATCGGATGCCTCCGATCACCGTTACAATGAGGGCGACGCCGTCCCCCTCTACGCCAACAAAGTCGGCCCCTTCCACAACCCCAGGTAACGATAACGATGTCAAATCTCCTCCCGATCCGCGTTTGGATCTGGGGCTATCCACTGTTTGGATCTCCATTTTCACAGATTCTTTATGCAATTTCTAATTTTGGAAGATTTTCATCTCTTCCAAAGAGGCCCTTATTGTATGGACACTGACATTGAGACTAGCAAGGATTGTGATTGTAATGACTAATGTGTGTTTGCATTTGGTTGTTTGGTTTCAGTGAAACGTATCGGTATTTTGATCTACCCTTCTGCTCAGCAGGTTTTATATCTCAAACGTTGTACCTTTACATTCCTCATTTCATATACAATTGATTGCCCAAACAAAAATTTTAAAAAATTTCCTAACTACGAAATGCGTAA
Source organism: Dryas octopetala (assembly GCF_963921425.1). Taxonomy (NCBI): domain Eukaryota; kingdom Viridiplantae; phylum Streptophyta; class Magnoliopsida; order Rosales; family Rosaceae; genus Dryas; species Dryas octopetala. The sequence goes on along the minus strand of NC_141367.1, from coordinate 31,506,045 downwards.
ATTTTAGCTGCGAAATCTAACATTTCGTCGGCAAATATCTAATATTTTTCTCACTTACTAAAATAGTTCAGTAATTCTTCATGCGCTTTTTTTTTTTTTTTTTTTTTGTGGTGAAAATAATGCTGGAATGATTTTCCCGTTAAATTTTTCCATCAATATAAGCACATTACTACGCCCCACTTGACTTAAATTATGCAGCTGGGTTTACGGAATTTGTTTCTACTGAAATTTCCAGAACAAGTCGATGTTTTATAAGAATAGATGGACCCTTTAAGCATTGTCTCTTTTGTATCTTAATTGGCGGACAATGAATCTGAATGGTAGGTGATGTGAAAGAGAAGAGGGAAGCTCTTGGAGAGGTGTTGAATGGAGATCGTCTTGTTAGTGCTCCTTATAATCTCGAGTTCAGAAAAGAGAAAGACTCTGAAGTTGCTTGTAGAAGGAAGCTGACCAAGGAAGAAGTTGCTCAGTTTCGAAACGCTGTGAAAAAGGACTACTACTTCCAAATGTATTATGATGACTTGCCCATCTGGGGATTTTTAGGAAAGGTTGACAAGGAAGGAAAAACTGACCCAAGTGAATACAAATATTTCCTTTACAAGCATATCCAATTTGAAGTTCTCTACAACAAAGATCGGGTAATTGAAATTGGCGCCAAGATGGATCCTCATTCTGTTGTGGACTTGACAGAGGACAAGGATGTTGATGCTGATTTCATGTACACGGTGAAATGGAGGGATACAAATATTCCCTTCGAGAATAGAATGGATAAATACTCACAGTCTTCTTCGCTGCCACATCACTTGGAAATTCATTGGTTCTCAATCATAAATTCTTGTGTCACAGTTCTCCTCCTGACGGGTTTTCTTGCAACGATTCTTATGAGGGTCTTGAAGAACGATTTCATGAAGTGAGATTTATTTGTGAACCTTGGTAGCTTGTTGATCTGAAAATCTCTGGGTTGTCTGTTTACAATTTACTTTACTCATCATATATATTTAATTTCTTAAAAAGGTATGCACAAGATGAGGAAGCTGCTGATGACCAAGAAGAAACAGGATGGAAGTACATTCACGGTGATGTTTTCCGGTACCCAAAACACAAATCTTTATTTTCTGCAGCTCATGGTTCTGGAACCCAGTTGTTCACGCTGTAAGGAACTAAGGATCTTATCGTAATCTTTTTCTGATATGAATTTTGGAATATTACGTGTCTGTACTAAATGTTACTGTCTGCTTCTTTGTACATTTCCAGCACAATATTCATTTTTATGCTTGCACTGGTTGGTGTATTTTATCCATACAACCGAGGAGCTTTATTCACTGCCCTTGTGGTCATATATGCACTCACGTCTGGCATAGCAGGATATACTGCAACTTCTTTCTATTGTCAGCTTGAAGGAACGAATTGGGTAAGTATACATGGATTCTGTCAGCAATAAATGTAGCTTATAAAAATAAATAAATAAATGTAGCTTACAAGTCGATACTTAATCAGTGAAATGGAATGATTTAGTTTCCATTTTCTGGTTGACAGGTGAGAAATTTATTGCTTACTGGGTGCCTCTTTTGTGGTCCTCTGTTCCTGACATTCTGCTTCCTCAACACTGTTGCAATTGCTTATAGTGCAACTGCAGCTCTTCCTTTTGGTACTATTGTGGTAATTGTCCTTATCTGGACATTGGTGACATCACCATTGCTTGTCTTGGGTGGTATTGCTGGCAAAAACAGCAAGGCTGAGTTCCAAGCTCCTTGCCGCACTACAAAGTATCCTCGAGAAATTCCACCTCTGCCATGGTACAGGACAAGTATTCCTCAGATGGCCATGGCAGGATTTCTCCCTTTCAGCGCTATATACATTGAACTTTACTACATATTTGCCAGTGTCTGGGGTCACAGGATTTACACCATCTACAGCATTCTGTTTATTGTTTTTATAATTCTTTTGATTGTCACTGCCTTTATAACTGTGGCTTTGACCTATTTCCAACTTGCTGCTGAAGATCATGAGTGGTGGTGGAGGTAAACAAGTTCTTTCTTGCATTAAGTTTTCCATAGATATTCATATTCTAGTTTCAATAATAGCAAGTACAGTTATATTTCCCATTATACACAGATGAAAGCAAGTATTAATGAAAATTCTCAAGAAAGTTTTTGGGCTAGGAATTTGCAGAGTTCAGACTAATCAGAGTTCTTATTTGCAGTTTGTACTGTGATTTGTGCTTTCCCAAATTATGATTTTTCTTCCTACTTTTTTTATTATTGAAATTTGTGTGGGAGTTTGGAGTTTCCATGCCTATATATTTAGGAAATTCATATTTTACTGGCAAAAATAAAAGAAGAAAAAGAAAGATGCTGATAAAGGTTTTTATTTTCTCTACAGGTAGAGCGTATAATTTTTCAAATATATTTTCTTCATTCTGGATACTCAATGCCATTCATTTTAAGCTAGAAAATCTTCGAATTAGTGCCAATTGGATTGCCTGCCTGCCACTTGTCTGGACTAATTAGAGTTCTTGTTTTATGACAGGTCTTTTCTATGTGGTGGATCTACTGGCCTCTTCATCTATGGCTACTGCTTGTATTATTACTATGCCCGATCTGATATGTCTGGTTTTATGCAAACCTCATTCTTCTTTGGTTACATGGCTTGCATTTGCTATGGCTTCTTTCTCATGCTTGGTACCGTGGGTTTTCGTGCTGCTTTGCTCTTTGTTCGTCACATTTACAAGTCCATCAAGTGTGAGTAGTGGGTTAGTTGGCCTTCTTTGTGGATTTGTCCTTGTTTCTTACTTTCCATCATAGGGAAAAGTCTATGATTTTTGTTAGACGGTAGGTGAGAAAGTGCCTTCAGAAGCAGAGGAAGCAAGCTTTCCTGAATTGAGGTCTTTTGAGGCCTCTGTTGTGCGTTTGCTTTAGGCTTTAGGAAGATTTGGACATTGTTGGCCATCCATAACTATTCTTCACTGTATGTATCTATGAGACACATTAATGTGGGGAACACTTTGTATGGTCACATTTTACTTACTCTCTGAAATGACTTTTTTCCATGTTGCTCTTGAGTAATCCAGCCTTGTTGTTAATCTTGCTATACTTGTGCGCTCATCATTTTCATATCTCACATTTAAATAACAGAAATCAGAGAAAGGCCTGCATTTGGGTGTAAGGCCCATCCTCATAACTTTATGTGCAATCGTCCACATTAAGTTTGATAGTATAACAGCTGATAACTGATCAATTAACAGAATAATTTCCATTAGAGTAGATTGTGTGTTTAAAAGGGTGGATCAAGTACTTGTCCAGCACAAACCATACGCGCAATTCAGTCATACATTTTAAGCATACCGTATCCAAAGATCCATTTCCCTCCATCTAGTTAAGAGATTTCTATTAGTTGATATCTGAATGTATAGATCAAGCACACCCGTTTGCATTGTAATAGATAACTATCATTTCACTTGCCTTTAAATAGCCTAAAATCTCCCTAGGATTTCCAGTTCATGAATGAGCAACTGGCTGAGTATGTACTTCATTCTTAAAGAGAGAAGATTAAAAGAAAAAGAAAGAGATGCCCCATTATATAGGTCCTCAGCATGAAACTATATAAGGTTCCAACTTCCAAGTAAAGTTTATTTGAAGATCAATTAATTAGCTTTTAAAACTTCTAAAGAGGAACCGAATAATTTGTATGATGGAACAAGGGTTTTAACAAAGATTAGATTCTACGAGAAAAGGAGTGAGTCGGTTATCCCACATCGGAATGGAGAGGCGAGCACCAGGTCCTCCCTTGAGTATAAATAAAAAGTAGTTGAAGCAAGACCAAAGCACGGAGCCGTGCATCGAGCACAGAGCGAACTATTCTTTCGCCTTTTACTAAAGAATACCGTGTGCTCGTCGCATAAAGCGGCATATGCCTATTTTTTGAGGGGTACTTCCTCCGGATTGCCCCTACATTTCTAGTCCAAAGCTTAAGTACGTTCTCAATTAAAATTTAATCTTATTCGGCATTTTTATATTATTATTTTCATCAACGTAACTATTACAAAGCAATTGTGGAAGCATCACAAATAATTGATAAATGAATGATAATCATAATTCAGCGTCAATCTGAAGGACGAAATCATGCGGTCCAACAAGGGAGGCAAATGTGACCCCTTTGCGCTGAGGAAGACGACTCATCTTGTCTAATTCCTCCTGAGTCAAAGACCAGTCGAAGATGTCAAGGTTCTGTTTCATTCTTTCCTTGTTGTAGCTTTTGGTTACGATGCTCACCCCTTGCTCATATGCCCACCTCAACGAAATCTGCAACCCATAAATTAATATTTAATTTGAAACATTTCAGTTGTTGCTTAATTGCATGCGATCCAGCAGAGAAAATGAATTTATTTAATGGCCTTTGAGTACCTGAGCAGTTGTTTTTCCTTTGGTTTTGGCAATCTGTTCGATGACATCAGAGCCTAAAACCCTGTCGTCTCCCCATTTAGTCCTGGCAGCACCCAGGGGAGAGTAAGCTGTAACATGGATTCCCTTTGCCTTACAAAACTCCCTCATTTTCTTCAGTTGCCATGCTGGGTTCATCTCCAACTACATAATCAAATTGAATATATACATGCAATTAATTAAAAAACATATACATATATATACATATAACAAATGAGGATCATGCATGTTCTATTTATGAATAATCATACTTGGTTTAGGGCGGGAGGAATTTTGGCGATGGAAAGGAGGTCTTGGAGCATCTTGCAAGTGAAGTTACTGACGCCAATGCCCCTGGCGAGGCCTAGTTTCTTGCACTCTTCCATGCCTTCCCAAACTGACTTGATATCCAAGGGTTGTACAAGATGCTTTGCAACAGGCATACTCCTCACCTCCTGCCCCAATTTCAACGGCCAGTGTACTATGTACATATCCACATACTCCATTTCAAGATTCCTATATATATATATATATATATATTAGTATTTGCATCAACAACATGCAACAACAACAAATTGATGTTTGGATCCAAACCTTAAACTGGCCTTGATCGCAGGCAGCACAAGGTCCCGGTCAGCAAAGCTGGCCCAGAGCTTGGTTGTGATGAAGAGCTCATTCCTGGAGCTGATGAGGTGGAGACGCAGAGCCTCGGCGACTGCTTCACCAAGGTCATGCTCGGAGCCATAAGCAAAGGCGGTGTCGAAGTGGCGGTAGCCGGCTTTGATGGCTTCAAGAATTGCAGCCTTGGCTGTTTCTGGATCGGCCGGTGGGTACGATGAAGTTCCCATGCCCATCACTGGCATGCTTATAATACTATTCTCACCACCGCAGCCCAGTGTCACCTCAGGAATTACCATCTTTGCCATTCCAAATTCGAACAACAAACAAAAATGATAATAGATCGATGGATGTCTAAGGTTGTGTTATGAGGTCCAGCTGCACCAATGCCTTGCGTTTATATAGGCATGGAACGCATGTTGCATGCATCCCCATGTGATAATTAATTAAATCATCATAATTTTTATTTTTTATTTTTGTTTTCTCCACATATCCACCTGGGTCACGAGTAGTTGGTTGGTAGTCGTTGATGGGTCGATCGGTCACGTGGGTATAAAAAATCAAATGAAGTTGTTGCTTTCTGGACACGACCAGAATATATTTGTAGAATCTTCCTGTTACGATTTCAAATCCTAATCATAGGAGTAGACTGCTGCAGACCTTAATCATAGGAGTAGATTGCTGCAGAACTTTGACTGATTCTGTTTCCTTCTCTCGTCCAGCAAATCCCTGTAGTTTAGGCTGTAGTTATTACTTCTTTCCATGTTTGTTTCTGTATAATTGCTATATATCTTTGTAACTGTTATAGCTGTATACACAAGTAATATACATCATATTACCACTTTTCACATGGTATCAGAGCAATAAGCTCTGGGACTTTCACCACGATCTGATTTCTTCTCAGTCTTTTGGTGTTTTTTTTTATTATTTTGGTTGAGAAGCTCTTTGTATTTTAAAATTCTACTCTTTATCATGGATCAGTTTTGTTCCACCTTTGCCATTCACGCGGAAACAAACATTACAGGTCTGGCGAGTTCTTATTTTTCTGATTTACAAAATTCAGTTTCTTCCAATAATTTTTCACAGGTTTGGATTCTTGATAGTGGTGCGACGGATCACATCACATACCGACCTTCAATTTTTTCTCTATCGTCGTCTTCATCGACTTCTTCATCTGTTAAATTACCTATTGGTGCTAACGCTCAATACATTCCATTGGGTCCATATCTTTTAACTCCAATATTTCTTTAAACAATGTTCTTTGTGTCCCTTCTTTTCGGGTTAATTTACAATTCACAACACTTCTTTTCGGGTTAATTTACATGGATCACTTGCGGGTTTTTGGGTGTCTTTGTTATGCCACAAATGTCCATCCTGTCCAAAAATTTGACTCACGTGCTCGCCGTTGTATCTTCGTCGGCTACCCTTTTGGGCAAAAGGCATATCGCCTTTATGATCTCACCACTAAACAATTTTTTTCTAGTCGTGATGTCACTTTTTATGAGAATGTTTTTCCTTATTCAAACTTTGCAGATGACACACGGCCAAATTCAATTGTTTTGCCGTACATAGATTCTTCTCATGAGCCATATATGGATCCATCCTCCACACTTCATCATCAATCTAATGTTTCACAGCATCTTGACCAATCTCTTCCTTCAGTGGAGGAGTCCCCTTCTGTTGTTCTTGTGGATGAATCTAATTCTTCCACCATTCATGCGGACCACCACAGCTCCGCTCATCTTGCTTCATCGGAGCCGGTTTTTCTTAATCCAACTCTTCCCATCGCTTTCGCCCCCACAGAACCGGATTCCTCGGCGACGGCTCCTCTATCTCCTCATCTGCAACCAACCCGTCATTCCACTCGTCCTACACAACCTCCTATTTGGCATCGTGACTATAAAATGTCTCATGCTATATTGCATACCCAGGTTCCATTGTCTGACTCTATGCCAAGTTCTATGAAAGGTACTCGTTATCCCTTGTCCAATTTTGTTTCTTATGCACGTCTATCACCTACACATCGTTCTTTCTTAGCTGTTATTACAGGCCAAACAGAGCCCACTACTTATGATCAAGATGTGCATGATCCCAATTGGCAACAAGCCATGGCTGCTGAGATTACTGCTTTAGAGTAAAATAACACGTGGACCCTCACGTCACTGCCTCCTGGTCACAAGCCCATTGGTTGCAAATGGGTGTATAAAATCAAACATCGTTTGGATGGCACCATTGAGCGCTACAAAGCTCGCTTAGTGGCTAAAGGCTACACCTAACAAGAAGGCCTTGACTATCATAAGACCTTCTCTCCCACCGCCAAACTTGTCACTGTTCGATGCTTGCTTGCCATTGCCGCTACTCGGAATTGGCCTCTCCACCAACTCGACGTCCAAAATGCGTTCCTCCACGGAGATCTTGATAAGGAAGTATATATACTTCCTCCACCTGGCTTTCGTCGACAGGGGGAGAATCTTGTGTGCCAACTCAACAAGTCACTATATGGACTTAAACAAGTACCACGAAACTGGTTTTCCAAATTTGCTAATGCTATAAAAATGGCGTGATTTACTCAGTCCAAAGCAGACTATTCTCTATTCACCAGGTCACATGGCTCCTCTATTACTGCTTTATTGATTTATGTTGACGACATTGTAATTACAGGCAATGATCCAACCTCCATTAAATCTCTCAAAGGAGTCCTTCATGAAAAATTTCGTCTCAAGGACCTAGGTGACCTTAAATATTTTTTGGGCATTGAAGTGTCAAGATCCAAGCGTGGAATTGCCATCTCTCAACGAAAATACACCTTGGACATTCTGAAAGATGCTGGTCTTCTTGGAGCACGCCCATATGATTTTCTTATGGAGCAAAAGTTAAAGCTGACTCCAACTGATGGTGATTTGTTACATGACCCTGCTCACTATAGGAGACTTGTTGGGCGCCTCATATATCTTACTATAACCAGGCCAGACATTGTTTTCTCAGTACATATACTTAGTCAATTCATGCACCAGCCATGAAAGCCACACCTTGAGGCGGTACTTCGAGTTTTGCGATATCTAAAGGGTTCACCAGGCCAAGGACTTTTGTTTCCTTCAGAAAACAACCTGAAGCTGACAGCTTTTTGTGACTTTGACTGGGCTAGTTGCCCAACTACGAGAAGATCTACCACTGGGTATTGTACCTTTCTAAGGGACGCACTAATATCATGGAAAACAAAGAAGTAGAATGTTATCTCATGCTCTTCAGCCGAAGCCGAATATCGAGCCATGACACATGCAACTTGTGAGATGACCTGGTTGAGATACTTGTTACAATATTTTCAAGTCAATATTCAAGAGCCCGTTGTTTTGCGTTGTGACAATCAAGCTGCACTACACATAGCAGCTAATCCAGTTTTTCACGAGCGTACGAAACATATCGAGCTGGACTGTCATTTGGTACGGGAGAAAATTCAATTCGGAATGATTACTGCTACATACTCTCCAACTTGAGGGGGAGTGTTACCATTTCAAATCCTAATCATAGGAGTAGATTGCTGCAGACCTTTGACTGATTCTGTTTCCTTCTCTCATCCAGCAAATCTCTGTAGTTTAGGCTGTAGTTATTACTTCTTTCCATGTTTGTTTCTGTATAGTTGCTATATATCTTTGTAACGGCTGTATACACAAGTAATATATATCACATTACCACTTTTCACACGGCCAAATTAAGAAAAAAGATTCAATATATTACAAGGCCAAAAGGCCCAAAATCATAACATACAGTTTTCTGTTGGTTTCTGGGTTTTGGTTTTTAATTTATTTCACCGATCCATTTATTTTTGCAACAGCTCGAGCTTTAATTTATTTGCACTTCAAATAAATTTTCCGTCCTCTTAACCTCTCAAAATATTATTCTTGCAATAACACTACGTATGTACATAATTTCATTGACATAATAGTCCAGTACTTCAACCTGGTATGTAAAATATAGGCGAATCGCAAATCATAATCATTATAACTGTTCACAACGAAAAGCTGCTTTTAGCCTTTTAGCCTAACGAATCTTACATACGTGATTACGTGGCAGTCTTTCAGATCTCCTCACTCATATGTGTGTATATATATATATACATATATTTATACGTATACTTCCCTCTTCCAATCAGGTTCAGTTTGTAATTCAATATAAACTGCATGCATTACTATCATATTTACCACCTGATAAATGCTAATAACACTTTTTCACTTTTGTTATATTATAAATAATTTATAGTTGTAGTAACTGTCGTCTTATGTGTGGTATGTACATGCATGTATACAATTATACGTAATAATTTATGTCCAATCACCTGGTTTTAAATTTAGAACCGAGTTCTTATGATTTTTTCAAAAATAATTTCTATGTATTTTATTTTCAATTGATAGCTATTTTTTTTATTTTATTAATCAACTGTTCATAAGATTTGAAATCAAGATCTCTCATAATAAAAAGTGATCGCCTCAATTGATATCTAGTTAAATCCCAAGTTAAAAAGTTACTTCCGTGGTATTCTAGTTGATAATTTGTAGGAAAGATACCATTTAATATCTATTTAATTTTCTTTAAAATACCAAACAATTAATGTCTTTAATGTTTTTCATGAATGATTTGACTCTTCTTCTGACAAAAAATTAAGGGGGATTTTGGGAAATCGATCAAATTGCCCTTGAATCCTGGATGCATAATAGGGTCAATAGTCCCAATTCCTTAATGGGTTTTGAATATTCTTGAAGGAATATTAGGTGATTATAATAAAGGGTGCATCATCCGTGCATGTGGCCACCATGGTGAATGATTTTATTTTATTTTAGGTTGCCGTATTTGAATTCATTAGACGGTGCAGTACCTTTAGAAAGCGATGGATTGATCACTATACTAGTATACTGAACATTTTTGAATTAAAAAGAGAAAAACATTTTTGATGTGGGTGGAAGTACACCTGTCACTTGGATTTTAGTTGGACTAGCTCAGGTCGGATGGTTAATTTTCCTAGGATTGAGAGAAGATGATGAGGGTCGGTGTACATCTTGGACCATATATGATCACATATAATTATGACATTATATGACAAATTAATTGTCGTTGAAAGAAGAAACCAATTAATACCGGTGTATTCTGGTCGTGCCAAGAAATGTTCATGAATTTCTGAATTGAATAGACGATCCTGAATTAATGTCTTTGGAGACCTTTAAAGGTACAACAAAATTGGACATTGTTGATGTTTGACATACATAACTATTCTGAATGGAGAATAAATACAAGCAGCTGAAGCATTTGGAAAATACGGAGCCGTGTGGTGAGTACAGAACAGAGCCAACTATTCTTCAAGCCGCATACGCCTATTTTTGGAGGCCAGGGTGCTTCCTTTCACTGCCCCTACAACAATTTCTATTTTGAGCTTGTTACAAATTCACTGTCAAGTCTGTCATACTAATATGGGCTTAATCAGATGTCAATTTTTTGGCAATACTGTATCATATTGGATATGTCTAAACAAACTCTATAGTCGCGCGTTCCTTAAAAAGAATACAAAAATTTGTCAGCTTTAAACGTAGTGCCACGTGCATCACTATGATGCCCAAAAAATATTAATTAACTTGACTTTAACCATTAAAAAGAAGAAAAAACAAAGATATTCATTAAATTAAGCAACACGATCCTTCACCAAATTTAAACCCTACATCCTAATATATATATTATTCTATATTTCTGCCTTATTTTATTCAACCTATATATGTTATACAAAAAAAGAAAAAGAAAAACATTGACTACAGCAGCATATATGGGGTACGTCCTAGGATGCCATGAATGTTCAGCAACATATTCAGATGATCATCATAATTGTTGAGGCCAAAAAAATCCAAATGATGGATGCGGATCATAATTCAGCGTCAATCTGGAGCACTAAATCATGCGGCCCAACAAGTGATGCAAATGTGAACCCTTTGCGTTGTGGAATATGACTCATCTTCTCTAACTCCTCCTCAGTCAAAGACCAGTCAAAGATGTCAAGGTTCTGCTTCATTCTTTCCTTGTTGAAACTTTTTGTTACCAAGCTCACCCCTTGCTCATATACCCATCTCAGCGAAATCTGCAAGGCATGTGTGCATTCATAAATTAATTAACCATGCATATCATGCACTAATTGTTTACTTAATTTATAACAAGTTAAGATTGCAAAGTCTTGTCTAATTAATTAATTGATCAAGCTTAATTTGGCAAAAGACTAATTTATAAGCTGCATGTAGAAAAAATAAATGAATTAATTTGTACCTGAGCAGTTGTTTTTCCTTTGGCTTTGGCAATCTGTTCGACGACATCAGAGCCTAAAACCCTATCGTCTCCCCATTTAGTGTTTGCTGCACCCAAAGGGGAGTAAGCTGTAACATGGATTCCATTTGCCTGACAGAAGCCCCTCAAGTTCTTCAGCTGCCATGCTGGGCTCATCTCCAACTATAAATAAATTCAATAAAAGTAATTATATATGCAAATGAAGTGTATATTAATTAATTAATTTAATGATCGAGTAATTAAGTTGCTTAATTATTACGTACTTGGTTGAGGGCGGGAGGGATTTTGGCGATGGAGAGGAGGTCCTGAAGCATGTTGCAGGTGAAGTTACTGACCCCAATGGCCCTTGCAAGCCCCAGTTTCTTACACTCTTCCATGCCTTCCCAAACTGACTTTATATCGAGGGGCTCTACCTCTTCCTTCGCCACAGGCATACTCTTCACCCCCTGCCCCAATTTGAAGGGCCAATGTACTATGTACATGTCCACATACTCCAACTCAAGATTCCTTACATATATTGCAATTTAATTACAACAAGAAATATTGGATTAAAAACAAAGCTTAATTAAGCACGTACTGTTTCATTTGTCATTATATTATACTTAATTATCCAAACCTTAAACTGGCCTTGATGGCAGGCAGCACAAGATCCCGGTGAGCAAAGCTGGCCCAGAGCTTGGTTGTGATGAAGAGGTCATTCCTGGAGCTGATGAGATGGAGACGCAGAGCCTCAGCGATTGCTTCACCAAGGTCGTGCTCCGACCCATAAGAAAATGCGGTGTCAAAGTGGCGGTAGCCGGCTTTGATGGCTTCAAGAATTGCAGCCTTGGCGGTTTCTGGATCGACCCGTGGGTACGATGAAGTTCCCATGCCCATCACTGGCATGCTTATAATACTATTCTCACCACCGGACCCCAGACTCACCTCAGGAATTACCATCTCTGCCATCCCAAATAAACACTTGAGTAATTCGTTCGTACGACCAAAAAGATATTTAGATGTCTAGTCTTGGTGATGTCCAGCTGCACCAATGCCTTCTGTTTATATAGGCACGCACGTACGTACACTGCCCATGTCATATTATATACAGACAAAATAAAAATTTTAATATAAAATTAAGACAAAAATCCAAAATACGAGGTATCTAATTGAAATAAAGTCCAAAATTTTATTTAAAAAAAAACCCTTTATTTTTTGTGTTGCATATATTATTCGATCGAGCTGGGCCATGGGTGGGTGGTAGATGGATAATGACATGACTCTTATTAATCAACTTGTTGGTGTCTTATCTACAACTACAAGTACTTACAAATTAATACAAGCTATCCCAAAAAATAGAGAGTGCGGCTATTCTCACCCACCAATTATACTTTTTCACCCGTTTCTTTAAATTTAATTACGAATTTTTTTTTATATGAATTATAAAACGGACACATTTAAATTTAAAAGTACATAAATTCAAAGTTCCAATAGCACAGCCATGACAGTTTATCTTTTAGAATATCTCATCTGAACAGTCTATCTTCTAGAATAACTCATTTGATGAGTTTATATATTTGGGTTAAAACTTACATATTTCTTGTTATATACAACATGTGAGACACATATATGGTCATGTAATCGATTATTACATGACCATATTTGTGTCTCACATGTTATATGTAACAAATAATAAATAAGTTCCTCTCTATGCATCGGTAGAACTCAGACCATATGAGAGCAATTCAAGCAAAATCATATTTCTAATAGTGTAAATTTCCTGTAGTTGTAGGTTAATTAATTATACTCAATTTGTTGTGAAGCAAAGCAATTCAAATAGGAACATCCTGTGAATGGATCATGAGGCCGGCCAGTGACTCACAAATATATATATAAGGGCTGTGCTAGGGTGCCTTAATTATTGGTGCCCTAATGACATGAAAATATAAAATTTTTAAATACTTTTAAAAATTAGGGTATTTAATATTTTTAAATACATCTCATATTTTATTTTCCACGTAGACTTTTGAAAAAGACTCATTTAACCTTTCTTACAATTTTATAAAATTTAAATGAAAAAGTTATAAAAAGAGAAGATTTAAGAACAAACTAAAATAAGAAAAGAAATCCAGCAGATCTAAGAAAATTTTTTCTAAAAAACAATCCAGCCACTGTAGCATAAGAAAGATCAAAATTTTCGAATAAAATGGTAATTGCGATTTTATATATATATCAATATATATGTTTCATTGATCTTTTTTTTTTTTTGGCCAAAGTTTCCATTGATCAAACTTTTAAATAAAACCTAAACCTAATCACCACCCAATTATTGGAGGTGGATACTAGTGGCCACCCCACTTCTTTTGCAGGTCGGAGGAAATTAGTTGTAGGGATTAAGAGCACTCTACGATTTCTCATTTGATGGCATACAGATTATCATGGACATGACCATGGGCATGTAGTCTTTCAAATCCAATTTCCAAAGAGCACAGCAAATGGTGGATTTTTTTTATGAGCCTTGTGTGCCAAAAAATTATAAAATTTTTGCAAAATAAAAATTAAATTATAACCCTTGAATTTGAGTTGGGTGAGATGATCTTTTAGAAAAAATTATATTAATTTGATATAAGAAATAATTAATGATTTGTCTTAAATTTTAAAATAAATAAATAGTGACGTGTATAATTTACTTTACCACATAGGATTAGGGCCCATAAATGTTGTGCCCTAATAGGGCACAAAATATTTTCCCTATATATAATTATAATAAGTATTCGATTATATATAGTAATAATAATGGTGTCTTGTGAAGATGGGTTTTCTTTCTACATATATCAAGTCCGGTAATTATAACACTATTAGACTTCAATTTAATTTGGGATTAATTACTCTGAATTTGAGCTTAGGTCCTAGGATACGTAGTTGCTTACATAAGTTGTAGCAATTTGGTCACCTACGTTTTCTAGCGACAAAAAGACTTGAATAGAAGTTTCCAGTTGAACTTGAACTTGAACATAATATTAATTAACATGGGATAGATAGCTAGCCTGACTTGGTTTACGCCAACCAACGAATAAAAGACAAATTAATGTGGATTCAGGCTCCACTGAATATTCATATGAAAGCAGAAAGCGACGAAAAGTTGGAAACTTTTTGAATATGAATTCTTTTTCCTTCAGAATATGAATTCTTTTTCCTCTTTCCTTTTTCCTTTCAATTCAAAGTTTCGAGTAAGTTTCAGACTTTGACGTATCAGTTAGATTATTTAATCTGCTAGTTAAAACTTAGGACTTATTATTGATATATATATATATACACATCAATTGTCAATTAAAGTGGCATGCTCTCTGCTAATTGCCGATCAATTAATACATGTATTTTTATTTTTTATCCATAAACAATAATTCAAAAATAGCTAGCAACATATTGACCGATTGGAATGAATTCGTAGATCGAGCATGCAGTAAATGAGGTAGATAGCCAGGGCGGCCATGACCCACCTTAATTTCATCCATGTATTGAAGTGGAAATTATGGAATGGAATGGACATCTATGTTCACAACTAATTAATTGACAACCTACCTTAAAAATACAAATATAAAATGCGCATGCAGTTGTATTTTGTAAGACCAATTAAGGAGGGTGTGGAAAAATTGTCAAAACGTGTTGTCACAATTAACTTGTTAAGGCAACCTTTTTTTTTTTTTTGGTCTAATAACTCGTATAAATTCAGAAATAAAAAGATATTCTGCACTCTGCAGCACTGAATTTATTTTCAAGTTTTATCTGTTTTCCAGAACCTCAAGAATTTCTATAAATGATGATTCTAGAAGTGGAGCCCAGTAGCGTTGTTGCAGATGCCAAGGGGAAGCAGAAACAGGGTACGTGTCTCCAGGCAATTAGTTCCTTTCAACCACGTGTCCACCACATGAGCATTTATGTTTGTGATTGTGATCAGTCACTCAATCACTACCTAATCGAAGACGTAGCCATAACTCCCGGATTTGACTACCACACACTTTGACTAATTCATAAAAGGATTTTTTATGGCAATGTCCTAAGGTAAAATAAAATAATTAGAATTAAAAAATAAAAAAAATACAAAATTACATACTTATTTTTAGCAATCCACTTCTTCAGCACTTTTATTTTAAGATAAATAAATTATTAAAAAATTTTAATTGTATGTTTAGAAATATCAATAGCATGCGCGTAGCCAAGACACTAATTTTCCTTAAGGCAAGTCTGAAATCAAAATTTTAAAGAGGTTTTTTCATTTTTTTACTGAAATTGGTTTTCCTTTTTAGACTTATATTGTAAAAAAAAAAGTTTCTTTAATTTGTTAGTTATAAGTCACGTCAATATGACTGACGAAGTCCATAAATTTGAGCAAAATGAAACACGAATTAAAATTTTAGAAAAATAAGATTGACGAAAGCAATTGGAGCATAGAGCAAGACACATGTGATAATTTATAGGACATTTGCTATAAATAACTCTTGATAAAGCAATGGTACAATGCAGTATCCATGTATTTAATTAAAAAATAAACTTTTTTTTATTGAAAGTTACAATTTATATATAAGATGAAATTATGAAATTAACAATCTGTTAATTTACTGTCAAAACTTACTCTATAATTGACAGTAAGTACTGATTTCTCACAGACGGCGCCAAACTGTTGATGCTCAAAAATGGTAAAGCAGTCAACGTCGAGTCGAACCACGTAGGCCCGTTGACCCACCACCGAGTGGATGACACGTCGAAGTGGGGCAGGAACGGGTAGCTGGGTCTGACTGGTAGGTAATCAGAGAGAATGATATCCAAAGCACCCTGCGCAAGTACACAAAAGTGAGCGGGAAGGACACCGGTGTGGTGCCGGCCAAAGCTCCTCCGACGCTCAAGTCAGTGTTCAGAGAGATCTGAGAGCAGAGTGAGTGAATAGTATAATAATGATTGAATTGTCCTTTTTTGTGACAAGAAGGTACCTTTTTATAGTACGTTTGGAAGAGTGTCAACCAATCCGGTGATGACACGTGTCCCTTGTGATGACTTGCACTGTAGGAGCGCCACGTGTCACCGGTCTCCAGGATCCGAGTGAGTTGACACGAGTCGGGGCCTAGGAGGCTGGAGCTTAGGAGGCCGGAGCCTATGGGGCCGGAGCCTATGGGGCCGGAGCCTAGGAGGCCGGAGCCTATGGGGCCGGAGCCTAAGAGGTCGTAGCCTAGGAGGAGCCTGGTAGGTCAGGGGCTAGGAGCCTAGGAAGGGCTTAGGCCCAAACAACATGATGTTAAGCCTTGTGTGACTTGTCGTTATGCCCAGACGATTAATCATACGAACAATAATTATTTGATCTAGTGAGTATTATCCAATCTTCTAGGTCAACTATCATGAAAACCAATTGTTAATTAATAAATTAAAAAAATTTCAAAGCCTCGTATGAATGAAATGCCTTCACCGATTTCTCTCAATTAAAAAGAATAATGTTAAAGTCTTTGTTTATCAAAACGTAAAATGTGGATATATTAGCCTCTCTACACTTGTTCTCGCGAGTGAGAAGCGGCTCGTTTTATTGCGTAAACACTGATATTTTGGTAAGCGTAATTCATTTAATAGGCTTCTCATATTTCTATTCTCAAATTATAAATACAAATAAACCTAATTATTCAATCTAAATGAAAGACCAAAAAAAAATTGAATATATACAATTAAGGGAAAATTAATTAAGGAGAGAGAGGCGGCAAACCAATTCTCATGAGTGCGGGAAAATAAATTTAAAAAAGAGATAACTGACCATTATATTTAATCCGAAACGATCTCAGCTATTCAGACCTAAAAATAAATTTTAGGATTCAAAAATCATTTTGTTTTATTGTATAAATTGATACATTTAATTAATTAATTAATTCATTCATTCCTAAGCCAAGTCCTAAGTAGCAGGTAATTTCTTTTCCTTACTTTTTGTCAATGAGATGATCATGATACTGCTTTTATTCTAACAATTAATATTTCAATTCATGATATATCTGATGGCCATCAATAATCAATTGAACCTTGACTAACTTCTTTTTTCTGGCCGGGGAACCTTGACTAACTTTAATAATATAAACGTGGCCTTTTCACACTAGTCTTTGACTCTTTGTCATTCACCTTTGCGATTTATTTTGAACGGAGTCGATATCATTTCTAAGAACAAGTTAAACAACCAGACCTTTTTGTTCATATATATAAAGTCCATCCTAAATTCCTAATTATTAAAAATAAACAAAAAGGCGAAGGCCACCTAATATATTTTGGATAAATTTTTTTTTATTTTATCCTTTATTGCAATAAATTATGGAATTACTCCGATTCATTCGGCAATATGCCACCGAAATATGCTAAGAAATTCGGCAGTTTACGGTTGAATATAATTAATGACAATAATGTCTTTTTCATTTTCATTCGATGGTTACTTATCAAAAAATTCGTCAATGTTCGACAGTTAGGTGTAGAATAACTACAAATATTTCGACAGACAAGTGTCGAATAACCCGACAAATAAAATTGAAATTTTTTATTTTAAGGGTAAAATTGAAATTTAAAAATAAGATGGTCAACTTAACAATTTAGGTTGATCGGAATAGCCTGTACAAAAAAAAAATGACAAATGCCAAACCAAAATTGGGCCAAAACTTTGGCTCAAAGATGGGCTAGACTAAGCTCGTGTTGAACCATCAGCTTGGGCTGAATTTAGACTCAACCTGCTGAGTGCTGGATCAACACCCTAGCTTATTAATTTCCATAAACATAACAGAATACTAAATGGGACCTCCATTGCTACCTTGAATTTGCTCTTTCTGCCCCCCTAACAAATTATTCACCTAAAACTTCTAATTCTGCCATCAAGTGTGAATAGTGGTGGGTTCGTTGATCTTTCTGGTGAATATGAATTGTCCTGAATTGTTCCTTCCTTTCCAATATCATAGGAATCGATCAATCCAACAATCTCCATCAGAGTAGATTTTTGTTCTCGATCATAGGAATATGAGTAGGTCAACTCATATTCCTATGATATCCAACAATATCATAGGAATATGAGTTGACCTACTCATCCAGTATAAAATATTACAATAGAATTGCATTTGCAGATGAGCAACGACTAACTGGTTGAGTATGTACCTCAATCTAATGTTAGAGAGAGAGAGAGAGAGAGAGAGAGAGAGAGAGAGAGAGAGAGAGAGAGAGAGAGAGAGAGAGATGTCCCATATGGGATCTCAGCATGAATCTATACAAGGTTCCAAGTAAGTTAATTTATTTGAAGATCATTTAATTGTAATTAGCCTTTAAAACGTTTAAAGAGGAAACGAATTAATTTGTATGATGTCCCACAACCGCACTATCAGAAAAGGAGAATGCAGTAAAGGAGGTGGATTGTCCCACATCGAAATGGTGAAGTCTAAGGACAAGGAAGGTCATCCCACTAACATAAATACAGGCAGCGGAATAGTTCCCAAAATACGGAGCCGTGCTGTGAGCACATAGCCCACTTCTCTTTTGCTTTTTACTAATGTAATAGACATGACCGAGTCTCCATATGATAAAAGTATAAAACACAAATGAAGAAATTTATAGACCATCAAAATAATCAACAATTCAAGTTTCACATAACATTCAAACGAACTCTTTATAAATGTAGATTTTGAATTCTATATCAATATACAAAACAAATTTATCTGTGCTTAAAACGTGAAACTAATATTACATATTTCATCACTAGCTACAATAGAAAATATTTTAATTTAATTTTAACCAAAAGGCTGGTACGAATCATAATTAGTATATCAACACCCTTATGATATATGTGGGTCCTAGGATGATATGATATCTCCCGACTAGGAAATGTTTTTTATTTTTTATGATGAGACCTACATATGATCCTCACGTGAAAAAATTTTACATGGACTAAATAGCTATCACTTTATTTTGTGTTTTCTTTTTCAGCAACATATGTAGCTAGCCAAATGATCATCATAATTGTTGAGGGCAAAAAATCCAAATGATGGATGGATCATAACTCAGCGTCAATCTGGAGCACTAAATCATGCGGCCCAACAAGTGATGCAAATGTGAACCCTTTGCGTTGTGGAATATGACTCATCTTCTCTAACTCCTCCTCAGTCAAAGACCAGTCGAAGATGTCAAGGTTCTGCTTCATTCTTTCCTTGTTGAAACTTTTTGTTACCAAGCTCACCCCTTGCTCATATACCCATCTCAGCGAAATCTGCAAGGCATGTGTGCATTCATAAATTAATAAACCATGCATATCATGCACTAATTGTTTACTTAATTTATAAGAAGTTAAGATTGCGAAGTCTTGTGTAATTTATTAATTGATCAAGCTTAATTTAGCAATTAAAAGACTAATTTATAAGCTGCATGTCGAAAAAATAAATGAATTTGTACCTGAGCAGTTGTTTTTCCTTTGGCTTTGGCAATCTGTTGGACGACATGAGAGCCTAAAACCCTATCGTCTCCCCATTTAGTGGTTGCTGCACCCAAAGGAGAGTAAGCTGTAACATGGATTCCATTTGCCTGACAGAAGCCCCTCAATTTCTTCAGCTGCCATGCTGGGCTCATCTCCAACTATATATAAATAAATTCAATAAAAGTAATTATATATGCAAATTAAGAGTATATTAATTTATATATGATTAATTAATTTAATGAGTAATTAAGTTGATTAATTATTACGTACTTGGTTGACAGCGGGAGGGATTTTGGCGATGGCAAGGAGGTCCTGAAGCATGTTGCAGGTGAAGTTACTGACCCCAATGGCCCTTGCAAGCCCCAGTTTCTTACACTCTTCCATGCCTTCCCAAATTGACTTTATATCGAGGGGCTCTACCTCCTCCTTCGCCACAGGCATACTCTTCACCCCCTGCCCCAATTTGAACGGCCAATGTACTATGTACATGTCCACATACTCCAACTCAAGATTCCTATATATATATATACGTATATTGCAATTTAATTACAACAATATATAAATATTGGATTAAAAACAAAGCTTAAGCACGTACTGTTTCATTTGTCATTATATTATACTTAATTATCCAAACCTTAAACTGGTGTTGAGGGCAGGCAGCACAAGATCCCGTTGAGCAAAGCTGGCCCAAAGCTTGGTTGTGATGAAGAGGTCGTTCCTGGAGGTGATGAGGCGGAGACGCAGAGCCTCGGCGATTGCTTGACCTAAATCTTGCTCCGACCCATAAGAAAAGGCGGTGTCAAAGTGGCGGTAGCCGGCTTTGATGGCTTCAAGAATTGCAGCCTTGGCGGTTTCTGGATCGACCCGTGGGTACGATGCAGTTCCCATGCCTATGACTGGCATGCTAATACTGGAGGAGCTCAGTGTCACCCCAGGAATTGTCACCTTTGCCATTCCAAATTTCAAACAAAAAAGATTATAGATAGATAGATTGATCTATGAGAATGTGTTGGTGCTCTTTCTCCAACTGCACCAATGCCTTGCCTTTATATAGGCACCCCAACTAGCTTAAGATAATGTTATTTAATTCGATCCAATTTGGAGGGCGACACTGGAGTTTATGTCGACACAGATTTACCACAGCTGTACGTTATCACTAAATAATGCTAGCTTAATTTGTACGTGGTTTCAACTTTGAATTAGGAGGACATTAATTATATCTTATAGAGTGGTTATTAATAATTCTGACTTTGGAAAAACTCAGCTCAAAAGCTAGTATCCAATAAATGTGCTCAGGTTTATTCATTATTATAAATAAAGATATTGTAAACCTATATGCATCAATTTGATTAAATGTCAAATCATAATAATTTTTTAGAATAACATGAAAATCATATAATATTTTAATTGGATTATCAAATTTAAATATAATTTTTTAAATTAGATCACAAACATGTTGACCAATTTGTTTTGGGCCTTTTCATTTGACATTTTTGTTCTTGAGGCTTTTAGTTTGTCTTGGAAGTTGGCTAATGTAATATAATTGTACTTGTGAGCATAAAAGTACAATGTTGCCCTTAATTTAATTTATGATATAAAAATGTGATGTAGGCTATAGAAATGAGGTGCAAGGTATATAAATGAGGTTTATGGTTTAGAACTACGGTTTTGGAGCTTATGGCTTAGGGTTTAGGCCTCGGGTTTCGAGTTTAGGGTTTAGGGTTTAGCTCCCAAGACCTAAACCTTTTTGCTGCGTAGCAGTCAAACACAAACCAAATATTTTTTTTTATTGTAGTGGCATGTGATATAATATTTTTGAATTATAATACCCTTTACTATATTATTATGTTTAACTTTTCAATAAGTAACTAATTTAAGATACTATTAAATTTTGGTATCTAAACTAAAAAACTATTAAAATTTGATACTTAAAATCAACGGACCTATATATTTTTTCAATTCAAATTTTCAAATAGAAAAGCATCCTTTTCCAATAATACCAATGCCTTCTCTATCTCTAAAAAGGGGGCAAGGAACGAAGTTCTAGCACTTCCCAATCTAAATCATATCTCAAGGTCATTCAGGAAGCCATCAGAATTGTTTTAATTGGAAGTTGTTTACAAGCCCCACTTCTCTAAAATTTCACATGGTTGTTGAAGTGGAAGGGGGCATCCCACAGCTGTGAAGTACATCATATATGCAAGGAGATCTCTAATCCTGATTGGTGGTTTTCATTGCTCATAATTAAACAAAAAGATAGATGCTTGTATCTATAATTTGAGGTTAATTAGGTTTCTGCCTTAATTACTGGTTTCACAAAGAGAAAGCGTACCTGTCCAGGCAACTCTTTACGTGTCCGCCACAAATGCTTTACTCTGTACTCTACTATGATTCTAGAACTAGACCCCACTCCCACTAGAGGCAACCCTGCACTATACTAGGTTGTTTTAAAATTAATAATGTTATTGACCAAGAAATTATGCTAACTGGAAGCAGAAACCTCCTCCTGCTAGTCACCAGGCAAGTACTTTTCAGGCACGTGTCCTAACCGTACGTAGGTGTAACAGGTAGATTTTTCTTTTGCTGTTTGTCAAGAGATATTACTATTATATATTCTAACAATAATACTTTGAGCAATGCTTAGATTCTTATATTTGAGGACCAATTTTGTCCTTATAGTCAATCAAATGAGCATTTAATGAAGTCTACTATCACAATTCTCTTTTCTCTCTTATAATTAAGCTCATTTAATTGGCCATAAAGACAAAATTGGTCTTCAAATATGAGGACCCAAGCATTTTCTAATTTTTTCACTTCAAGACGTATATGCAAGACACACATATATTATAGGACTCCAATGATGGTTACATTGACTAACTCGAAAAATTAATACATACGTGCCTTAATTTTCATTCTAGTCTTTTACTCTTTTGTCATTCAACTTAATTTATTTGCAAATTAATTTGAATATATGGACTCGATTATTTGGATGAATTCATGCATGCGGTAGAGCACACCAGCCCCAACGCAACGGTCCCAGCCCGATAGCCCTCTTCTGCCTTATTTGAAGATAAATTATGATGATGCAGCGCTTCAACTCTATTATCATTAAAAATAAAAATAAAAAGACTATTATCATTATTATTAGGCATAAATTCAATTTAGACACATAACTATATAAGCTATTTCAACGGGGTCCATGAACTTTAAAATATTTCAAATATACACCCGATCTATTATCTAAATTGAAAAATGAATTTATGTCCATTGATTTGTTGAGAGATCAGTTAAATGACAGCTTGGCTTTTGCTGACCGGGATTACTTGGCGATGTGGCGCTATCTCAGCAAAAATTTCTCGCCAAATGAGCGACACAGGCCCACAATTTAATAATAATAGAGAGAAAGAGTTTGTAGGCCCATGTCAGGGGTTAGATGGACCCGTGTCGCTCATTTCTCGCCAAATGAGCGACACGGGTCCATCTAACCCCTGACACGGGTCCACAAACTCATCATCTCTTTCTCGCTCGTTGAACACAAGTGAGAGATTTATATTCGAATTTGGGGGAAAACGTGATGTTTTTGGGAGACTAAATGGTCAGGAGAGCATTCGACGAGCGGGAAAGAGGTGATGGGTGTGTGGGCCCGTGTCAAGTGGACATGTGTTCCTCATTTGGCGGGAAATGTATGCTGAGTTGGTGCCACGTCGCCAATTAATCCCCGTTAGCAAAAGCCAAGCTGACATTTAACTGATCTCTCAATAAATTGATGGACGGAATTTCATTTTTCAATTTACATAATAAATCAGGTGTATATTTGAAATATTTGAAAGTTCGTGGACCCCGTTGAAATAGTATATATAGTTATGTGTCTAAATTGAATTTATGCCTTATTATTATTAGGAATTCTAATTCCTTAAATTTAACACCCATTTAAAGATTATAATCAAGCCCAGAAGCAAACTTTGAAGGCTCAATGGAAGGTCCAGCCGTAAGCCGAACTTTACAGGCCCAATATCTAGACTTAAAATGGAGCTCAAATTAAAGTCCATTACACTTTGATGTTTTTGTTTTTCTTAAGAAATTGGGCACGATGCATCAAAAAGTTCAATCATTTTTTTTCTTCTTAATTTAAAACTTTCATGTGTTGTTTAATTAAAATTGAGATTTAAAGGGTTTGAGGCAACCTAAAATTGAGATCATCAACTTTTGATGTATATTATCTTAAATTTAACATAATATAGAAATATATAAAGGATTTATAAAATTTTAAGGCCCTCAACATTTGAAGACTGTCCTGAAGGCGGCCCCGATTATATAATAAGGTTGTGATCAATTCATGTACGTACAAGCATGCACCCACCTTCTCAAGTCTATGATTATACCATTCAAAGTTGGACCACTACTTTACTCTAAGAGAAAATTACTGTTAATTATCACATAAGAAATCATCTATCTCGTACATTTAGTATTAGTAAGGCATACATTTGAAAATACAAATAGACCACAATGCCCCTTTATCGACATGGTATATACTATATGGATACGATTGATATGGTTTGTGTGTTTGAATGGAATTAATTATGATAAAAAGATGGGAATTAATTTCAACACTTCAGCTTCTCCATATATATAACTTATGATTACACTGGCCCTATCTAGATATTGTTGCTGAACAAACCCCACTACTTATTATTAACTGTTTTCAACCAACACATTCGATTTGCGATGATCTTTAATTACCTAGACCTAGTAACAAAGAGTCAATTTCAAAGTTATAACTTTAAGGGATAACTAATTACAATATATATATATATATATCTCTCCAAGGGAAGTAATACTATTGGAGTGTGGCTTTTGATGCAAAAGGGCTACAAATATAGAAGGGTAAGAGTGTAAGACCAAGCTAGTTGTCGTTGATGGCACGCCAAGGGCCCGACTTGGATATCACTTCCCACTAATTGCATTTCTGCATAATCCAAATGATTGGTGGTGACCCCAAAAACCACCTCGATTCCTTTTGTCTCTCCAATTTCAATTTTCTTTCTCTCTTTCTTTGTGTGAATCTAATAAATTTGGCAAGAAAATCTTAGCATATATCAAAGACCTTTGCAAATGATGAAAGATGATTCCCTTGGCGTGCAACTCTAAGTTTTTTGTTGGGGTAAAGGTGTTTCCAAGTTTCATGGCTTTTGATGAGGATAGGATTTATCATTTATATGGACCGTCAAATATTGCCTAAACCTATTTTCTTTTTCAAAGAACTATCGTCTCAACTGTTGCTAGTGGCTTTTACATATCATTCTTGTATCATTGTATGATTCAATTTCTACTCCCAACCTATTTATATATCAACCTCAAGCAGATCGAATATGAGACCTAAACAACACATTTTCCATTTCTTAATTTTGTTTTATGGTAGATAGACATACAATTAATTATAAACGTACTAAGGATTGGGGGTGAGATATTTGGCCTATCCTTGTGATCAACGTACAATTATCAATACCAAATCAAGGTATCAAAGACTAGCAGTTAGTAAAAGGTTAAGGTATCAGTGTATCACAATCTCACCATAGTTAATGATTTAAATTTTAAACAAAACCCATTACAGTCATGACTGTTAGAGTGAGTGTAGCTAGCTTCTTTTTGCCTCAAAAAGTGGTCAGGCTCTATCCAGTAGAAAGGTTTAAAGTGAAGGGTTTTCCTCCTCAAGTTGACCATACTGTGAAGATGATAATGATTCTTTTAATAATGGTAATAATACCCAAAAGAAATAGTCATCACATTTTTCCTTTTGTTCAGCCTTTGAGCCGAGAAGTTCTTGAAAGCCTTTAGTACTACAGTAATAGGTCAAGGTTTGGGGTGGTGTTGAGAACAGCACCAATATAAGCACACCCAAAGTTTTTATATATAAACAGACCCCAAAATGAAAATAATTATTAAAAGGACAAATTGGGCACTAATTATAAATGTAATAATAACAGATTGTAACACCTTTTATTGCGGTCAAAATGCAATAATCCACCCTTATCATCAGTTCTATCTCTACACTTTGGAGTGAGTGGATCTCTCTGTTCTGGTGCTCTCATTGGGTCTAAGCCTCTAGGCAATGGGGTTGAAAAATCTGAGCGATTACAACCAATCTGCTTACCAAAAAAAAAAAAAAAATTGTTATGTATTACACTATTAATTACTCTTGGTTTAGATGTCTGTACTCTGTAGGTACCATTAAATTAAATTAGTTTCTTTAAAGCCTATATGAACATATATGATGGCTTCAGCCCTAAAACATGTGTTTGTTAATTGTTATTTGTTAAGACTTAAGAGGATGGATGTGGCTAGTAACTGAACAATGAACATTGGATTTCAGAACCCAAGACTGCAAAGACATATCATCTCATCAACTGAGCTGTTTGGAGAAGCTGTCAAAATGCTGTTGTTAAAGCAGGGGATGGTCCCAAAACCAGCTATAAAGTCATAACTTTAAAGTCGATCAGATTAGTGGTTTAAACCAAATTCAGAGTTGGGATTTGGGATGATGAATATTTCAAACAGAAGGAGGGGCTCAGCCCAGCAAGCCATTTGTGATTTGCCAAAAAAAAGAAGAAAGAAAAGCAAAAGAGGGACCAAATGCAAATGGGGGAGACATCATAACCTCCCATGCCAGTGCCATTAACCACAGAGGGCATTGATGTTGCTGTTGTATATATCATATAATGTGGGCCTGTATTCTATTCCTTCACTCCCATGAGTCCCATCCCATCTTAAATTAAACGATCTATGTGTATTGTTTTATCTTTTCAAGCCTGGGCAACGTTTCACCAATTGAACTGTATCATTCATTATCCTTCAAATGTCAGCCTTTGGGCCCCACATTGCACTACCTTCTCCTCCTTCCTCACTCTTCCCCAATACAAAATCAAAATCAACTATGCTTAATTTATTGACCATGAAAGGAGAAAATATTTAGAACTACTCAGCCAAATCCAGGTAAAATATTAATTGGGTCATAACCAAATAAAGAAAATCATTTGGAAAGCAATTTTACCTTCCAAACAATGAGAATATATATGCTATAGATCACAAAAATATTGACAAACTACACTGGTCTGCTCCCCAAATGCATATATGGGGTATAAGTCATGACTGTGGATCAGAGACAAGTATGACTGTATGAGTGATCCAATTCACATTTCTAATAGGGAACATTCTCACGCTCACTGACAGACAGTGATCCTTGATCATAAACAGGCCAGTATTATTTATTTGCTATATATTTTAGGGTATATGCGCCGATCTTAGATAGACCTTGTCTGTGGATCCCACCCCTTTTGACCAAAAGTCAAATCAGTCGCTCACTACACTCTCTCTCTCTCTCTCTCTCTCTCCTTACAGTAGTACACTGGTACTACAGTTCATTCATGGTACTCAAACTAAAACCGTATAAGTACATACCCACCACCAACTTCAATCCAATTCCCTTCTTTTCTTATTCCTTCCCACGTTCCATGCTTTCCATTTTATAAAACACAAAAAGCAACTTCTTTTCCTAAAGCTCCCCCCTTTGCTTTGTCACAACAAATTCTCATCATACTCACCACTCTCTCACTCTACACACTACACTCTTTCTCATCGCTCTCTCTGTGATCTCAATTCTCTTCCTGAGAAAAGCTTGTTTCAACACTTATGGAGAACACTCCTGTTCAGCTTTTTCTTCGTCTTTCTCTGATACTTGTCTTTGCAGACCTTGTTTCGATTTCCACAGCTGAACAAGGTGTTGTTCGATCCATCAAAACTGATGCAGAATCTCTTCTTAAGTTCAAAAAGGTGATTCAGAAGGACCCAAATGGAGTTTTGTCAGGTTGGCAGCTTGGTAGGAGTCCATGCACCTGGTATGGAGTTACATGCTCTATGAGTCGAGTAACTCAACTCGATCTTAGCGGGTGTTCTCTTGTGGGGACAATCTCTTTTGACTCTTTGGCCTCTCTAGATATGCTTTCTGTCTTAAAACTGTCATCAAATTCAGTCACTGTAAATTCTACTTCTTTGCTTCAGCTTCCATATGGTTTGCAGCAGCTTGATTTATCATTCACTGGAGTTTCTGGTGTTGTTCCTGAGAACCTTTTCTCAAAGTGTCCAAATCTCGTCGTTGTGAATCTTTCTTTCAACAATTTAACAGGTGCTCTGCCCAGAGATCTCTTATTGAATTCTGAGAAACTTCAGGTTCTCGACCTCTCTTATAACAATCTGACCGGGTCAATTTCCGGTTTGAAAATTGAGAACTCTTGCACCTCTTTGTTGCAGCTTGATTTGTCAGGAAACCATATATTGGGTTCCATTCCCATGTCCTTGTCAAACTGCACCAGTCTCAAGACTATAAATTTGTCATTCAACATGGTTACAGGGGAGATCCCAAGATCGTTTGGGGAACTGAGCAGCCTACAGAGATTGGATCTTTCTCACAATCAGATAACCGGTTGGATTCCTCCTGAATTAGGAAATGCATGCGGCTCACTTGTTGAACTCAAGCTTTCATACAACAACATTACTGGCCCAATTCCAGCCTCTTTTTCCTCTTGTTCTTGGCTGCAACTTGTCGATCTGTCTAACAACAATTTGACAGGTCCCCTGCCAGATTCTATCTTTCAGAATCTGAGCTCCTTGGAGAGCTTGCTGTTGAGTAATAACGTGATCTCTGGATCACTTCCAGGTTCCATTTCAGCTTGTAAAAGTCTACAGGTTATAGACTTGAGCTCTAATAAGATATCTGGTATGATCCCACCAGATATATGTCCAGGAGCTGCCTCACTTCAAGAGCTGAGAATGCCAGATAACCTGATTACAGGAGAAATTCCTGCCCAACTGTCAGAATGTTCGAAGCTGAAGAGCATTGATTTTAGTTTAAACTATCTGAATGGGTCGATTCCTGCTGAGCTTGGGAAGCTAGAGAATTTGCAGCAGCTAATAGCATGGTACAATGGGTTAGAGGGGACAATCCCACCAGACTTGGGAAAATGCAGGAATCTCAAGGATCTTATTCTGAATAATAACCGCCTAAGCGGTGAAATCCCAGTTGAATTGTTCAGTTGCAGTAATCTTGAATGGATATCACTGACAATGAATAGACTGAGTGGTGAAATCCCAAGGCAATTTGGGGTTTTGACAAGGCTGGCAGTTGTGCAACTTGGGAATAATAGCTTGAGTGGGCAGATACCAGGTGAACTAGCAAATTGCAGCAGTTTGGTTTGGTTGGATTTGAACAGCAACAGACTAACTGGAGAGATCCCACCCCGACTTGGAAGGCAGCTTGGAGCAAAATCATTGAGCGGAATTCTGTCTGGCAATACTTTGGTGTTTGTTCGGAATGTGGGGAATTCTTGTAAAGGAGTTGGAGGATTATTAGAATTTGCTGGAATCCGAGCTGAAAGGCTTCAACAAGACCCAACATTGAAGACTTGTGATTTCACCAGATTGTACTCTGGCCCTGTCCTGAGTCTCTTTACAAAATACCAAACGCTGGAATATCTTGATCTCTCTTACAATCAGCTCCGTGGGAAAATCCCAGAAGAAATGGGGGACATGATTGCATTACAAGTTCTTGAGTTAGCCCACAATCAGTTATCAGGTGAGATTCCTGCATCACTTGGGCAGCTCAAAAATTTAGGCGTCTTTGATGCATCCCATAACAGACTGCAGGGTCATATTCCTGATTCATTCTCCAACCTCTCTTTCTTGGTGCAAATTGATTTATCAAACAATGAATTGACCGGCCAAATTCCCACAAGGGGGCAGCTGAGTACACTTCCTGCAACCCAGTATGCTAACAATCCAGGACTTTGTGGGGTTCCATTGCCTGAGTGCCAGAGCAACAATGACCAACCAACCACCACTCCAACTGATGAGGATGCAGGCAGAGCAAGTCGAAAGCCATCCGTTGCATCCTGGGCTAATAGCATTCTTGTGGGGATTCTCATTTCCGTTGCTTCACTCTGCATTCTCATTGTCTGGGCCATTGCAATGCGTGCAAGGCGCAAGGAGGCAAAGGAGGTCAAGATGCTTAATCGCTTGCAAGCCTCTCGTGCCGCCACCACTTGGAAAATTGACAAAGAGAAAGAACCATTGAGCATTAATGTTGCAACTTTCCAAAGACAGCTAAGGAAGCTCAAATTCTCCCAACTCATTGAAGCAACCAATGGCTTCTCAGCAGATAGTCTTATAGGGTGTGGAGGTTTTGGAGAAGTGTTCAAGGCAACGTTGAAAGATGGCTCCAGTGTTGCAATCAAGAAACTTATAAGGTTGAGCTGCCAAGGCGACCGTGAATTCATGGCAGAGATGGAAACTCTGGGGAAGATTAAGCATCGAAATCTTGTGCCCCTATTGGGTTATTGCAAAATTGGTGAAGAGAGGCTCCTGGTGTACGAATACATGGAGTATGGAAGCCTTGAAGAAATGCTTCATGGGAGAACCAAGACACGTGACAGACGGATTCTAACATGGGAGGAAAGGAAAAAGATTGCAAGAGGTGCAGCAAAAGGACTCTGTTTCCTCCACCACAATTGCATCCCTCACATTATACACAGAGACATGAAGTCAAGCAATGTATTGTTGGACCACGAAATGGAAGCAAGAGTCTCCGATTTTGGAATGGCCAGGCTCATTAGTGCTCTTGACACCCATTTAAGTGTAAGCACTCTTGCAGGCACTCCTGGTTACGTCCCACCTGAATACTACCAAAGTTTCCGCTGCACTGCAAAAGGCGACGTTTACTCATTTGGGGTTGTCCTGTTGGAGCTTGTCACGGGGAAACGCCCAACAGACAAGGAGGACTTTGGGGATACTAACTTGGTGGGCTGGGCCAAAATGAAGGTCAGAGAAGGGAAACAGATGGAAGTCATAGACCTTGAATTGCTTTCAGTAACCAAAGGCACTGATGAAGCAGAAGCTGAACAAGTCAAAGAGATGGTCAGGTATTTAGAAATAACACTGCAGTGTGTTGATGACTTCCCATCCAAGAGGCCTAACATGTTGCAGGTGGTGGCCATGCTCAGAGAGCTCATGCCTGGATCAGCAAATGGAAGCAGCAACAGTGCTTGATCAGATGTATGTTTCTTGTTTGTCAATCAATATCATCATCATTGTAACAATATTCTTATAAGCTTTGTAAGATTTGTTGCTCAGATATTAAAGATTTTCGATCTTCTACCTACTTTGCAAATCTTAATTTTCTTCTTTAGCTAAGCTATGTTCACCACTAGCTAAATGGAACGAAGAGTATAGTATAGTGGCTTTAAAATTACTAGAAATTGCAAATGTTTCAGAATCGCCTATGCTAGTGCTGTCTTATAAAAACATTGAACATAAAGTTACATTTATGTTTGAATTGCCAGAGTTTCTCTAAGACATTATTTAAGTTGCATTTAACTTCCCTGATTTAAGTTTTTTTTGTTAAAAAGAATTAAGAAACGTACAGAGCTTCGACGCGGTCCTGCCTTTTGGGCTTTTCATCGGCTAACAAATTGAGTTGGGTATTTGGGCTCGACCAAAATATGTTTTAGGCCCATGATCTCTTGGGCCTGTTGCACTTATCCTTTCCGGAGATGTGTATCTTGTATCATGATTTGTTCAACACTACCTCCTCATTCTTTCCATTATCCATTGGCTAATTATAAAATGAACATTGATTTGTATCCATACGCTACAATTAAGGGACAGATGGCTGTAGTGGTAACCATTTAGTCACTGTAAAAGGTAATTGTAAGTATTTTTAACTCCTAGTTGAAGCCAAAGAAAAAAATATATGTTACCTAGCTTGCTGAAATAATAATATGGCTTCCTCATTCTTCGATTAAGGATCCTTTTGTTTGTACCCATAGGCCAGTATTAAGGGACTAATGGCTTTATTTATTGGGTGGCAAACTGGCAATGGCAATTAGCATGGCATCAATGATGGCAATCACATCGCTTTTGATGAGAGTCCTCTGCCTCGTCTTCCTTTTAATCTCTCTCATCATCCTTGGAACTGACTCCCAATATGACCCTGGATCGGAAAGCACAATTCACTTCAAGCAATTCAACTCCTATCTGTACGTAATTAAACGTCCTCTGTACATTATCATATATTATAATGCTGTCTGATACATATTATTAGTTTATTACTGAATACTGCAGGTACATGATTTGTACAAGTGTGATTGGACTGGCCTACACACTGGTCCAAATTCCCTTTGCAGTCCACTATGTAAGATCAGGGAAACGCCTAGTAGACCATGATGGACTCCTTCTCTTTGAATTTTATGGTGACAAGGTTGGTCAATTACAAAGTTATAGTACAAGTCTAGATATGAATACATTATAATACAAATATATGGGTAATGGGTTAATTGAGCTGCATATATATGCAGGTTATATCAGCCCTGTTCGCTATGGGAATGGGTGCAGGATTTGGTGCCACTTCTGATATGGAGCGTCTTTACTCTGTCATTCACGACTTCTTCAGCATGGCAAATGTCTCCGCAGCCTTCCTACTCATGGCTTTCTTATGCATCGCAACCTCATCCATAATATCATCTTTTGCACTACCCAACCCCCAAAAGAACATCAATCAGAGTACAACTCATCAAACCGGGGAAACTTAATCTATTCTACATACACGTGTATGCATGTACATGGCTCTTTAAGCCATCTTTATCAACCTCTTTCAATCTATTTCTATTTTAAATGTATGTTACCCCTCAAAAAAGCAAAAAAAGAAGAAGAAAAAAGATATATGTTACATTCTCAAGTCTCAACCATCATTCATACGGAAGTCCAATAATACACCAACCGACCTTAGTCGATCCACACCAAGCTCAAACATTGCGTTGAGCTATGAGTCATTCTTTCTAAAGCTTGGGCTAGGATGGGATCAAGTTGAGAATTTCGAAGCTTGGGTTGAGGTAAATTGATTTTAGAATCTGGCCCAACTTGGGTTTGTGGGAGGTGGACAGCAGAATGTATATCACATCAGCATTTATAGTAACATTTGTATACACTTATATGGAAGCCCAATAATCCACAAACCGACCTAAGCCCATCCCAAGATCAAAGATTGTATTGGGCTTAATTTGAGTCATTCTTTCTAAAACTTGGGCTGGTAGGATGGGGAGTCTAGTTAAGAGAATTTTGAATCTGGCCCAACTTGGGTTTGGGAGAGGAGGACAGCAGAATAGGACACCAACCATGCATATAGGTACTAGTAACTAGATACAGTTTTGTGAAAGATTTATTGAGGATATAGGACTATAGAAGTAGTACAAGGAAGGATCATTATTGATAACAGTATAATTGGTGGCCTGCAGGGAAGGACTCAGGGATAGATAATAGATCTAGGCCACGACTAGACCCCATCTACATAAATAAACCAGTCCTTGCCTACAACCCAATTGATTACTGATATTCATTAGTGTCCTCATCATCACCA
The DNA here is from genome assembly GCF_963921425.1 of Dryas octopetala. NCBI lineage: Eukaryota > Viridiplantae > Streptophyta > Magnoliopsida > Rosales > Rosaceae > Dryas > Dryas octopetala. The sequence continues at coordinate 31,472,789 of NC_141367.1, read as the reverse complement.
ATATCTATTTATATAGAGCAGGATCTATAAATGGTCCACACTGCAATAAAAATTAGTGGTTTACACAAGACAAAGGTGTTCACTTGTGGTCTTTAATCTCATAACATTTTTGGTACGAACGACCGATCGATAAGAAAATGCATGTCATGTTTTAGTAGCTATAAGCTGTACCCAGTAGCTTTCCAAAGTAAGGTGTTGCTTTTACATCTCACCCTCCCTAATTGAACCTTGCATTCCATGTGGAAAGAGATTTTGTATGCATTCATGGACGAAGGTTCATTACGAAATGGAGACAAAGCACTCCCGATAGACCTTTTTCCCCAACTTTTTTACTTTTTGTAGGTGGAGGAATGAATATACATTTATATAAAAAAATTTTGGTTCTCTATTAATAAAGTTTTAGTTTTTGGGTGGGAAAAGGAACAGTGACATTTTCATAAATCATAATCACATATAGCTGAGTGTCTGAGTCTGACCGACTGGCTCTAAGGTGAAATGGAAATTGGAAAGTTCCATATATATCCACTCGCTACGCTACAATGCTACATGTTGGAAAAAGTTTGTCTCCATTTCTAAGATGTGCCATGCACCCTCGCTCTCTTCATCTTCAAACAAGGCATGGTGGTCTTCCAACTACTGACACTACATAATATTGTTAATGAATATATGTGATACATAAAAAAACAAATGAAATAAAATCATCCATTATTCTGTGTATTAATTATTAATTTATTAGTACGGGTAAAAGAATAAAAAGGGTAAAAGGAAGTTGGAAAAAGGAAGGTGTGGCAGTAACACGCAAGAGGTAATTTGAAAAGAAGGTATGGTAGTGATAAGATGTACGAAAGCAGCAAGGCAGCAATGCAATATTGCATCCGTAGGCAATCCACTAAACAGAAAAAGGAAGGCAGCATTAAAAGGTGGGAAAGAGTAAGAAATGCACGTGGTCCCTCCCAACGCAGAAACAAAAGCGAAAAGAAACAAACAAAGAAGAGAAATAGAAATTATATTATTGCTGAAATGGGAACCCAACCCAACCCAACCCAACCCTTTTGGTGCTTTGAGCTCGCTTTTGCTTTGTTTTGAAATCGTCTAAGTTTTCTTCACTCCATGTTATGTATTGGCCCCCCTACCAGTCTATAGCTAGCTATAAATTAATTAATGGTCATGAAAAGCTAGCTAGTTACTGCTGCTCTGCTCACCCTGCACCACCCTCCCTCCTGATTCTGCTGAAAAAGTGATCAATATGTGTGAGTGAAAGTGTCTCTCTCTCTCTCTCTCTCTGGACAGTACTGTATAATACATGAGTGAGTGAGAGAGTGAGTCGTGCATTGTTTAATTATGTTGAGAGGGACGAGTGCCTGAGAGTAACAATTCCAACAGTGGCACTGAAAAACATGGTTGGTTTTAATTTAAAGCATTTAAATGGATTACAAATGCATTGAAAACGACCTCCCATCTTTTTCTCCCCACATGCACTAGTACTCTCTCTTTCCTAGCTTCTCCCATTCAAATTTCCTTTCTACTCTATTTGTGTTGTAAACTTGTAATTTGGAGGTCAGCATCTTTGAAAGGCGCTTTCCCATCTTTTAGCAAAATATATGGTCCCAAAATGTACAACAAATATATATATATATAATTAAATTGCTCAAGTCTCCAATAGCACTAGTGCACTACACATATATATATAATCCAAATGTCCCTTCATTAATTTATTTCATTAAGGGCCGGTATACATGCTTAAACAAGCTGCCATCTTATCATGCATACTTAGTCTTTTTCTTCTTTTTGGCCGGATGCGTGCTTAGTCTTGCTAAGAATTAACGACAATTAAACGGTGAGGTAAGCTGGTAAGGTTCAAAGATCGGGCTTTGTTTTTTATCTTTTTGTCTTTTTCGGTGATGTGATGTTCTAACCACGGTTGCATTAGGTTAGGGACGTGATGAGTATTTCTCTTGAAATGATGATATATATCAAGGCATTGCAGTATTGCACCATTGAATGTAAAGCAAACCCAGAAAGTACGTCACTTTTTTTCATTTTCTATTTGTAACAAATTAATGAAGATATATTAAATATTAAATACAAGGACCCGAATTACAAAATATATAGTTCCCCATGCCAATTGCCAACAATGGTCAGAAATAAAGATCCTACCCTGATACAGCAATAATTAACTGAAAAAAGTAAAGTAGAGAGAAAAAAAGAAGATTATGAGGTCTGTTTAAATAAGCGTTGCATGTGAGAAGAAAAAAACAAAAACAAACCAACAAAACATGCACTTGATTCACAGTGGTGCATGTTGATGATGATGAGGATATATATCGATCTGTGCAAGCTTATTCTCCTTCTCCTTCTGTGGTGGCGGAGGACATGTAACTCATGGCGAGGGAGGTCTCATCGGAGGGTCCCAGTCCGACTCCGGCGGCGGTGGAAGTATGGAAGAAGTGTTGCTTACAAGCTTGACAAGTGATTTGCATAAGGGCGGAGTTGATTTTCTTGGTGGATTGATCTTTCAGCAAGTGAGCCTTTTCCAGTTCGGCCTGCGCTTGTTGCCTAATCCTCTTGGCGCTTGCGAACTCAAGCTCAGCTATCTCTATTTGGCGTTTTGCTTCTCGTCTTGCGTCTTCCGCATAAGCCTTTTGGGCCATGGCAACTCTTAACTCCTCGCTAGCAAAGTCTTTCAACCTTGCCACATCCATTGCAGCAATATTACTATTACTATTACTCTTCTTTTGGTCACTTGATGAAGGAATGGGAATGGGGTTTTGATCACATGAAGATGAGCCGCCAATGGAAAGCTTCAAATGGGTTGCGCAGTTTTCGACTAAATTTGGTGAGGAGGTGTGGGTGTCCGAGGATGGAAGGAGCTGAAGTTCTAGCATATGTTGTTGGTGGTTAGAAGTGGAAGGAGTCCCATCATCTTCAGTTGGCCTTTGCAGTACTGGTATTCCAGGCAATGGAGCTGCTGCTGCTAACTTTGCATTAATGCTCAAATTGGCGTCGCTCGAGGGGCTGGTGCTCGATGCTGTTCGCGATGAGCAGGCCGGTTGCAGTCCCGCCGCTAATTCTGGCCGAACCACATGTCGGACAGTGCAAGTGTCTTGGTGCTCAATAAAACTCTCCACTCTGAAATTAACGACCAACAATTAGAATGATTCAAACTTGAATATATGTATATGTATAGAACTATAGATAAAGATTATGATCATTACAAACAAAACGTATGGCCTTTTCTTGGTGGCTAGCTTTAATTACTAACTAACAAAAACAAGAGCTTCTTCATGTAGCAAGCAAACCAATCAATATAAAATTTATAGGGGATCTTTGTAGAGTAGAATAGATATATTATATATGAGATTAGGTTTAATATATTAATTAAAATAGAACAAACAGTAAGTAACATGTAAACCACAGAAATTATATATATTTGTTTGTTTAACTAAAATATTGTGGTTTTAGTGGTCATATATACATATATAAGGTAAGTATTGAATTTTATTTTAGCCTTATGGAAACTCTTTTTGGGAACACTAGTGGTTCTGAAGCGGCCTAGAACTTCCATTGGGTGGCCTAGATCACAAATACGAAGACAAGCATGAGGATGAGGTCATCTAGCTTGTGCAGCAAATGATTCGTATATTTTGAATACATGAGAAGCATGATGAGAGAGAAACCAACAAGAAGATTAATTGTACCCACAAAAAAAGAAACCCAACAAACAAATTTGAAGATCGATCGATCGGAAAAAAGGTTTTAGGGTTTGAATATATAATGAAAGGAGAGAGGAGGGTGCAATTAATAAATGATGGATTGACATTTGACAATACAAAACGTAATTTTGGCGTTTTTGGGGAAAATGAAATATTTTAACCTGGAAAAGACACGACCACAATCACAAGAATGTCCTCTGGTACCACAGGTTTTGAGATGGGCTTTGTAATCGGATTGAACCGCATATCCCTTGGAGCATTTGTCACAGACCCACTGCTTGTGATTGCTGTGTTTTCTTCGGAAGTGCTTTTTAATCCCAACAAGATCGCCGAGAGCGTGGCAGGGGTCATGGTGAAGACAGCTCGGCTCTGGGCACACAAACACCCTCTTCTTCACCTCATGATCTTGTGTTTCTCTCTTGAGCAATTTCCATGGCACTTTGTGCCTCCGCCTGTGCATTTGGAGGTTCTGGTCTCGCTGAAATCCTTGGTTGCAGATCTCGCACACGTATCGGTCTGATTCCAGTAACGTTTTTGGAGACAGGGACACAACTTCTGCATCCGGATCTACCCATTCAAATCATCCATCCAAACATTAACTCCTTAATAAATTAAGATCAATCAACCCAACCCAACCCAACCCAACCCAACAATTATATTATCAAATACCTGGAGTGCCTGCTGGTCTTCTTTTTCTTTTGTTGGTGCCTCCATTTTCTAAGGCAGCAAAGGCATCAGAGGAAGATGATGGAGCAGCAGAAGAAGCAGTGTTGTTGTGGTTGATGTTGTTGTCCAACATGGGTGAATTTTTGTGATCCAAGACTATATGTTGGGGGAAGTAACACGATCAATCCCTACACACGTACAGTGGGTGAAGTTGGAATAGTGGGTTTCAGCTTTACTCTCTCAGAGGGGAGAAAATAGAGAGAGAGAGAGAGAGAGAGAGAGAGAGAGAGAGAGAGAGAGAGAGAGAGAGAGAGAAAAAGAAAAAAGAAAAAGAAAAGAAAAGAGAGAGATAGATAGATAGAAGAAAATTAAAGGGTCTTGCTTTCTGCAATCAACTTTCTTTAAGCTTTAAGGGTAGCTTTTAGCTTTTCTTTTTTCTCCAGAGCTTTTTCTTTCTTTGTTTCATTGACCCCCCACCTTGAGCAGGTGAGGTTGTGGCAAGTCTTGTTTATAAAGCCCTTTGTACAGGAAAGATATTATAGAAAGAGAGATGATGCTGATCAGTGTGTAGTGTGTAGTGTGTGTTGTGTGTGTATGTGCGTGCGTATGTGTGTGATAGTCTCTGTCTGATAGAGGAGAGAAGAGGAGGTTGGGCTGGCAGACCCAATCACACTGCGGCTTAAAACAATGAGCCCCACACACACAGAATTAGACAGAAACAAAAAAACATCCTTCCCATAAGAATACAACAAACAGTCATTATTCGTCACACTGTAATTTGCATGAATAAATGCAGGCCAGACACCTCCCTTGCACGTGACCTCACATCCCCCCTCACATGACCTTTTCTCTCTCTCTCTCTCTCTCTGTCTCAAAAAAACCAGAGGTAAAATCAGGTCAAAATTTTTAAACAAAGAAAAACAAATAAAACAGTTGGATTATTTAGCTGTACAACTACTGCTTTCATGAATGCTGATGGCGAGCTAATCCAGATTAACATGTTTCTTGAAGCAGCTTTTGAAAAGGTAAAAGCTAGCACGATTGGTCATTTTCAAGGGGGCTGTAATCATTTCTACAAGTTTGATTTTCATCTTATAACTTCAAAACTAAAGCATTTGCCGCTCGTTATTGCATATAACATGACTTCATGGTCTTCAAATTTGGTGTAAATTAGTGTTTCAATAACTCTCTTTTATGTCCAGTAAAGTGGCAATCCATTGGGGTATTTCTGTCCCCCTTTTTTTGTCACTCTAAGAAATAACATTCAAATTAAGGGTAATGTTTTCTTGCTAAATATTGATATTATATATTGTCATATTTTGAATCTTAATCACATATATGTTTAGTGAAAGCCAACATATCAATGATCAAAATGACACTTTGACAAGATTATATGTCATATTAATTGTCCAACCGAACAAAATTTCTCCTCAAATAATTATCATTAATAATGTAGTATCATTTTCCACAATTTATAAATATATATATGTGCATCAAAAGACAAACATTGTAATCTCTTAAAGTTAGAATTAAGATAGGTATATTCGATTTCTGACAAGCATTGTCGATCTATTAATCTTAAACCATGACCATCATATCGAATTATCTATCAATGGTTAACTTAAATTAACATTAATTAAAGCATTTTAATTAATTACTTTAAATCTAGGCTTATTCGCGCAAATGCTCTTTGAAAATAACTTTTATTCTTACTTTAAAACCCTCATAGTCTGTCAATGGCTCCGTTACAAAATATGACGTGTTGTTTAAGTGTATGAGCATCATGTTAGCTTTTTTGACGAAGTTATTGATGGATTTGACGAAATATGACTTATTGAAAAAGTTTGTAAACTTTAAGAGAATAAAGTGAGAATGAAAATTACTTTCAAGAAATATTTGTGCGAATAAGCCTTAAATCTATCTAAAACTTCTTTATTCTTTTGTATTATTGCTAGCTCTCGTGATTAATAGATGGGCATTTGGCCGGGAATTTATAGTCTTCTGTGGACGTGATTTTCTAAGTTTAATTAATTAATCAATTTGTATCCTTATTTTCACCAGAACATGTACATCCACCTTCACAGCCCCTGACTTCATCACCAACCTCCAGCACAAAACTCAGTTCCATTAATATTGCCATATATAAATTATTTTCTCATCTGAAAGTGCCTCTAATTATAATGAATTTAGTGTTGTGCGTACGGATGAATTAGATAAAAAGGCAACAAGACTAACCACATGTCCTCAGATTCAGTAATGCACATTTACTCTTGCTGCCCCAAGTCTATCGATATACCATATCATTATGAAACTCGATCTACAGCACTTCCACAGTCTTCTTAAACACATATCACCAACCGTTATTAGATGGATATCCTCACCATACCAGATATTAATTATTGATCGATCAAAACAAATCCAATATATATAGTTTCTTTTGTATTATTCTTCTTTTTGGTAAAAACAAGTTAATATCATTTAAAAGAAAATCTGAGCGCACTAGAGGGGGGGTTTTCTCCATTAAAGCTCTCGCTCTCTCTCTCTCTCTCCCTTGTATTATTCTTCTTTTTGGTAGAAGTGCAGAACAAATTAATATCATTTAAAAAAAAGTCTGAGCGAACTAGAGGTGGGGTTTTTCTCCATGAAATGATGAAAGCTCTCTCTGTCTCTGTCTCTCTCTCTCAGCATCTCCTCGTAGAAAATATATATTTCTTTCTCACTGAAGAATTAAGAGCATGTTTGGTTACCGTCCCCAAAACATAAAAATAATATTGTATCTACAAATAGGGAAGATGGGGTGGGGGTTAATGTTAGATTCATCAAATTTGTTTATCATATAATATATGCTCTTTAGCCCAATATTTTACTAATTTAATCATGTTAATTTTTTTCTTCATTATTTTTTCTTATCTCTAATAGAGTTTTTTATTTGATCGACAATATTTAGTAAAACAAAGTTGATAAACAAATTTAATGAGTACGCAGTACAATATTAGTAATTAAGAATGCGTGAATATAAGTAGGAAAAAACAATACTTGGGTCATCCCACCCCCTCAAATTATGATTTTGGCAATGTCAGCGCATAATCAGAACCGTTCACTTTTTATATAACATATTTAAGATCATCTCTGCAAAAAATCAAATCAATCGGAAATCGTTTGGTTATATAATTGTTGTCAATTAAATAGAAAAAATAGATAGTTTTCAATTAAAGAGTGATTTTTTTATCAAATCATCGATTTTTTCTATTTAATTGACAATAATTATATAGCCAAACAATTTTCGATTGATTTAATTTTTTACAGAGATAATTTTTAATATATTATATAAATATTGAACGATTCTGATTATATGCTGAGATTATCGAAATCATAATTTGAAGAGGTTAGGTGACGAGTATTGTTCAAAAGGAGAAGATGCTGCTTATACACGTTGAGTTGGAAAGAGTGGGAGGATGATGGATTGATGGGAGAAGGATTCTTAGCACATGCTGGCAGGCAATGGCATGCTGCATCAGAAAAAGCAATCATCCTTCCCAAGTGTTGTGGATTCCAAATCTAATCACCTTTTCTTAAAACTAATCCCTTTCCTTTAGGCTTTATCCAACGTGGTAACCATATAATATGCTTTAAAAAATTCTGTTGACTTAGCCCCAAAAGTCCAATTAATTAATTAATTAACTAATTATATGTGTATGTTTTAACTTTTAACATATGTAGCTTTAAGCCTTTACCTTTACTTTATGAGATTCATATTCATTAATTAACATATAGTGGACTACTTCCACCACACTTCGCAATGTATACATTAATTAGAATAATCATTTTATTTACGAGGAAATGGATTTTACTATAATTTTCTCAGCCAACAACCAAGTTCTTTTAGAGTAACACGTTGAGTTTCCATATATATATATATATATTTATATACGAAGAAACAAGATTTGAAGTTTCCTAGACTTGGAACCTCTGCAATTCATTCAGAAGCAAACAATAATGTCTCACTCTCACTTTTAATTAATTTAAACTAAATTACCTAATATCCCCCTGAGACTTAGGAAAATTACAAATACATCCTTTTCATATTTAAAAGTACACTTCAAAACAAAGAAAAATTAGACAAGAATATATTGTCCATTAATTGTCATGATTGAGTATTTTAGATTTTTTTTGACATCGGTGATCATGTTCCACATATATTTTCTTCCTCCCATTTATGTAACTGAATTCAAATTTAAATATTTCAATATATATCCTCAAAAGTGTTGTGATTACTATTCTAATTAAGAATTGTAATAATATATATATTAAACTAAAATAATATTTCTCTCTTCACTCCATTCTAAAATCTAATTGAAACCCATTTTATAATTGAAATATATACCCATTAATGAACGTACCTGTTTAAAATACAACGCTTGAGAGCTATCATTAATGGTACGATTAGGTAAAGGTTGTTTTGCAATGCAAATATCTAAAATTCCAAGCAATTTTCCTTACCGAAGTACTTGCTATTTCCGACTTAATTCAAATCAATGTACAGTACAATCCAGAAAGATCTAAAATTACTTTTGTTCTTTGTTAGATATATCTGAAAATTGTCTTTCATTCCCGCCCCTGCTATTGTTAAGAGAAAATATCACAATGAAAATATGAGATTTTACATAATAATTTATAAATGTTTGAGCTATTTTTTTCATTACCAATTAATTTTAGGATGAATATCTAAATTTCTTCATGGTATTAGAGTAGACTATCCACGTGGTAGGCTCAACTGCCACACATACTCTTATATCACCCAATATGAATTATCCACGTATTAGGCTTGAATGACGTCATACGTGCGGATGCGTGTTGAGAGAAAAATTATACATCGAAAATGTGAGGCTTGTATAATGACTTATAAAGGTTTAGGATACTTTTTTCATTTACAATTAATTTTAGAATAGATGTTTAGATTTCTTCACCTTTTTTTTTTGTGTAAGTTGATTGTTCTGGTATTACTAGGCCTAAGGTAATTCCTGGCTAGTTTTGTATTTTTTGAACTGCTTGGCGCCATATTACCCCCCAAAAAAAAATCTGAAAATATTTAAGAAAGTAAATGAGTTGGTTCAATAATTTCATGATGGGTAGGGGCAAATAACCATCTGTTATTGCACTGGTACCTGAGCTTTTGTCTGGTTTAGTTTTGTTGGTATTCTAAGAAAAGAACCAAAGTTGGCATCATCTATTCTATTTGTATTCCTTACTGTGACACTGAAAACCAAAAAGTAGAAAAATAATAAAATAAAATAAAGCTTTAATTGATATTTTCAAATAGGACAAGTTAGAATACAGAATTAATGCTAGCTATCATATTCATGGCCATTTATCCATCGTTTCATCGCAAGCACAAGCATATAGAGAAGATTTGTCTGTTTATTCTACCTTCATGGAACTTTCATTTTTGACGTGTGCATATGAGAGACTGAGAGAGTTTAGTGGGTAATGTCAGGGTCTGAAAAAGCTACCTGCCCCTACGTAATAATAAAAATGCATATGGGAAAAACAAAGTTACCCAAAAGGCAAAAAGGAAAAGGGAAAAGTAAAGAAAATATGGAATTAGATAAAGAAAATAAAGTATGACAGAAAATGACTCCAGCCGGACTGAGTAATTTCCAGAAAGTGATCCAAGTGGTCTTCGAAGTTTGGCCCAACGTGCGCAGAGACAAATATACCTTAGCTTCCTATAAACAGAACTGATCTCGATCGCCTGTGTTTAAGTTTTAACCGCTGCCACAATACATATTTACATTTTACACCACTCTTAAACACCACTTTGGCATTGCTATGAACTAAACTAGTTATGAGACAAAGCTACTCTAAAGTAAAAGAACCCTCTACTTGTTTATTTTGACTCCCCAAAAACAGCTATTTTTAGTACAAAGTTTGAAAAGAAAAATACTTCTAACATTTATAACCAAACACTTAATTCATCAAAACTTCATTTTAAAGCAACTTTTTTCCAGTTAACCTCAACTCCAAACTAGGGTACTTGGGCTCATCATCATCAGCCATCAGCCCATCAGTGATCAGGTACATATATACATGCATGTACGTATGGGGCAAAATTTATATGCTATGATTAGGTACCCAACATTACACTGCGAATGCTTTCTTGCAAAATTAGTTTATTAATGTTGCACATGCATATATGTCCTTTAAATAGAAGCCCAATTTTTACGTTAAAACCATGGTGGTCAAATATATTGCATTAATTGTCATAGTGATTGTGATTGTAGCATTTTCAGGGACAATATATTAAGGACAACGTTCATGTGGTCATACTGCAAATTTGGTGGTGTGGAGCTTTCCTTAATTTTCTTTTTATCTTAATTTTTGGTAAGTGATACAAGTGTATCTACACAAAGTTGTTGCCATTTCAAAATATGATCCTTATAGATGAAGGGACAGATATTGATCTTTCTCTTTTTAGGCCTGCAAGGCTGCAACGAGCCAACAACCAACCACTAACATAAATTTGGTGCTCATCATCTCCAACAAGCTAGCTACTTCAATTCATTTCTACTTTATATATATGCTTGTTTTAGCCCTAAAATGACTAGTTGTTAATTAATTAATTGTGTCCATATTTTTCTTTATTGATCAGATTTCTTCAGGTCCTTTTCTTTGTCGATTTCACCAAAAAAAAAGGATAAAAATAAATAACCATTTATATTAAGACTTTAATTAGGTGAACAATCACACTCGAGTTTATGTTTATCATATCAGAATATGATAGTCGTTATTTAAGGCCCATTAGTGTGCCCAAGCAGCCCAACGTAAAACCCACAATACCAGTCTAAACGGAGCCCACCCGTTCTCTCTATATGAAAAATCTATTTGGATTTGGGCCAGGAAATTGAATCGTAGACAAATCTATTTGTTTGTACAACAAAAACAAAATTGAATTGTAGACAAATTAAGTTTGTACTTTGTGAAATTCATGACCAAAAATAAATAATACTTGGTGAAATTTTGGATTTATTCACCGTAAAAGAAAAAATGAGATGGTAAGGATATATGGCGAAAGTATGAATATAATATAAGAAACGTATTGGTGTTTTAATTTCTTCAATTAATTATAAAACTTTTATATATTAGTATATATATATTTTTAATTTGAAGTGTTCAATATATTGTTGGAAGAGAAACTTTCCTGCAACAGAAATATGACTGATTTGGTATCATAATCCAACAATAGTTCATCACATAATACTTTTTATAATTTTAAGACATAATCTATCTTTTTGGAATGCTAATTTTCTTTGGGCCTTTGGCCCCCAGCATTACCCAAAAAAAAAAAAAGAATAGAGATATGGAGGTGCTGTAAAAATGAAAATAAAACACTTAGACTGATTTGTTATTCTTGATTGATATCTTCGGAAATTAATATGACATAAATACAACACAAAAATGAGCAGAAAATTAAAGGGATAATATAGTGAGTCTCCTACGGAGATGGTAGAAGTATGATTTCTCGTTCACATCGATTGCAGAGAAATATATGAGGGACTTGTTGATTGTCTGGAAGTCGAACACACAGAGTATGCTGCCACACTTCACAAATATCACAGCACACCATTCGTTCCCCATCATCATCTTTGGCACCACAAGGACAATCCACAACATAGTTACTTGGCCCACATTCATACACCTCCTGTTTCACAATCCCAATCTCTTTGTTGCTTCCCTCAACCACAATCTTTTGGCCCACCTCAACCAGCCCAAAAACCATATCTGTTCCCTTTGTATTGTTCAAATTTGCAACTGATTCCACAACAAAGCTCCTCAAACCCCAATAAATCTCTTTGAAATTCCTTTCCACTTCTAGCTTAAGGTCATTGATTGTAGCATTGTTTCTCAATGTGACACACTCATACGGTGGCAACATTGCATTATTAATTTTATTGAGCTCTTCTTCTTCAGTAGTGTTTCTTAGCATTACTGTGCAGTAGAGATTTGATTTTCCCTCCAGGCCACCCAATTCAACTTTCATAGGCACCTCCCCACAATAATCTTTGACAAGGTACTTGGAATCAAGAACGATCCTCACAGCCATTGGTATTGCTGAAAAGATCCCAGCTGTGCTCAGATTTTGGTCTTTGAGGATGTACTTGTACAAGTAGAACATGTCCTTCATCAACTGGAACCTCGAAATCTTGTACCATGACTTCACTTTGGAATTGCTCGTCATGAGCAAACCATCTTGGTTAGGGGACACATTTGAGATATCTTCTAAGCAATACTCAAGAACTTTGGTCACCGGATTCAAGCTCCGGCGGACCAAGTAATTCCCCACGATGTGGTTTCCCAATGACTTCAACACAAAGTCTAGCAAACCAGTGTCACCTATATAAGCCCGAGCTGCGTCCCTAACTTCTTGCCTAGACACCCACCTAAACTGAGCCCTCTTCAAGGCTTCGACGATTACCCGAGTGGCCATTTCAACCCTTTTAGGAGACCATCTACAAGTTGTTTCCACCAGCATTCCGGGGTTGTAGGAATCAATGCAATTTTGATCTGTTGGTAGGCGGGACTTGAGCTCTAGCATGAAGTTGAATAAGTCCCCAAGAGTGACCAAAGAATGATCAGACAATGTGTGGTACCTTGAGAAGATGAGAGCAATGTCATGGTTTGAAGTGGCAAGATGGTGAACAAGTAAGCATAGGGGAATGCCTTGTAGTGCTTCTATGGCTTTTTGGTACATTTGTTGAGTGACACAGAAGGTTCCACGGCCAAATTTGTAACCCCAACGACCAAACCATGGCTCACTGTATGCTACTCCGTGGATTAGCCTCAACTCCATCCCTCTCTTTTGTGCAACGTCATTCAAACTCACTTTCCTATCAAATGTATAAATATAGCATGCACACAGAGTCAATATCGATGGTCATGTTGAGATTCATAACGTGGTGTTACCGTCAGACACAAAATTTTTTCCTTACCTTGCTCGCAATCCAGTGCACAAACGATCCCAAAACTCCAAGATTTTTTGTCCAGTCAAGTCGGAGCCAGTTTCAATGCCATTGACGTACAGCAAATGGCCGAAGCCATTAGAGTGAAAGACACCATGCATGATATGACCCTGTAATTCCACTAAATTGGAGGGCTTACCGCCATTTGCCGCCGGGTCCACCCCCCCAATATCGTAGTTGCCAGCAGCTGCTTTGCAGTTCAAACAAGCTGCAGCCACCATTGTGTCCGTGGAAGGCAACACAAAGTGGTACTTCTTGTTGCAAACCATATGATGGCCCCAGCCTAAGCTATATGTAATAGAAATTAAGTAATACATAGCCAGAAGAGCATCGGATGATACCAATTTTATTAGATGTGGTATAAAAATGTAGTACAGATAATTTTATTTGAAAATTAGTTAGAGATGGAGATGGGACTAAAACTTTACCGACGTATTGGCATTGCTTGCAATGACGATTGAGTGATGCCTCGATAGGTTCTTCGACAACAAAGAGCACGACGTGGAGGGGATGAGCATGGCGATGGACTTGGAGCTGAAACGACCAGCTTTGCATTCCAGCACTAGTAGTAGTAGTAGTACCCTCCAAATGCCCATATTCAAGGAGGGCCTTGACATTTTCCCTAAATGAGGACCCAACAAACCCAACTGGGTACCCGGATTCTCCGAAAGTCTTGAACCTAAACACCCTCTCCCCTCTCTTCCTCTTCTTGCACCCCGTGAGGTCTAAATGCGACATGGTAGCAACAATTAATTAATGTGCAGGCTAGGAGAGAAAGGATGGTAGTTTAGGCGGTTATATATAAGAAGCTAGAAGCTGCATGCATATGCTGCATGAGCATTAGTATATAGAATAAGATATATATGGATGGGAAGCTTAGATATAGTGCTGGATATCACACGCAATTTGTGTCAGGAAATAAAATTGGGGAGCACCCAAAAGATCGAGCCTCTAGGTCATAGCTCACTATCTGCATGATTTGTTTCAAAATTAACCATGCTTTCGATAATGCAGCTATTTCATCGTTGGTTATCACTTATGCCCCGTCAATTTCTATGCATAGCTGAGATATGTAACTTATCTCTAGCTGGTAAATTAGGGACAAACTTCAACGCAAACTTCCTTGGCCAACTACCCCTTCGCACTATTACTTCTTAATTTGTCGCTCCATACTCCATTGTAATTAAGCTTTTTCTCATGCATGAGAGAACTTGTTTCTTTTTCCATAATTTGGGTAGCTTGGCCGGCAATATTAATATATGCAAATGTGTGACAACTTTCTTTATTTCCATAAATTGAATATGTAGGCAATACTAGTAAAAATAGAGGAATGATAAAAAAGTATAGGCGATTTCGATCATTGCAATGAAGCATATTCCAAGAAAGATGCTTGCATTTTTTTCTTAAGAGAAAAGTTCTTTACTCTCCCTAGATGAGCAGAATGTGGGTAATTTGCCATCTTCTTGCCACATTGTTAAGGCTTGCCAGTTACGGGCCTTTCTGTGGACTTGAGTGTTCTAATTTGGACTCCTCCCTCTTATTGTCTACTTGTCTCCAACTTTTCATGAGGATCGTCATGGGGTTGCTCGGCCCAATAACGTTTTGAGTCAGATCTTTTGTGGTGTTTGGTTTTGGGCTCCCTTGTAACTCAAAAACAGCCCAGATTAGTTTTACGTATATTGAACACCAAATTTCTTTCAGACCAAAAAAAACCCAACTTTGTCAAACAAAAAAACAACATATATATAACACTACTTTGAAAAATGACTTAAAAGTCTTAGAAAATGGTCTTTAAGTGGCTTGCATTTTCATTACATAATACATCATATATATAAACACACTAAAGCTATAAGCATTTGTTTTCATATTTTTGGGTGGTATTTTCAAATTTCCATAATATTTGTAAATAACTTACTGAATTATATGTGTTTTGTGTTTTAAGGATATTCTTCTCTCACTATGTCTACTGCTAAGATGCTCATGTATTTTTTTTGGTATATTATAGTATATTATTATATAAAGAAAAAACTTCATATGTTAACGTTTGAAAGTACATACATGAAAGAGCATCTGAAAGCCGCATAATTACATAAATATTTAACCTTCTAAAAAAAATAACATAACAAGAAATAAGCCAGTTAGCTAACACCTTCCAAGCCACTTAACTTAAGTAAACTGAAAAAATAAAACATTACACTATTATAAGAGTAGGATAACCAGCTTCCTATCCCACATTTTACCCCACATAAACCTTCAAATATTCCAAATTTGTCAACATTCAAAAGCTAAACTCATGTATGTTTTATGAATCATAGATGTAAATAAAGGAGAAAAGGGGGTTGTATATTCATAATTAAGCTAATAAAACCACAAATCACTACTTTTGTTTTTGGTCGAAACATGAATCATTACTTAGAAAATACAAAATGGTGTCTCAACTAGCACCCAAAAAAAATTGGTGTGTCAACTCTAAACTCTAGTCTAAAATATTTACTGACAAGAACTGTCAAATATTTATTAAAAAATTAAGAAAAAAAGGAAAAGAAAGAAAGAGAAAAAGTGAGGATAAGGATTGGGGTTTTGTTGTGACATGTACTTTGCCCTTACAGCTTCAGCCGTTCAACATAAGATATTAAGATATATATAAAAGAAAAAAAAAATATATATATATAAGAGATATCATATATATACATATGCCTTTAGATTTTCCTTATTTTAAAGTGACAACTATAAGTTTGATAGATACCCCATTTTTAGGTTTCTCTCTCTCTCTCTCTCAGTTTTAGGGCTTTCTCTCTCCTCTCTCCTCTCTCTTCTTGCCTCTCTCTATCTCATAAGTTTCTCTCTCTATCTCTCTCAGGTTTCTCTCTCCTCTCTCCTCTCTCTCTCTCCAGAAGGGCAAAACCCTAAAGAGCCGTTTACACCCACCCAAGTAAGTTTTCTCTCTCCTCTCTCTTCTCTCTCACTCTCTCTATCTTTCTCTTTCTAAAATTTGAATATATGGGTCCTTGTACTATTATCCTGCCATTTACATTTCTATGCTTATTTATATATTTGAAAGCTTCAAAATCATTATGAATTTGCTATTTTTTCTCCTTATTGTGCACAGATCTCAGATCCCAATTTCTCAGAGTCCGAAACCCTAATTTGTTAATTCTTTTTGTTTGATCTGGAGAGGGGTATTTGGGCATGGAACCTGGAAATTCTTCCAGCAAAGTGGATGAAACCCTAATCTGTCATATCTGATTTAAGATGGAAATAGAGATCTCGCTGTTTGTATGTTTTATTTGTGTTCTGTTTGGTTGCTGTGAAAATGTAGGAAATGCACAAAAGTTTTGATCCTGGAATTCCCATATTTCTTCATTTGGATTGCGAGAATTTCCATTTTTGTAGAGTAACCATTAGATGAAAATATTTGCATGCTCATTACCATTGACCTTAAATTATTTGAAATTTTTGTTCTTTTGGATCTGAAAGATGGGGAATTAGGATCAGTAATTTTATTTTCCTTCAGTTTCTCAGCTGCCAAACAAATGTTTGATTTTTAATTTAATGGGAAGATCCAATTGATGCAGATGTTAATTGTTTATCATTCTGCCTTCTCATATTTGTGATTGAGTAGGCTATGCTCAGTGTGTCTTTCTCTCTGTATCTCTTTATTTTCTATTTCTTTCTGTTCTCTATTTCCATGGCCTCAGAGATCTATTCAGTGGTAACTTATTATTATTATTCAAGAACTTTCATTAATGGGCCAATTCAAAACATAACGATGTTTGTTTGTCTGCTCAATCTCTAGCTCTCATGGACGATGATGCTTTGAACATGCGCAATTGGGGCTATTATGAGCCGTCTTTTAAAGGTCATCTTGGCTTGCAGCTCATGTCAAGCATGGCAGAGCGTGACACGAAAGCTTTTCTACCTGGGCGTGATCATACGGTCATGGTTAGCGCCAATGGAGCCTTTCATCCTCGGGACTGTGTTGTATCAGATACTTCCGTTCCAATGAACTATATGAGGGACAGTTGGGTAAACCAGAGAGATAAATATCTAAATATGATGCCTGCCAATCCTAATTATGCTGTTCTTCCAGAAACTTCAGGAGCTCACTCCTTGCAGATCTTACAGCCACCTGATTCGTCAAGGGATGAGAGGGTGAGTAGAATTGAAGAGCCAGTTGTCAATAAGGAAGGTGGGCCATCAAAGAAGAGGCAGGGAGGGGGTGCTCCAAAAGCCCCAAAAGTGAAAAAGCCCAGGAAGCCAAAGGATAATAACAATTCTTCAGTTCCCCGTGTGAAGCCAGCAAAGAAGAGTTTGGATGTTGTCATAAATGGGATTAATATGGACATTTCAGGTATTCCGATTCCTGTTTGTTCATGCACTGGAACTCCACAACAGTGTTATCGGTGGGGCTGTGGTGGTTGGCAATCTGCTTGTTGCACCACAAATGTATCAATGCATCCTTTGCCAATGAGCACTAAACGACGTGGTGCTAGGATAGCTGGAAGAAAAATGAGTCAGGGTGCTTTTAAGAAGGTATTGGAGAAACTTGCAGCTGAAGGTTATAATTTTGCTAACCCAATTGATCTGAGGACTCACTGGGCAAGACATGGTACCAACAAGTTCGTCACTATCAGGTAGAGTTGCTTTGTTGGTACCATTAGTGGGATTTCCATTGCATTTGGTCTGTTTCACCTGTATATATTTCTGTGACCTTTTGCAGAGATCTATCGGATGCTTTGTAGTCCTTGAATTTTCAGTCATGACTGATGATACTTGTTCTTAAAATTTGGAATGGTTCTTTTGTTAATTTTCCTTTCGGCTTATGTGATAAGGACTGAATTTTCTGGCCACCAGGATTATGCGGATGAGTTGTCATTTAATGGATTGGTTTCTGATAATTTCCAATTTCCTTTTAATCTAATGTTCTCAATATTTGCCACTGAATGCCTCCTTTATCCACTCATCTTTTTACTGGCATGCAATGTTCCCCCCCCCCTTCTCTTTTCTATAAGAGCAAAACATTTGAACTGATTGAAGGAGAATCTGTTATGATTACCCAAATTTTTTAAGTATTTGACTAGCTAGCTCGGTGTAGTCAAAAGTATTATGTTCTTTATGGGTTGCATATTGGGCTTAGAACTACTAATTCCTACAGCTGTAGGATGCTAGTTTAATAAAGAAAGATCATGGCACTGTCTGAGGAATATAGTGTGAAATTCGTGCTTATTGTTTTCTTATCTTGGTTCTGCCTAATTTGAGAAGTTCCTATAATTCATGTCTTAAAAGTGTTGTGTTTGGATTCTACTTGTACATTGTGTCTGACATGGAAGAACCTGAGAAATCTTAATTTAGGGGCTTGGCTCTATAATCTATATGTTCCCATTACTTTGCAAATCTTATACTTTTGTGTCTAACATTAGCAAGTGTCTTAGGGAGGAAATTGAAATTTGTGAATTAGAGTTCTATCAGTAGAGTACAGACAATTTGTGGAAGATATGTTTTTAATGTGAGCTTGTGGGATTTAGAAGTAAAAAGGGTTTGCTAATAAGATGAATATATGTGAGTAAGGACATGTTGATAGGCTCACATTTGTTATGGATGTGTTAAAAATGTAGCGTAGTACAAGTTGTTTGATGATGATTACACACCCACCTGAACCTGCGATACTCTTTTAAGAAACTTAACTGATGTTCTCCAATTTGTACTTGGACCGTGTGCCTTTGGTAAAGCTGATATGTGATTTTCAATGTATCGTGATAATGTACAACTTCTTGATTTTCACTTACTGCTAGAAGATGCTCCTGAGTGATCTGAAATTTAAACTGGTTGTAGTCGTGTGTTATTAGATGAATTGCCATGAGGGTCATTTTAGTGCCCATCTAATTAGGCAAGTCTGCGTTCAATATTGATATTTGTTTCCCAAACGACTTGCTCGACCTGTGGTGTACTTGGAACTTTTCTAAAACAAATAAAATTGAAACGAGCAAGTGATACCTGTAGCGTAAAATCCATATGTTTGTTATACATAAAACTTTAAGCTGGATCTGGGGTCTGTGTTCTCACCCAGAAAATGATTGGCGGCCATAATTTGAGCCAAAAGCTTAGGTGTGTAAAGCGTGCGTTTGAAGGGATAGTAATAAGTTTTAATGGAATAGCTTCTGAAATGGTATCAAGAATGTTGGTAAGAGATGGAGTGAGTGCAGTTCGGTGGGAAAATATGAAATTGACATGAGTTCAACCCTCGAAACAGACTAACAAAAGCAAGTGAAGCGCTGTTTTGTTGAGACATTGTCTGGTGTGTCTCTCTCCTTCATTGCCTTAAGCAGTGCAAAATTGAACCATTTTGATCTATTGAATTGATTTGATTAGTAAGGGGAGGAGGCCGGATATAGAATCCACAAAAATTGGGAAATTTAGCTGCTGACTGGAGTTGGAGTGGGAAGGAAAATGAAACTTAATTTGAATCAGTATCCAACATCAACAATTAGAAACGAATCAAATCTGGAAGTAGTTGGTTATGTGCAGGTGCTGGATTAGGCATGAGCTGATGATGGTTTGCATTAAACTCTGCTGCAAGAAAAGGGTTTGTATAATTACATTGTGTACAATCTGTAACTGTAAGAGCGGTAGCAGCCGAGAACCCAGATGGATCTGCACTCACCCAGCTGATGAAGTCGTCATCAAAAACCTCCCATTTGTCTGTAATTATGGTCTTCAAGGCCCTCTTTTTATCATTCTCAGTAGTTGGTTGGTGATTGATGATCCGTTGGAGGTCTCTGATATCTTGTTGCGGGATCTGCTCAACCTTGGGACAGTCGGAAGCGCTGAGAATCCGAATGGTGGTGCAAAATTGAAGGTAGGAGGTGACCTCCTGGGCCTGAATGGTTGCCTTGTGCACAATCCCGAGCGCCACTTGTGCCTCCGTCTTGGCGGGAGCCGCGTATATCCGCAAAAGCGCTCGGCCGATCCCTTTGCAAATCCGGCTGTACACGTCCATCATCTCCGTCACCACGCATGTCATGGCTTCGCAGATGAGATGCACCTTGCTGTCTTGTGCTTTAACATCAAACAGCATGTCAAGCAACGATTGCCATTTTTGTAACTTGCCAAGCTCTTCCATCAATGGCGCCTCATCATCCTCATGAAGACTTTGTTCAAAGGCAGCGGATCTCTGGTCCAAATACGTAAAATACGCTCGAACCAAGGCGTCATAAACCCAAGTTTTCGGGGAGTTAGAGTGGGCGTCGGAAAAATTGGAGAGATCGAACGGCAGCCTTCCAATCCTGCGGACGGCTGGGATTTGACAGCAGAAAACGCCGTGCATGAGCATCAAGCCCTTGAGCGCCACGACCCAGCACCGGGTCTTGTCCATGCGGGTGGATATGGCCCACAGAAGAGGCTTCACGTACAAGGGAGAGGTTCGGACCCATTGGTACACTCTCTGGAACTTTTTGTAATCCACGCAACTTTCGTCGTGGGAGGTGGCCTTGATCACGATGGCCTCCAGATCAGGGTTTCGGTACGAGGTTTTCCGGGAAATGCTCGCGACCCATATGCTGTTCTGGTCTTTGATCAACCCGGCAGCCTTTTTCCACAGTTTCATTTCCACTGCGCCGCCGGCCCTGCCTGCCTGCTTTTTTTTTTTTTTTTCTCTCTCTCTCTCTCTCTGTCTCTCTCTCTCTCAATCAATCCTCCACCCTTTCCCTTCCCTTATTTACTTCCCCTCTTTTCTTTTCCCCTCCCTCATTTCTTCTTTTCTTACATTTCTTATTTTTTTGCGCTCTCCTATAATTGGGGAATCAAATCCTCAATGACAGTTTGTTTGTGTTACGTCCGACTTTTTCAAGGTTGTTATGCCGTTGTATCATTTTAACTTGTTAGCTACACGCTTCGAGTTCTATTCTAGGACAGGATACCAATTAAGGTCAGTGACAGCAAAGATATATAAGATACTCTCATACTCAACGACTCAAATTTTTTCACCAAAAACAGAGTAAAGAAGAATTCAAGGGAAACTTCCTATAGCTGGAGCTGGGGTCAGCTATAAACCTAAGCCTATCTGTGCCTGTCTTTTGGAATTGTTGACTGCGAATCACTACAAAAAAGTAGAAACATCCATGGCATTGCCATTCATATAGACATGCACTGTGCCACACGAATCGAGTACTAGTGTAATCATGTTGCAAGTATTGATGAGGAGCATATTGCTTTTATACATGTTTTATTACAAATCTACACAACATAAATGGATACATAGCGTTGATGATTCCTTTTATGGAGGTAGTGTATTGCATCATGTACAGGTTTAGGTGAATACAGCCGATTGCATCGAAATTAACAGATGAAACGGCTGCTATAAGAAAAAGTAATGTCGAGTCTAAAGGGATATCGGCCACTATTCTCGTGCTTTCTGGCCCTTTGCTAGAGCTCTCTGTGTGAATGTGTTTTGTCTGTATATATGAGCTAATTAGCTTTTTAGTGCTACTAGCCTACTAGGCAAAGCAACACAGGCTACACACACAGCTCATGTGTGTGTGTGTGTGTGTGTGTGTCTTTCTTTCACACATTTCCTGCTAATTCTGCAAAACCGGTCATGAAAAGCAGAGAATGGGAGATTGTAAGATTTTCAACACCAAGCTGATACTACTTACTGTAACTGTCCCTTAAAGCAACAAAGTGAAAAGAAAAGCTTCTCCCTCTCTCTCTCTCTCTCGGACTCTCTTAGAGAGAGAGAAAAGAGAAAGAGAGCAATCACGGGCCCAATAAATTAAGAAAAGAAAAGGGTTGAAATAAAGTACTAGGGGAAATCCAAAAAGACGAAAATGGTGGGAATCTTTCTTTGTTTTCCAATTTGCACTGTGCAAACGATCCCACAGCGCCACCTCTCTACTACTCCTACTTTTCATGCTCTCTTTCACCTCTTTTCTATCTTTGCCTCTCTCTCTCTCTCATACACAGACAAAATTTTCTCTGCTTCTGGCATGCAACTATGAACAATAATATCTCTATGGGATTTTTCATGTGGGGATGAGTTTGTAAGTACCTTGGCTTTCTCTCTCTCTCTCTCTCTCTCTCTCTCTCTCTCTCTCTCTGTGTCTCCCTCTCTCAGTAACTCACTCACTTCAAAAGATTTCCTTATATATATATATATATATATATGAAAGCAGGTATGGTCTAGTTATTTCATTATTCATTCATTAATGT